>NW_028243929.1:0-416880 GCF_964263255.1 Lissotriton vulgaris | reverse complement strand
AGGAAGGTTCCCGCAAGGCTTTCAGTTATGAGTGATGACGAAGAAGAAGTTGAAGTGGTGTATTCTGCTGCTGTTGAAGAGTCTGACGATGACGACCCAGTCATCCAAGTCATCACTCCAGCCCCAGCGGGCATGCAGCAGACAGACATTTTTACCCTATCTCAAAATGCTGCACGGGATGTGGGCGGCGTGGCACTGGTGCCACCACCAATACAGGTAACTATAACACCAACACGACCTACAGCTTCCATATTTTCTCTTCAGAAGGGCCGGCAGGGACCTTCATCCAGCTAGACCTCCATTACCTCAAGTAGTGGTGCTGTAAGTGCACAACAGAGCCAAATTCCGCCATGCCCATCCTCCACTTCATCTGGCATTGAAAGTGGCACCTCCACAACCACCAGAAGTCTCAACTCCCCAGTTTGGGACTTCGTTAGTATTAGCAAAATGGCTAAAACCCAAGTTATTTGTTCGATTTGTAAACAAGTAGTTAGTCGGGGTAAGCTTGGTACCAACTATGGTACCGGAGGCCAGAGAGGTCATCCCCAAAAACACCACAGCATCCAGTGGGAGGCACACCTAAGTAACATCCAGAAAGCCAAAAGTACAAATCCAAATGTAGCCATTGATATTGCATCTGATGACGAGGAGCTGATCGTGCAGGGGGGAGGTGAAGAAGCGAGAGACATTTTTTCTGGTACACACAGTACCCCTGGAAGCAGCACTGGAGTGGTAGCGCCCACACCCTCTACCACAGCAACATCTTGGAGGCACAGTAAGAGTCTGGTAGAGACACCAATGCGAAAAAGTACATCAATGAGCCTAACTGGGTTGAAGAAGTCTGGATCATCATCACATATGAAAACGGTCCAGACCACCATTAAAAGCATGTTTTGGTCGGAGGCGCCATTTGAATGCAACTAACCAATGGCACGTCTGTATAATGCAATGCTGGCTAAAATGTTAGCTCTGGACCTTCTCCCTTTTTCTTTCATAGAAGGGGTGGGTTTTCTAGAATTTGTGGAAACAGTCTACCCTAAATGGAAGGTTTCTAGCCGGTCCTATTTTGCCAAAGAAGCTGTTCCAACATTACATCACGATGTGCTGGGAGTGATTGGGGCAGCTTTGCAGAAGAGTGCTGTTCACACTATCCACCTGACAACAGACATGTGGACCAGTTGCTAAGCCATTGATTACATGTGCATCACTACACACTGGGTCACTTTTGCAGGGTTAGAGAGAAGATAGCTGCAGGTGTTGACAGTGTCACAATTTTTCAAGCTACTCGGAAACATGCAACAGTAGCCATGTTTGCCATGGAGAAATCTCATACTGCAGTAAACATTTTGGAGGAGTTTAACAGTAAGGTCTTTGAATAGCTGCAGCCAAAAAGGCGCATGATTGGTTATGTTTCCATGGATAAAGGCAGTAATATAGTTAAGGCCATGGCTGATGGTGCCTATTTCAGAGTGCAGTGTTTGGCGCACAACATTATTATTATTATTGTTCAAGATTTCTTGAAAAAAGAAAACACAGTCACCAAGTTACTGACCACCTGCCGAAGAATCTGCACACATTTCAGCCATTCTTTTAAGGCCCGGAAGCAGCTGAAGATCATTCAACATGACCTTAGAGTGCCAGTCAGAGGACTCATCCAGGAGGTGGCAACACGTTGGAACTCAACCTTATACATGCTTGAGCATCTGTTTGAGCAGTACTTGGTAATCAATGAGTATGTCTTTCAAGCACGGGGTGCTTCTATGAAAGACATGATGCTAGAGGATGAGGAATGGGACCTAGTTAAAAGCCTGACAGACACGCTTCGTCCTTTTGAGGTCTTCATGCATGAAATGAGCAGGGACCACTGTACTTTGGGCAAATCTAGCCCATTGTTGTGCATGCTAGAGCACCAACTGATGGCGGTGTCTTCAACGTTCCGAGTTGATGCAGAAAAAAAAGACGCATATCGGTTGGCGGAGAGCTTATTAAGCCGCCTAGTTGTCAATGCAAGGCTTAAAGCAATACATTCAGAACAACATTATATTTGTGCCACTATTCTGGTTCCACTGTACAAAAAGGCATTGGCCAGCAATACATTAATTTCTTTTTCTGAAGCAGATCTTTCCAAGTACAAACATTGGCTAGCTCTGTCAGCCACTCGGTTCAAAAAAGAGCGGCAGGTAATTGAAGGAACCACCACACAAACTACTGAAGCAGCAGGCTATCCGGTGTCAAGGTCCACTTCTTTGGCCGAAGGCAGTCACTTTCCCTCAGAGCCGTTACCGACACCAGCAACCGTATCATCATCACCTGCACCAGGCCCAGCCATAATATTGTCGGAAGCGGATTGGATAACTCATCAAGGGTTTGCTTGTTCCAGTGTTCATGCAAAGGGAACAGATGGTACGACAAGTGGAGCACCTCTGGAGGACCTTGAGTGGATGGTGCAGGCCTATCTGGAAGACCCAACAGAGGTCTTCTTTGTTCAGAACCCATTGGTGTATTGGTATGGGAAAAGGCCTTAATGGCCACTGACACCAAGCGGGCTATAAATTATTTGGCTTGCCCACTCGCAAGCGTGTCTTCTGAACGTGTTTTCAGTGCTCCTGGTGCCATTGTAACTTCAAAAAGGACCTGCCTCTCGCCCAAAAAAGTGGAGAGGTTAACAATGATCAAGATGAATCAGCACTTCATACCACCAGATTACAAAATAGGTGAATCCACGGAGGAAGAAGAGGACACCGACTTAGGTGACAGAAGTTCTTCTCTGTTAGCTGACCTACTCCCATTTCAATTTACAGAGTTTGAGGGCGAGCTCTACTTCCCTGACACCTAGGCTTGAAATACTTTTTTTTTTTCGTCCGTATTCACTTGTATTTCTGTGTGTCTTTCTTTGTTTTGCAACTTTTAGCACAACAAAACTCTTATCACAACAAATCCATCAGCAGCACTGTCTTTGTCTTATTTCCATATTGAAGGTGCCACTGTCTGCATTCCTGAAGTTCACAAGTTCACAACTCAGTCATGCTACTCTATCCTCCTCCTCTAGACTCCCCTATCCATTTCCCTTAAGGCCCATGGCCGGATTACGCAGCATCAAGAAACTGTCGCTTCGTAGACGAGTCCCCTCAAAAGAAGTGGGACTGGAATGACTAACTATGCTGACTGTTACTTCTGAAATTGACACGAGAGGCTGCCCTGTGGCCCTTCACTTAAGAATAAGATGCTGACAAAAAGTGTAATACGTAATGAATGATGAGATGGCATGCAGTGGACAACACTGGCTGTCTGGCTCTAATGAAAGCAATTGCTGTTTGTTTGCTGTACATGAAATGAATCCTATGTGTTCTGTTATTATTTAATCTTTCACACACTAAATGTAACTCAAGTCTACTCTGTTTACCTTGTTTAATGCAAATTGTACTTCTACTGCAGAGGCCACTACGTTGCATGATTTTTCATATGGAAAATGTCCTTGGACTCCCTGTGTGTAGACTGTGACTCCATGAACAACATTGAGCTTGCCAACACCATGATGATTGATGATGAGTCATGATGACCAAAGTTACATAATATCTTTACAGTCACTCACTGGGATGGATGGATCATCATCGTCGATTTACGGAAGAACTATGGCCATTTCGTGAGTGGCAAACAGATAAACAAGTCAACAATACCCACAGCAGAACTACATGTCTGTCTAGTCATGGTATGGAGTGGTCGCACCAGTGTAGTGTTATGCCAGAGTCCAGGCAGTGGTTCATGTAAAATTGCGGCTATGTAGATTGCTGTATAAAATTAGATCTGCTTTGTCTGTCTGTGTCATGGAGGTTGGTTCACTCAGTGGTGCCTGCCTTGACCGTCTGCATGGCCCTGGCCTGCTGTGTGCTAATTATTATCCTGGAAACAGAGACTCAGAAGAGGCACTTTAGAAATGATGCATGTATGCAATACTGTTGCCTCTGAAAGTGAAAGTGTTATTTTTGCAATACACACCGTACCTTATATTTTTTCTCCGGGGTGTTTTAATACCCCTTTCTATTTTTCCATCGACAATTACAGGCCGGTACTTACCCTGTGCGATGGGAAAAACATTAACTCAGGCTTACCATAGCAATCCGCAATTCGCATCCGCGAGGCAGGCCGTGGATAGTGTGGTCACCAAGATTGATCAACGGAGCGCCCGATGGAATGGAGGAGTACCGCGAATAAGAGGAATGGCTGGATGCATGCAACTTCCCAACTTGACCAGGACAACTACAACATACAGTTACAGTATCCACTACACTTGTCCTTATCTTTTAAATAATGGTATTGTTGTGAACTTCTATGAGTGTGACTCTGTGTGTTTGCTCTCTGCTTCAAATTCATCCCTACAGCTATTTGATAAGTTTCTTTGCTATTTTTAAAACTAATATAATATACTACTAAGTGTTTATTCTCTCTGAGGGCAGATAGGCAAGTGAAATTGCGTAATTACTGCAGCCCTGTACTGTCTAATTGTTTAGTACTAGTTAGTAAGTTGTAGTAAGAACTACTTTTCAGTAACCTAACCATCCATTTAGCAAACAACTTCATGCAAGCACTTCCTTTATGTCCCTTAAAAGATTTATGGATATCTTCGTATTCAAAGATTTGTTTTTCTTCATTTGTTGTTTGTCCATGCTGTGTGTTTTTTTTCCTCTCTCCCAAAAACTTTCCCAAAAACCCCCATTCCCATCCATTTTCAACCCCTAACTCTCTTCCCCTGGGCTGTGTCGTTTTCATTGAGGTGTGACTAAATTAAACCAATAATTATACAAGCTTGCTGGGGAGGATAAGGTCAAAAACTCCAGAAAATCAATTTCAAGGCAGGTCAAGGAATCCGAGGATATATTCTTATTCTGCTTGACACACACCCATGAGTATTTGCAAATCAATTCAGAATTTCATGTCCGCCATCAAGTGAATTCATCATCAACAACATCCTCCTACACGTGACGAAAGCTTACGCTGCTGTGCCCTTCAGTACTAGTTCTTGTAGTAGCCATAATCCATGCGACTAGTAGTTAACTTTTGATTGATTACTTTAGCATTGCTTAGGCTACATCTTATGGCACTGTTCTTGTGTACTGTACTATCGTACTGTTCTAATGCTCCTCTCAGGCCACTCAATGTCTCCTTTCCTTTCTTTTCATATGCTGCTACTGCCAGTGTGTACCACTACTACTACCACCACAATGATGCCATTTCATCCGTCCAGGATATCATAGCCAACCTTAATCGCCATTTGCCATGCAGCCAGCCCTGTGCCTAGCCCTATTCTCAGGAAACAAAAAGGGTCTTGACTCCTAAATTCAGCAAGGCTGAGCCAATATAAACTATAACAAACAATACATTTGCCAGTGCTGAGAACCTTATTTTTAAAGAAATTTTAAAGAATTATTGAAATATGTAGTATACATGACAATGACATGAATACTCGCTTTATGAATTGCAACTTTTTAATTTTCTTTTTCTTATTCACTGTTATTTTAGTTCTGCATCATTTTGATTTTGTGCATGGGAATACAAAACATTCTATGTACATTTATATACACACATGAAATACAAATGAAAAACAAACAATTAGGTATGTACAATACGTCCTCAACTTACATACAACACATTCTTGGCCATCCATTCATACAAAAACACATATACACTGGTCCCAGTGTCAAAATAAACTTTTTGTTCAACAGATGAAGTGTCCTTTTTTACATACTTGACATTTAAATGTAACAATTATAAGAAAAGCAAAAAGTCTTTCTATGGATTCCCCAAGGATTTTCAGAAAAATCAGGGAAATGACCCGGGACCTGGTCGGTCGACGCGTTTCGAGCCCTGTGACTGGCAGGGTTCTCCTCAGGACCAAACAATAACTACAAAGAAAAGGAAAACAATCATAACTCTAGGGTTCTTGAGAGATCAACACCTTGTTCGCAACCTAACCACCATCAGCTTACCTCTAGTATTGGGTCATGACTCCAACCGATGTAACAGGCAATTGTATCCCAAAAGCAAAAAGTAGGTTGGGGGAAGTGCTGAAACAAAGTGGGAAAACAAACGATAAGTGCACTGCATTTAAACACACACGTTCGTCCTGTTGTGGTTCCTACGTGGGTGTGTTTGTGTGCGCCTACCTGAGCTGTAAGCGTGAGTGGTCAGGGATAAGTCTCCCGCTAGTCTGCCTCTTTCGAGAGATCTCGTGCTGGATCTGTAAAAACAATCGAGGTGGAAAGCGTGTATTAGCGCTTGCCGTCTGGCGTTTAATTGTCAAATGTGGGAGAGGGCTCGAGGATCTTAGCGGTGTCCTTCTTACCATTCGTAACGCTCCGAGTTGGTTCTAGAATTCAACCGCCGTTCGTGTGAATCACTCCTTCCCCTTCGGTCTGTTGGGACTGACTGGGAACACTAACTGTTCTTGGCTGTGGGAGTGGCTACGGGCTGAAGGATTGTGGGGGATGTAGTCCCATAGGTCTGACTCGGAAAGGCTGATGAATTTACGTGTTGAGTTTATACATTTCAGAAATCTCATTCAGTCCAGATACTGCTGTGTCAAATTTCATTATTAACATAGCTTCTCTTTGGTTTAATCTTGCTTCGATGTTACCACCTCTCGGGTCGTTTTCAATTTTAGACATAACAGTCCACTTCAGCTTGGATTTATCATGTTTCATGGCTGCCCAGTGATTGACTAGAGGTGCATTTTCAACTTCTCTGCGTATTCTTGATTTATGTTGAGTAATACGTTGCCTGACTACTTGGGTTGTTCTTCCTATGTATAACATTGGGCATGGACATATTACAGCGTACACGACATTCTTTGTCTTACAATTGGTAAAGGTGTCATGTTTCCAATTGATGTTGTTGAAAGAGAAGACTGATTCCTCTATTGTTTCTTCACAGCAGATACATGTTCCACATTTGTGGTGTCCTGTAGTTGGTGGAAATCCGAATAGACTCCTTATGGTCGGGCCTTTCTCGATGGGTAAAGCTGCCCTTACGATGTGGTTGGCCACACTTTTTTCTTTTTTGTGCGCGAATAAAGGTGGTGTTTTAAAGTCCTCGTGTAAATCTTTTACTAGATGCCAGTTAGATGTGATCAATTTCTTCAATTGGTTGGTGGCTGGGCAGAACTTAGATACACAGACCAGTCGTTTCTGTTCCACTTTCGGATTTTTCTGCAGAAGGCATTCACGCGGCGTCCACCATGCTCTTTTCAATGAATTTTTTAATAGTTTGTTAGGATATCCTCGTTGGAGAAGCCTTTCCTTGAGTTCCTTGAGTTGGTTGGCATGTTCAAAGTAATCCTCTTTTCGTGAACAATTCCTACGCACCCTGAGGAATTGGCCGAAGGGTAGGTTTTGTCTTAGGCTGCGTGGGTGGTTACTTGAAAACAGCAATGCCTTATTTCTGTCTGTCGCTTTACGAAAGAGGGTAGTTGCAAGGCCTCCATCAGATGGTTCAATTTTTACATCCAGAAATGTAATGGATGTGTTGGATGATGTACAACTGAATTTTATGTCATTGCTTCGTGCATTCAGCCAGTTGACAAATTCATTCAGGGTAACAGGACTGCCGGTCCAAATGAGGAATACATCATCGATGTATCTCATATAGTGGGAAGAAGATACGCAGAGAAGTTGAAAATGCACCTCTAGTCAATCACTGGGCAGCCATGAAACATGATAAATCAAAGCTGAAGTGGAGTGTTATGTCTAAAATTGAAAACGACCCGAGAGGTGGTAACATCGAAGCAAGATTAAACCAAAGAGAAGCTATGTTAATAATGAAATTTGACACAACAGTATCTGGACTGAATGAGATTTCTGAAATGTATAAACCCAACACGTAAATTCATCAGCCTTTCCGAGTCAGACCTATGCGACTACATCCCCCACAATCCTTCAGCCCGTAGCCACTCCCACAGCCAATAACAGTTAGTGTTCCCAGTCAGTCCCAACAGACCGAAGGGGAAGGAGTGATTCACACGAACGGCGGTTGAATTCTAGAACCAACTCGGAGCGTTACAAACGGTAAGAAGGAGACCGCTAAGATCCTCGAGCCCTCTCCCACATTTGACAATTAAACGCCAGACGGCAAGAGCTAATACACGCTTTCCACCTCGATTGTTTTTACAGATCCAGCACAAGATCTCTCGAAAGAGGCAGACTAGCGGGAGACTTATCCCCGACCACTCACGCTTACAGCTCAGGTAGGCGCACACAAACACACCCACGTAGGAACCACAACAGGACGAACGTGTGTGTTTAAATGCAGTGCACTTATCTTTTGTTTTCCCACTTTGTTTCAGCACTTCCCCCAACCTACTTTTTGCATTTGGGATACAATTGCCTGTTACATCGGTTGGAGTCATGACCCAATACTAGAGGTAGGCTGATGGTGGTTAGGTTGCGAACAAGGTGTTGATCTCTCAAGAACCCTAGAGTTATGATTGTTTTCCTTTTCTTTGTAGTTATTGTTTGGTCCTGAGGAGAACCCTGCCAGTCACAGGGCTCGAAACGCGTCGACCGACCAGGTCCCGGGTCATTTCCCTGATTTTTCTGAAAATCCTTGGGGAATCCATAGAAAGACTTTTTGCTTTTCTTATAATTGTTACATTTAAATGTCAAGTATGTAAAAAAGGACACTTCATCTGTTGAACAAAAAGTTTAGTTTGACACTGGGACCAGTGTATATGTGTTTTTGTATGAATGGATGGCCAAGAATGTGTTGTATGTAAGTTGAGCACGTATTGTACATACCTAATTGTTTGTTTTTCATTTGGATTTCATGTGTGTATATAAATGTACATAGAATGTTTTGTATTCCCATGCACAAAATCAAAATGATGCAGAACTAAAATAACAGTGACTAAGAAAAAGAAAATTAAAAAGTTGCAATTCATAAAGCGAGTATTCATGTCATTGTCGTGTATACTACATATTTCAATAATTCTTTACAAATAAGGTTCTCAGCACTGGCAAATGTATTGTTTGTTATAGCCCTATTCTCAAACACGAATCACAGGTAAGATAAGCATTTTGGGGAGGAAGAATAATGGATTCGGAGGAGAGGAGAGACTGATGGTAGTACTAGTAAAGTAGTAGGACAATTGAATTCACTAACTCTGCCAGTGGCACTTTTGTCCATATTTGGGTGATTACTTAGACAATTTGAATCAACCAGCCAGTTAAGTTTCAGGAAATTAAACGTACAGTTAACCCCCCGCCTCCCCCAGAAAACAGTAAAAACGCGTATGCTGTGTTTAAGTGGAAATATAAATTATTATTTCGACCCTAACAAAAATAAACTATACCACAAGACCCAAACCCCAACCAATGTCCATGAAATGTCCCCAAAAGTTCAAAAACCCCAACGCCCAATTCCCACCCCCCAACAAATGTTTAAAAAAGGGGCAAGGGACAGTCTCTACTTTGGCCAGCGTTGTCATGTGACTAGGTGGTCACGCAGCTCTCTCCCGAGGGCCTTGAGCAGGACTTGCTGTGTCTCCACCTCCTGCTCAAGGTAGGCTACTTGCAGGGTTAGGCGGTGCACACGCGCTTTGCAGGTACTGTGGGGGGCAGCTGTTGGTTTCACTACTCAGCGGTGGCGGGTGGCTGCCGGACCACGGCGCCGTACTGCTGGAGGATTGCGCTGGCTGTATGACCCAGGGGCAGTGGAGGAGGATGCAGCTGTTGTTGTTGACTGAGAGTCATCCTCCGCCTCCTGAACCACCAGCCGCCGATATTTGTCGCCAATTGCCTCCAGCTTCCGTCGCCTGGCCCGGATAGCCAACTCCTTTCTTGATAGTTTAGAAGGAGTCTCTATATGAAGAAAGAAAAAAATACTGTAACCAATACTCTTTAAGATTAACACAAAATAATTCAACAGAAAGTTGTGTCACAGTAGCACTAGCAACTTGCAAGCACAGTACATAACATTTGTGGCATGTGTTTATCTATCTAACCTCCCACTTTGTCGGCCTCTGCTCTAACATTAGGGGGAGTTGCAGGAATTCTACTAGCACTATGGACTCACTACATTAGACTCAGACAGTACACCAGATTCTTTTTCTCTCTTGTTTAGCGAAATTAGTACATAAACTTGTGGAAGCCGGCATAATGCCAACGCAGTCAGCTTGCACCCAAGAAAAACAAATGCAAGCCATTATGACGCAGACTCGCGTTACTGTTACCAGTACATGCAGGTGGGGAAGCTCTTACTTTTCTATTACGGGTGGCACTGGCCATAGTCTTTTACAAGGGCTACTCAATTAATTTAACTTTCACCCTGCCCTGCCCCTGACTACTACAAAAGTAAAATGAAGAAGATAATATGATCATCCATCCCTTCACATGATATTTGCTTATATAAGGGATGACTTTAGGTGCTTTGCTTTTATTGATTGAGTGAACACCGTTAGGCCACACATGAATGACAGAGTTGAAAAAAAATTATTAACATATGTAGTGAGTTGTCCCCGTAATCGCCGGAGGAAGGCACTTGTGACTTGACTTGATAATGTGAACTACACTATATAGATACACAATATATGCTGTGCTTGCAAACTACTGTTAGTAAAGGGATGTCAAGCGGAGTCTTCCTCAGGATCTGTGGAGTTGATATAAGGGCCCACCTCTCGATACCTCCAATTCTGATTGTAGTAAATACACAGAATATTGAAGTGATCAAGCGGGGGGAAAAGGGAGTTAGGAAGGGAACTGCGGGGAGGGAGATCTGAAAAGGAAAAGTTAACGCTGCAAGTTTTTCCTGATAATTCAACAAACTCCACAACAAATGAAAAACACTAATAGTTTCTTTAAAAAACAAAGACTAAATTGACTTTAGACTTAACTTTTGTTCAAATAGTTATTTAAAGTAATATTGACCTTGGTTGTGAATTCACTGACACATTTGTTCCTTCTTAGACTAAAAACAAAGATTCTATGACTCTTTATATTGTAAATATCTCTTTACATACTTGACTAAAAAACTGCTCTCTGCTCAACTTCAGGAAGCTTGTGTTCAAATCCTTTTAACAAAATAACCTCTTTTGCTAATTCTCTTTGAAACTGAATTGCGACTGAAAGTATAGTGACTTGAACTATTCAAAATAGGATTAATCAAGGCTCCATAGGAGTTAATTCACATAAAACTATGAAATGCAAAGTTTCCCAAAAAACATTATAACTTCACACTTTTATAATTATTGGATTACCTTTCAATTCACCTTTTTCATGAATAGCGCCAAAACTGGTACTTTATCAATAATTTTACTGGTCCTACCTGTAGAGTACGACCTACTCTACTAACTGGAAGGGCGTGGCCACTGAAATCCAAATCCTCGAAGCATCCTCTGGGAACTGCGACACAAACCTCTCCTCAGCAACCTCCACCTTGAAATGCCTCTTCAAAACGAACCTTCAGCAGGAATCGGCTCGACCTGTGCAACAAATCCAAAATGCTTCCCTAAGCTCTCTACCCAGGTCGGAGCATCAGGAGGAAGCTGCCACACCTTCAAAATCCCCAGAATAGTGAGCAAAAGGGGTCGGGCGTGGTTGCGTACGTTGACGTGCCAACGTCCAGTGTTTTTCCCGTAAGCGCGTGTATTGAGAAGGCCTACGCATCTCGCGGATGCGACATCGTGCCATATCTCATGCATCTCGCGGATGAGTTTAGGTTGCCGAACCTCACGCATTTCGCGGACGAGTTCAGGTTGCCGAACCTCACGCATTAGGCGGACAGAGGGTAATTAAACTTCATTTAAAGGTCTACATAGCAAGATATACATTATGACTTTGAACAATTGTTCCACCAACGCCCCCTTGAAGGAAAGTAATGTACCTTACCACATAGATACTTAGGACAAGGTACGTGACTGCAGCTATAACAGTTACTGGATGGGGCGGGCCCTAGACCGCAAGCCACCCTAGTCCTGACAAGGGAATATTCTGAAAAAATACAACTTCTACTTTCCTCGGCTTTGCTACTCTGGCAGGGACGTGCGGTGTTACATGCTCTTCAAACTAACACTCTTTATCCAGGACCGTCTACTCTGTCTACTCTACATACACCTATGCTATCGATGAGGAAGATACCATCCAGGCATCCATCCATTCAAAGTAAATGTCAATCATTTTTCTTAATGTCTCAACTGGACAAACCTTACTTTTTCTCACCAAAAAACACCCTTTTTATTTTATTTTGTAAACCGCCACCCATGCATCCGTGCTTGACTTGCATTTGAATTTGACCCAAAGGATATATTGCGCACATAGACAGTTTCTATTTCACCCACCCAGGCAGTCTTCTTTTCTTTCTCCTTCCACCCATCCTTGCTTCAACAAGCCATGCATCAGATTCCTACCAGCCACCTCTGCCTGCATTCAAAAACACATATCATTATTTGCCTGTCATTCATTTAACTCGCTCGTCCTTCCTTACACCCTTCTTTCCTTTTTCGTTCATCCCATACATCAAGTTCATCTCCGATCTGACCTGGCTTCTCGATAAAACTTTCACAGCTGAGTTGAAGTCAAATTTAGAGGAAGCCATTGGTTACTCATCAACTCCCACCACTAATGGTATTGCTAATGCTAAGTCAGGGTGACTGTCTTCTACCTGGTTGACAAAAACTTAGTTCTAAATTTGTAAGTCTTCTTAACAGTAAAGTGTACTTAGCTGTACAACATATACACCCCTGCAGCGAGCCTACTCTGCAATCTCAATAAGTAAGGAATATAATAGATTACTACTGCCAGCCACTACTGAGGCATTCCCCACAACAGTTCCTGCTGGCACTGGTGGCACCGCATCCACCCCTGGAGTGACCACCTTCGCGCTGGCCCCAGCACTGGTGTGGTCTGTGCTGATGGTGGAAAATACATTTCATATTTTTAGATGCCATATACACCACTCCCTATTTTATCTAGAAATGAAAAAAAATGTTACTACATGAACAAACTTATTTATTTGTGACTCTCTAGTCTAAACTAAAAATTCCCCTTTCAGAAGGGGAGGGTGTTTTTATGTATAATTAGCCATAACATGCTACACATTTTGGCACAACTAATGAATGCTTGCTTGTTAACACGCACCATTTTTTCATAACAGACAGAAGCTTCCATTCTACGAACAAGAGCAATATGTTACTCATCATCATCACCATCAGTACTTTAAGTTCCAACCAGGTGAGGGGCTCTCCCTCAATTAATGAGTAAAATCAGCCATTGTTCAGTTTTCATGAGTTTACATTTTCTCTTCTATGAAGTTGATTTTAATAAATGTTTTTATATAATGCACAATTGAAAATTAATATACAGAGTACACACAGAGCTAGTTGTTTTACTTTGAGTAAAGCTTTAAAACTTACATAAACTCTGTGGTTTTTGGTCATGAGTAAGTGAGCGAAAGGGTTTGCAATTTGCAAGCATGATTCCGTGACTCAGAGAGGTCAGGACTCTGACTCCGTAGTCTTATGTTCTGGGTTGTATAATCATTGGGGATCATCGCTGCATTCAGGAGCTAAATAACGTATGCTGGGCAAAAAAGATTATTCTTTTGCGCTATAACTTTGGTCAAATCTCCCTTGGGTGCCCCGCAAGCCATGATCTGCGCAAGCATGGACACATTAGATGCTAGTTTGGCTGGGGTACCTGGTGACGGTACAACCTCCAAACCAAGGGTTTTAGACGCAGATAACTTCAGCATCTCGGAGCTCAACCAAAGCCCAAGTCTGAGCCTTCCTAGGGTTCCGGTTGGGACCACTCCTGAGCAGAAATTAGACCTGCCTGCTTCCCCTGTCCTATCCCAAGCCCACACTTTAATCAAGCCCCGGGGACTTCAAGGTGACCGAGCCAGTAGACCCAAAAGAACCGCCAGGGAAAAGGAAAGTGCGGCATGGCCCAATCTGGTTGGGAGCTAATAATGAGAGAGGGAATGGGGAACCACCTGCAAAATGCACAAGGGGCGGTGTGGCACTAAAGGGCAAGGCCAAAGCTAAGCTTAAACACCAAGCCTTAGGGACATGCAAGAATTACTCCCCGAAACCCAATGGCGGTATGCCTCTTATGTTAAACCCTGATTCCCCCATTTTAGCGGAACACTGAGGCGATCCTGATCATTGGAAACGCCTGGAGACTTTAATTTCTGTTCTCCTAGCACCTTTTAAAAACAAATCAGGGGCGATTGAAGAAAAATTGTCTCATCTTCTAAAATGTACCCATGGCCCAGACAATCTGGAGGCATGTGGGTGTCACAGTGCTATGCGGGGGGAGACAGGGTACTCGTGGCACTATCTCTGCCGGGACCAATGGCTCTGTGGGGGATTACAATGGGGATGTGGCTCATGGGGAAGGAAAATAACTCACTGGTAACGAGCGCCCTGTAATGCTGCGACCGCTTGGTTTGCCATCTGGATCGGGGGGGGGGACTTCGCTTGGGAGGCTAGGGGATAGGTGGTCCGGCAAATTTCTTATACACAGACGAACAGAACCCGCCTTTGTACGGGGCCCCCCAGACACCATCAACTGTCGAACAGGCTAAATCAATTTTGAATACCAGCAATCACCATAGAGATGGCCCATGGAAGCCGCGGATGAGGGAGGATGCGAGGACTGCTCTAGAACTAATGGAAGTTCCATGTACCCCTCTTCCAGTCCGGCTCATGGGGCACTGACTCCTATTTATTCCAGCCCACGACTCAGAAATACTGACAGGGCTATAACTGTTCAATATTGAATGCCATTTTGCAGTTGTATTATAATCTATTTTCCATTCACCTGTATATACACATAGCACACATTGTTGCCAACCTTAGTGAGTGACAGAGGGATCTGACCCAGTCTGGACGAAGAGGCAGTCAGCCTCGAAACATGTTGACAACACCAGGAGAACTAGCCCATTGTTAAGCTAGATTGTCTCCGCCACACTATTTTTAACGGTACCAGACTATGACTAATAAAGAATTTTTTGCTTTCATAAGGCCAGGTATTCTTTTAAATCTCACTTTTCTATATCACTCCTGAGCCTACTCAGACTCATTCAATACACTTCACATAGCACTTACTATATCTAAGACCTCCAGCGTAGTCGCTAGTTCTAGCACGCCCCGTCCCGCAGCGGGGCGGGAAGACCCCGATGATGAAGCATGACACCAAGGGCCCTTTTGGTGTGTGAGTGGTATTTTAACAAATACTGTGTACGCCTGATATACTCTGGCTCACAGAATACCTTCTAGAGGTGAACTTTGTTGTTTATTTATACATCCTAGATCTGCACCCGGCCGCATGTCCTTATGTCGTGGTCTTGGCTTGTGTTCACCCGCTTAGACCAGACCAATCTGAATCCTGGACCCTATTACGTAATAAAAGCGTAGATTGGCTATCCAGACATAAAGGTTTTAGGGTAGCCATGAGTAATAACATCATAATGGTGCGCAGAGTTGGGTGGATGGGACAATCGAGAATATTGAGGGAGATTGTGTGGTTGTTAACTTCCGAAGCACCTCGATTGTCCAAACGATTCTAAGGGCACAGGTCTTGAGCCCTATGTCTGCCACCTCCATCTGGGATTTGCCACTGGGTTATTTCTAAAAGCCCCTATTAAAATCACTGAAGGAGACAGCTCCCCCATCCCTGTTTTAAATAGGTTCAAGGTACTGTCTGAACTAGACAGACAACACTGACAACCCGGTAGTAACACAGGGCCATATTATCAAGCAAGGGCGATAGATTATCGCCGCTTTTATCGGCAGCAAACTGCCGCTAAATCGGCAATAATGGGCTTGATAATATGCCCTTGTGAATTCCCATAGAAGCCCAGGTTCTGGTGTTCACCTGGGCTTCTATGGGAATTTACTATGGCATATTATTAAGCCCATTATCGCCGCTTTAGCGGCAGTTTCCTGCCGATAAAAGCGGCGATAATGTATCGCCCTTGCTTGATAATATGGCCCACAGTTTCAGCGGTTTTAGTAAACTTGGAGAAAACGATGGAGGAAGAAATACATGCCCCCAGGGTTAGCCTATTGATTTCGATTATATCTCCCCCTTTGGAGTGCCAGCCTTCCCCACCTGGTATTGCAAACTCCAGCTCTACCCGGCCATCAACCGATGGAGGTTGTACGAAAGTATTAACAAGGAATATTGCTGGCCTAAGGGCCAAAATGGGGGAGGCTAATTAGGAACTCTTCCTTGCTACCCATCACAACAAAGCCCTTCAGGAAGCATGGGAGGCCTATCAAACCTACTTTTTGGATGAGTTTATATCTTTCTGTAAACACGCGATACCATTCTGTATGGGGAGAGCCGGGGGGGTTATTGCTGCTAATTAATCTTAAATTTCTATACAAAGCAAAGCTGATAGATTCATGTTCACCTAATATCTTGGCAGTTGAATTGATAGGAAAGAATCTGCCAACTATTCTAGTGGTACATTTTTATAATTCATTAACGAGAAGTGATGAGCTAAAGACTTAAGATCCCTCACTGCGCTTTTGGCTGACTATGAAGACAGCGCTGTAACTCATTACAATATATTAGTCCTGGTTGATTTTAATATTCATGTTTGCCCTATTAATTGTTTAATAAAACTTGAAGAGGAGTATGGCCCCCAGGGGTTAACTCACTTTGAACATACCCCCTCTGGGACCTTTTTAGAAAGTTTTTTATCGACCCATAACTTGATCTGCCCTTTACAATCGGATAGGATACCTCCTGTACCTACATACATTGGTAAAGGCTGGCAAAGTATAATTGATTATATTCTAGTTTCAGCTTCATTGCTGACCTTACTAGGTACATTAAGTGTAATAAATAATTGCCTTAGGGATCATAACCCATTGATATTAGACATCAATATTCACGCTGTCAACAAAGGGAGGCCTGTGGTTCAACTTATGAATGCTAATATTGCACCCATATACCAAGCTCGTAGAATAAGGTAGGAAACTATCACCCCTGACAGCTTTATTGACAATCTAATTATTGATTGTACACAGGAGTTTGGGATCTCCTCAGAACAGGACTCTCACCCTTTATCAGTTCTTGATGCTTTTGACCGAGTCACAAAGCAAGCTGCGTCAAACTTAACTGTATCCCGCAGACCAAGGCCCCCAAAATATAAAAAATGGTTTGACGAAACCTGTATGAGTACCCATAAAGCACTCATGCAGGAGCTTAAGCAATAACCTAGGGTAGCCTTAGGGGTTAAGAATGTAAGTAGGGCATACAAAGCTGCAGTGGAAAGTCGGAAAAAGCAACTAAGAGAGATGGCATGGGAGGAGCCTAGTCAAGCCAGTGTTCTGGCAAATAGCACTATGTTCAGTCCAATGTTTGATGAATTACCAAACTCCGATAAAGACTGTTTAATTCCTGCTGAGAGGTGGGCCCACACTTTGGGAAAGTGTATAATGATGTGATTAATGGAACCCCTGATTGAACAGGTGGTAGCGTCCGTGCTTCACATCCCTTAGTCTTTACAACGGATGAAGTTACTAAGGCGATTATATTAACGTCAGGGGGGAAAGCCCCAGGTCCTGACAGAGTTCCGGACGATCTTTATAAAGCAGATCCTAAGCTATGGGCTAAAATTTTATCTCATGTTTTTAATGCAGCCACCCAGTCTGGCTTTCCCCTGTCTTGGGCCAAGGCGGTTAATATACCGATCTTTAAGAAGGGAGCCTGAGGTGATACGGCCTGTTATAGGCCTAATTCGCTTCTGGACTCCGCGGTTAAAATTATGGTGAAAGTCGTCCTTGCACGCCTAACAGAGTGGCTTGACCAAACTAGCATAGTTTCCGATCTTCAATATTGCTTCAGGCAAGAGAAAGGTATGTTGAGTCAATGTCTCAAGCTTCATTTGGTGATAGGGAAGTACACGGTCGCAAAGCACGGGGACCTCCATTTGGCCTTTATGAACCTAACCTCGGCTTTTGTCCTTGTCAATAGATCAAAGCTCCTGGCGACCCTCCAATATATAGGCCTAGATGCTGACCTGATCTATTTTTTTGGCGGCCATCCATGAAAATACAACAGCGCCAGTGCACTATAATGGATGGTAGCCTAACTGATTCTTGGGTAGTTAAATGAGGGGTCCGGCAGGGGTGCATTTTGGCCCCCTTGCTGTTTACACTCTATATTAACAAGTATGGGGATGCCCTGACCTCCTGTTATAAAGATATCCCTAGAGCTGGTACTAAAATGATTCCCGCACTCCTGTATGCTGATGATGCAGTACTGGTGGCTAAGACTGCGAGGGGGCTGCAAACGCTTTTAAATTGTTATATGGATTTTATGGAGTCCCTGGACTTAATTACTAGTTTTAAAAAGTCACATTCCATGTCCATAGGTTCAAGGAGGGCAATGAGGGTCAAATTCTACTGTAGGGATCTAGAATTAGTGAAAGTCCTTGCTTTTCAATATTTAGGGGTTCTTTTCGATGACCGGAATTCGTGGTTCACACAGTGCACACACAAAAAGAACACATTAGCTAGAGCTTCGGGGGCTATTCTAGACTTTGCAAAAAGAATTGGCTCTAAACCACTCCTGGCACTCATGAAGATCTATAACTCCAGGTGTTTTCCAATGGTGACTTATGGGAGCGACATCTGGGGATATATAGAGGTTAGAGAAATCCAGGGGGCCAAACATACCTTCTTCCGTAGATTGCTGTTGGTCCCATCCTCTACACCAGTTTTTAACATACATGAGGACCTAGGAGCAGGTTTTCTCTCCGACCAGATTGCTGGTTGCCCCTTTACTGTGTTGGCTGAGAATTTGGGCTCAACCCGCATCCAAATCTCAATCAACTGATCATCCAAGACTGCCTCTCCCTAGATAAGGGGTTAGGCATTCTATGGATCTGATATATTAGGGTCCAGATGAAAATTCTTGGCTGCCCTGATTTATTTTTGAGCCCTTTAGTATTGGGCAAATCAGCCACAAGAGATTTCAAGTGGCAGTTTTTGCATAGATCTATGTCAATAAGGGAGGAGAAGGAACTGGTAAAACCCTCAGTGAGAGGTTTTGTCACATTGAGCCTAGGCAGACAGTTGTAACCATATTTATCCTATATAAACAAACCATACCACCTGTTTGTTTTAATAAGATTTAGGCATAATATGGTCCCATGGCTCCTAGCGTTTCCGAAAGGGTTTTTTAAAGAAAGAGTTTTAAATCCCTGCCCATGTGACAACTTCTCTGAACAGAATACCCTCCACTTCATATTTTTCTGTACTTATTACAACTCATTACGCAGGAAATGTATTATTCCCCTACTTGGAAGCTGTTACTTTGAACAACTTAGGCCAGCGCTGGCATATTTGCAAATGCTAGCATCACCTGTGGTGTGCTTTGGGGTAGCACGTTTTCTAACAGGTGCAATCAGACATAGGACTAGGTTATCATTGAACTACAGTGTGGACTCAGTTTTAAATTATGCTATTTAGTTATTTATTTTTTAATGTTCTCCTCGTATGATACTGGATAAGATCAAGATGGGCTAAATTTTATCTTCTTTATATATTTAACTCCCAGGACTGATTATTTTAGAAGTGCTGTATTCGTGCCCCGCCCCCCCCATGGATTGTCGGGGTGTTTATTTTGTCACATGAAGTTTTCTTGTAATTTTGCGAAGTGTACCTATGCATATTGTTCTGACTGGCTTTGTTTTGTGTTTTGTACTTTGATGGTTTTAATCAACCGTATAAAGTTAACTTTGACTTTGACTTTGACTACTAGTTGTAGGTACCTACTTGCACCTGCTAATTGACAACATTCCAACATTTGGTTTATAGTGGTGGGATCCAGTACTTGTGTTTGACCACACAGTACAGTATTTAAGTGAAGAGTTTTAATAATCCAGTAAATTGACTTAGAACAAAAACTGATTTTTGAAATTTTGAAATTTGCACTAAACTGTTTTTAATAAAGTTTGATTTTTCTATATTGTTCTAGCTCCTATTTTGCAAATATACTGTGACCCAAAAATGGGGATACCATGGAGCAAGATCTAGCAAGTCTTGTTATATGGCCCGTAGGGACATTGTCGACATTGCATTGAGCTTTGATGCCTTAATGCTGCTTTTGCGCACTTTACTATATGACTTCGTTTTTGCAAGACTCTGATTGTGCCTTTCACATGAGAACGGTCTGCTTTTCGCATTCTCTGCTAAGTTCCTGGAGTTTAGTCTGAACACAATGTGCAAGGTCGATACACAATGCCCCTTGTTATTCTGTTCTGGTCAGTCCCTAGCACCTAGACATAACATGCTAAACAAAGCTGCAATGCTTGAGACTCATGCTTTGATATTACGGGTATGCATGTTCTTTTAACACACACTTGGAGAAAGCCTTCCCACTGAGAAGAGCTATGCTGTTCCTATGATGTAAACCTTACAACGAGGCTTTAAGGTATGTGGTCTGCTGTCAAAGCCCAGAGATCTTCCTTTATATAAATAAACTTCTTCCAGCCAAGGGGAGGGTGGTTAGGCCTTATAGTCCTTTTTCCAATGTCTTTATATAATGACTTCCCCCTTTGTAGTCTAAGGAATTGTAACAATGCTAATTGTTTTGAGTTTATGCATTTTGATGCTGGTAGTGGCTTGTATACTGTATTGTAGAGCACAATAGTTAAAATAAACATTTTGAACTATTTCAGTGACTCTGCCAATTCTTATTGTGGGGAAGTACTAATTTGTGAGCGAAAGAGTATGTCTTGATACTGTGATTCCTGAGTAAGTCGGGAGTGGTGTGTTTTGGGTTGTCTAATCATTTGCATCTTCTTGAGTGTTGGAGGAGAACAAATGAGACACTATAGCTAGTCAGTTTTGGGATTGTGGGTACTAAAGTGATAGGTTGGTACACCCCTATACACTGAGGTCCTGCTTTCCTGCGCATTGTTCTGTGTATGTGCAGAATCCCTGCAACATGGCGCTGCCAACGTTTGGTCTGGTCCTTATCTGCAACACACTTGATTAGTGCTTGTCCACAAAACCCTCACTTCTGTTTCTGGAGACAGCTTTGATGGTGTAACCACCTATATTGATGTTTTATAGATTCTTTCAAGCTCGGTGTTTTAAAGGGTTCTTTCTCTTTGTGACCCGTTATTGCGCTGCCGTGCTTTAGGTTGTTGTTCTTTCTTTTTCATTATGGCGGTAGATATTGCACCTCATAGCCACGCACCGCTCAGGGCATATTTGACTCAATATGGAGTCCCTGATGCGGGTGTTGCACTTATTTTTGTTGTAGAAGCAGATGCAGCATACAGCTTCAAGGTGTTTTATTCTTGGGTCACCTTTCCGGCAGTGAATGAAACATATAATTTGTTTCATGAATTCACTACCACGGCCCTTCCTCAGGCTTATCAATGGTATAGTACTCTTGTGGTTAGGCTCACAGCTTGGCAACACCAAATTTGGTTTATTGGTCCCCTTCCTCACCTAATAACGCTGGTCCGTTTAGGTCCTTTATCGATAGATGGGGCCACATGGCCAGTTTTGGCTAGGTAAATCCTGCACCCGTGTTGTCTGACAACATCGACGCTTGCTGAACTCCATGTGTTACATACGTCTTTAATACGCATACTTGGAGCTGTTATACAGTTCATGTCATGTAACTTCCAGGTGTGACTCTGAAAGTACTCTTTTTGGGCTACGATTTCAATAATGAAGGAAAGGGGCTAGCCCCCCACTTCTTGGAGAAATGTGCACAATTGCAACCCCCTTCTACACTGAAGAAGCTATTGTCCTTGCAGGGATTTTTACATTTTGGGAGGGCATACATTCCCGATTATGCCCAGCGTATCAAACTGCTTTATGAGTTGATACAACCCACATATTTTTCTGCCAGCTGGCTTCCAAAACATACCTCTATCCTACATTCATTGCAATATGACATGCTTGCAACTAACTACTTGTTGACGCGTGATAACACCACTAACCTGGTTATAAGTATAGTTCCAGGGATGGTGGGTTTCACTTAGTTGACGTTCAATGAGGGAGACACAATACCTACTGCATACAAGTCACATTTATACACTGCAGCTGAATGCATTTCTCAACTGTTGAGAAAATCTTGATGGTGGTTCTGAAAGAATGCTCACTGGTGCAAGGTAAACGCATTCTTATGGTCATGCACTTCTCTGCTTTGGAAGCCGTGACTAAGGCAAGTGTACCTAACTCGAAGGCACTACACCCCCATTGAATACAATGGGCTACCTCTTTGACATCCTCTGATGTAACCACGTTTTTCTTTGATGCTAGTCTTCAGACACATGAGTTTTTACAGTATGAACATGTTCATCCTCCTCTGTTGTCGTTGCTTCCTCTACATGAGTCCGAATGCATCATTTATACCGATGGCTCTGCACAACTGTTGACGGCTCCAAACATGCTTATTCTGCTGATTGCGCAATTGCTGCTGGCTCATTTGTTATTGGAGAGTTTAAGTCTTCCATAGTGCATACTTAGGCACTTGGTGACTGTACGGCACAATTGGCAGAGCTGCGTCTTCTTGTACTTGCTCTCGAGTTTTTTTATTGTGAGTGATTCCTATTACTGTGTCCAGTCTTTTAATGACAACTTATTCTTTTGGTCTCAAAATGACTATTGAGACTCTAAAGGCAGCGCAATTAAGCATAAAATGCTTTGGGTTCGAGTGGCAGACCTTAAACAACATCTGCCCCTCACACATGTGATACATACTCTTGGCCATGAGTGTGTGGGAACACATGCTCTTAGTAGATCTTTGGCTGATGAAGGGGCTATATCGCTAGTAGCCACGTGTTCACCAACAGCAGTTACAAGGCCCATGACTAAAATAGATAATGATATTCTGGCAGCGGTACCTGCTACGAGGGAGGGAACTGATTATCCTCAGTGTTTCCGTTCGTAATACTCTTAACATGTAACGTCCGAACAGGTTCCTTATGCTGAGATTCCTTCGGTTGGGGATTGGCTGATTCCCAACTTGGACCACAGACTTGCTCTGATCAAAGCCGCACACGAGGGCATAGGGTCAGCACATGCCAGTGTGTCGGCGACACTCGATATTTTACAGCAACGTTACTGGAGGCATGGTTTATATAAACAGACCCGTAATTATGTACTTTCTTGTGACATTTGTCAACAAATTAAACCGTCTATGGTCACACGCCCACCTCAAACACATCTTTGTATTTCTAATCAACCATTTGGCTATGTGTATCTAGATCACTGCGGTCCCTTTTCTTCTGATACTGCGTAAAAATATATATTTGTTGCAGTTGATTCGTGCACTAGATTCCTTTGGGTTTGGCCACAAAGCAGTGCTGATGCTTGAAATGTCATCAGGGATTGGCTTGTCTTTGTCGGGATGTTTGCCGGTGGCACCTTCCATTCTGACCAAGGTCCAGCATTCGCCTCTAATTCATACAAGGACGTGATGAAGTGGATGGAGGTGCTGATGCAGTTTTCATCTCCATACAGGCCTGAGAACAATTCAATTGTGGAGCGAATGAACCGTGACTTAAAGCAATCCTTGACAGCTAGAGTCTTAGGTACTCGCAAAAACTGGCTGGCCCACTTGTATATTTACAACAAGGGGTGGTGAGGGACAGAGTCTCTGAATTAAACAGAATACTCTCACCCAGTCAAGAGATCAGGGCGAGATCCAACACCGTTTTTTAGCTCACTGCACCATCCCAGTTTCAGAACCTGGCTGTATGCAAATTAGTCTGTTCCTGTCCCAGTGCATGATGGGAACAGGGCAAACCAAAACTACAAAAGCCAATTCTTACACTGGGAAGGAAACAAGCTACCGGGGACCGGTTTCTGGCATTTCAGCCTCTTCGGCCCGGCTTGCTTGAATCCTGATGGTGCAATGAGCAAGGGACTCACATCTGAGTATACCCTTCCACGCTTAGGGTGGACAAAAATATTTACAACAAGGGGTGGTGAGGGACAGAGTCTCTGAATTAAACAGAATACTCTCACCCAGTCAAGAGATCAGGGCTAGATCCAACACCGTTTTTTAGCTCACTGCACCATCCCAGTTTCAGAACCTGGCTGTATGCAAATTAGTCTGTTCCTGTCCCAGTGCATGATGGGAACAGGGCAAACCAAACTACAAAAGCCAATTCTTACACTGGGAAGGAAACAAGCTACCGGGGACCGGTTTCTGGCATTTCAGCCTCTTCGGCCCGGCTTGCTTGAATCCTGATTGTGCAATGAGCAAGGGACTCACATCTGAGTATACCCTTCCACGCTTAGGGTGGACAAAAATATTTACAACAAGGGGTGGTGAGGGACAGAGTCTCTGAATTAAACAGAATACTCTCACCCAGTCAAGAGATCAGGGCTAGATCCAACACCGTTTTTTAGCTCACTGCACCATCCCAGTTTCAGAACCTGGCTGTATGCAAATTAGTCTGTTCCTGTCCCAGTGCATGATGGGAACAGGGCAAACCAAACTACAAAAGACAATTCTTACACTGGGAAGGAAACAAGCTACCGGGGACCGGTTTCTGGCATTTCAGCTTCTTCGGCCCGGCTTGCTTGAATCCTGATGGTGCAATGAGCAAGGGACTCACATCTGAGTATACCCTTCCACGCTTAGGGTGGACAAAAATATTTACAACAAGGGGTGGTGAGGGACAGAGTCTCTGAATTAAACAGAATACTCTCACCCAGTCAAGAGATCAGGGCTAGATCCAACACCGTTTTTTAGCTCACTGCACCATCCCAGTTTCAGAACCTGGCTGTATGCAAATTAGTCTGTTCCTGTCCCAGTGCATGATGGGAACAGGGCAAACCAAACTACAAAAGCCAATTCTTACACTGGGAAGGAAACAAGCTACCGGGGACCGGTTTCTGGCATTTCAGCCTCTTCGGCCCGGCTTGCTTGAATCCTGATGGTGCAATGAGCAAGGGACTCACATCTAAGTATACCCTTCCATGCTTAGGGTGGACAAAAATATTTACAACAAGGGATGGTGAGGGACAGAGTCTCTGAATTAAACAGAATACTCTCACCCAGTCAAGAGATCAGGGCTAAATCCAACACCGTTTTTTAGCTCACTGCACCATAAATAACGGTGATGGATCAAGCCCTGATCTTTGGACTGGGTAAGAGTGGTCTGTTTAACTCAGACACTCTGTTCATCACCACCCCCTTTTTGTAAATCGTTTTTGGCCACTATAGGTGTGGCAGGGTATACTCAGACATGAGTCCCTTTCTCACTGCTCCATCAGGATTCAAGCAAGCCGGGCCGAAGAAGGCTGAAATGCCAGAAACCGGTCCCCGGTAGCTTGTCTCCTTTCTGGTGAAGAATTGGCTTGGTAGTTTAGTCTGCCCTGTTCCCATGATGCACTGGGCCAGGGACAGACTGATTTGCATATAGCCAGGTTCTGAGCTGGGATGGGGCAGTGAGATAAATAACGGTGATGGATCAAGCCCTGATCTTTGGACTGGGTAAGAGTGGTCTGTTTAACTCAGACACTCTGTTCATCACCACCCCCTTTTTGTAAATCGTTTTTGGCCCACTTGTATGGCATTTAATGTGCACTTAATGATCTCCCTAGAAGGTCTCTGGGTGGGTGGACCCCATACGAAATGTTCTTTGGCATTAAAATGTATGTGCCAGACCTTGGTGGTCTAGACGTTGTGGTGGCTGCCTCAACTTTTGATGTAGATAATCATTCCACTGTGTTACAGGATCTACAAAAGACCCATGACAGCTATGCAACTTAACATGTTCCCTCTTCCACTGATGCAGCACTGCTGATTCCAGTTGCCAGCTGGCTTCCCAAAATCCGAGATTGGGTATGAGAAAAGTTGGAGTACAAAAAAGAATTTGGTCCCTCTTAACGTGCACCGGTTTGAGTGCTTGGACTGAAGGGTACTCGTACAGTCATTTTACCACCTTTACCTGGTCACAAAGACAACATATAAATCTCAGTGGACGATGTCAAGTTACACTGTGTGGCCGATTCTGAAAAGTGTCATGCCTGCTGTTTCCTGCAACGCAATTACATTGGATCAGCGGACTTCATCCTCTTCCACTGGTCCTCATGTGGCTAAGGAAGTGATGGAAACTGTAATTGACCTTTCACCCGTCTGACCTCTAGCTTCCACTATGGATGTCGAGTATACATATCCAACAGATGAGTCCTTTTAAGATTTGCCTTACAGTCCTCGACAAACAGCAGGCAAAACCGGTACCGCATTCACGGTTGCAGATGTCATCGTTTAAGACAAAGTAGCCTTCAAAATTCACGGTGCAACCGAGGTGCTCAGGGTGCCATACATGTTTTGCGTCTCAATAGGAGATGTGGTAAAATGGGACATACATTCTGATGATTGGGATGTGCAAGCAGTACATTCATTGTTTTCAGATTTAAAGCATTATGCTGCTTTTGATACTGAAGATTTATATTTAAATTCTGCCAATTATGCTGATCTCTTTTGTTATCAACATTATGGTTTATTATTATTATTTTTTCACAAATCAAACACTTTAAGACCTGTTCTTCATTACACTCAATGGGAACATTGTCCTACTCTCGTACAAGGGAATTCTAAAACTCTTAAAGATAATTTTACTTATTTTACAGATTATGACACGTCTAATCCAGAATCCTATTTTGTAAAACTACAATTGTCTTCTCAATCCAAATGTATATTGGCCCACACTAAATTGATTTACGCCAACTCATTTAGGACTAAATTAGCTACACAGGGTTGAGATCAATGGAAAGAGACCATTGATTTAAAATCAGTTTTGGGCTTGAAGCCTTGGCAGGTTCAGGGAACTGAGGCTTTACATTGCGCCTGCCTGATCCAAGCTCAAATTTTGTTTTTGAATGATACAGTGTACCAAACCACTTGTTTTGGCCTGTCAACTGTAAAAAATATAAATACCCCATCCATTCTGCCCTTGGCGGAATATGACAATTGGCGCGGTGAGACAAATTATACTATTGATGCATTGCAAGCTTTGTTTTGAAACCAGACCGTCAATGTCTCTGAAATTGATTCATCCGGGTAGTTGGTGTGGCAAACATGTTTAAAGGCATGCCAATTGCGTTTTTAAAATGTAACATCTGGTTTCACTCAGACTAGACCAGATCCTCGTTATCCACTTACACATTCGTCACCACATACTCAGTGGGTAAATTGTGCCAACAACGGTTGGAACATTTCACATTTCACATTAGCATCACCTTACACTCTTGTCAAATGAGATCAATCTGGTTGATTTCATCCTAGGCCCTAGGTCTCCTAGATCTAAAACATTTATTTATGTCACTTACAACAACTTTTGGAAACTTTCACAGATTGAGACAGCGCTTCGTCTGCACCAAATTGACCAAGCCAATTTAGAGAAAGTCCTTGCCATGGTCGACAATAGCATCAATACACTTTCATCACACATTTATACATTGGATAATATTGTTTCGTCTGGTATTGATATTGTTCAAAGCGATATATCTGCGTGGAATCATGGTCAAAATCAATTAAGATCTGTTATGCAATTTGCATGGGCGTTGCAAACTCTCAAAATGGGTAAAGTAACTTGGGATTATTTGAATGCCACTGCCTTGTTTTTGCCAATTTAATCGAACTGATAAACAGAGGTTTAGGTCCATGAAAGAAGCTGTATATACACTTTTGCACATTGAACAATCAGAACCCTTGCCGTTCTCGGTTGCGGAAACAGATTCTGCTGTTTAGTTAATTCATGGGGTTATCTCTCTCCCTTTTTCGCTGTTTCAATTTAAATCATGTACGCAACATTTTCCGACTGGCCGTTTTGAACCACTGGGTAGTGCGTGTATTTCTCCATGAAATGTTATCCCTACCTTTCATTTACAGATGTCAGCGGGAGGATAAAGAAGTTTATCTAACAGGGGAGTACTGCGATTCCACAGTAGGATATTCCCTGGTTTGTAAACACGTTAAGTTGCGTATAATGTATCAGCGCCTAATCTTGCTTGTTTTTTAGAGGGAACCTCAGTGTCATCAATAATTCCAGCTTTTGCTTTGCTTACTAATGGCAGTTATCCTATTTTGAACAACCAAGACTGCTGTGGTTTACGGGCAGGAATACCATATTTAGTAACGGTTTGTAAGCGTGTAATTTGTTGTAGCAATGTGCTTTTTCCTTCCCCGCATGGCATTCTAGATAGTTCCCTTTGACCTTCCATTTCAACTTTGAAAACAGATTTCAACAAATTGAGCAGACTCAAAGCACTAATATTCCAACAATAAGTGGTTCTCACTTCCGCTTGAGAGACCTCCGAGTTACAGGTGGCTAGGACATCTAGCGAGATTCAGTCCCTTCTGAACACTAACCTCCCACTTCACTTTGGGGAGCTTATACATCAAATATTTAATGTGTCTCACCCTAAAGGCCTTGAATATTTTTTTTAAAGTGTGGATCTGGCCTTGTGACTTCTTTTCAGATGATATTTGGAGTACCACCGGCTTTTATTCATTCTATGTATTCCAGTGTCTTCGGAGGGTTCCCTTTAGTATTGGTAATAGGTGGTGAAATCCTGCTTCTTCTGTTCCTGCTGCGCATTGGCTGCTCATCTAGTGGTAATGCACAGGCCAGTTACAACTGTACTGTATTCAGATTCAATAGGTTTTTGGATGCTTGCCTTTAGCAACGCTTGGCGTGAGATATGGATTAACTTTTCGCTTTGCCTACTTTACTTGCGTGCAACCAGTGTTCTGCTGTAGACAATGCCCCTTCTATTGGGCTATGTATTTATGCCTCTCCAACAAGTCATGTCCAGTCCTGGATTTTAAGCAGTTGATGGGTCCCTTAGAGACTCATGACCAGGCTTGTTCTTGGGATTGCAGTATGGCGCGTGCAGCAGCACTTTGAGTATTGGCTGAATGGGATATCTGTGCGACTGCGCAGACCGTCCTGCATCAGAGTTTCATCAAATATCACACAAGTGGTCCGGTTCTGCTTTTGGAAGCATCTGATTACGAGGAGCATGTTTGTTCCATAGACCGACTAAATTGGATGGCATCCCTTTTTTCTACCAATGATAGGGATGATCTTTTGGAGGAAATTCCATTCTTATGTTCACATACTTGATGGATTCACCACCTCCTTCATAATACCTTTATTATCCCGGAGACAGTTAGCATGAGCTTTGCTGCCATGATGCTGCTTTTGAGCAAGTTACTACATGACTTTGTTTTTGCAAGAATCTGACTGTGCCTTTCACATGAGAACAGTCTGCTTTTCGCTTTCTCTGCTAAGTTCCTGGAGTACAGTCTAAACATGATGTGCAAGGTCGATAAACAATGCCCCTTGTTATTCTGTTCCGGTCAGTCCCTAGCCCCTACACATAACATGCTAAACACAGCTGCAATGCTGGAGACGTGTGCTTTGATATTATAGGGATGCAGGTTTTTTATTACAGACTTGGAGACAGCCTTTCCATGGAGAAGAGCTATGCTGTTCCTAATATGTAAACCTTACATCCAGGCTTTAAGGTATGGGATTTGCTGTCAAAGCCCAGAGATCTTCCTTTATATAAAGAAACTTCTTCCAGCCAAACGGAGGGTGGTTAGGCCTTATAGTCCTTTTTCCACTGTCTTTATATAATGACTTCCCCCTTTGTATTCTATGGAATTGTAACAATACTAATTGTTTTGAGTTTATGCATTTTGCTGCTGGTAGTGGCTCGTAAACTGTATTCTCGAGCACGATAGTTCAAATAAACATTTTGAACGATTTCAGTCATTGCCAATTCTTATTGTGGACAAGTGCAAGTGAGTGAGCAAAAGAATATGTCTCGCTACTGCGATTCCTAAGAGAGTCAGGAGTGTTGTGTTCTGGGATGTCTAATCATTTGTAGCTTCGTAATTTTTGGAGGAGAACAAATGAGACTCTAAGCTAGTCAGTTTTGGTATTTTGTGCACTAAGGTGATAGGTTGGTACACCCCTTATACACTGAGTTCCTGTTTTCCTGTGCACAGTTCTGTGTATGTGCAGAATCCCTGCAACAGTCTGAACAACCTCACAGTAGCTGAGCTCGGGTTACAATGTAGGGCCAAAGGGCTACCACTTGTTAATAGAATTAGTATATCAGATATGATAAGGTCCCTTAAGGCCTGGGCAGAGTCAGCTTCAGGAAATGAAGGGGAGGATGAACCCACCAACAGCCTCCAGGAGGAGCAGGAACTCTTGTCCACTACTTCTAGCACCAGAGCCAGACATTTAGCTCACGGGGGAGGGGAGGCTCCCCCACAGAGAACCCAGATATGTTTCTCATTAAAAGGGAGCTGGAGAATCAACCAGCTTACACATCTGCAGAGAAGGAGAAAGTGGACCGCGCTAAGTAGAAGTGTGGAAGACAGGAGGAAAAAGATAGTGGCACTGAAGATGAAGATGGCCAGATATCCAGGGGTGGCGGGTTTGATCCAAGACCTCGCAAGGGGATAGTTCCAAAGCACCAAAAGGGGGTCAACATTAATAAAAGGCTGACAGCATTTGAAAGGACAAGTAGGATGAGCAGGATTAGCCCCAAATACTGAGGTTCACTCCTGTGGGAGTTGCTCCCAGTAGCTGAGACGGATAGACTCCTGCCCCAGAGGGGGATGAAGCAGAATCTTACGCCCACATGAAGAATTGTTTGATCAGGAAGTTTGGTCTCACCTCAGTGGAGTAGAGGATGAAGTTCGGGGACACCCAGAAAGTAAATCCACAGACCTGAGTGGACCTTGTAGATATCTGATTAAAGGCACTAGATGGTCAAATACAGGGTAACTAGATATACTATGAGGGGCTCTGTACAATTTATTAATAAAAGAGCACATCTTGACTAATTGTTCCTCATGAAATTTACCCCAGTATCTAGTGGACTCTAAGCTGTCTGGCCCCAGGGATATGGGTGAGACAGCTGATGAGTGGTTAGAACCAGGGTTTCAATAAACACCAGGGGAGTGATCAAAATAAAGGAGGACAGGTCACCTCCCAGAGGAAAACCCTGGGCAAACGAGATGATAAATATGAAGAGTCCTCAAATAGCCACAAAAACCTACACAATGAGGGGGGCTCAATCCACTCCAAATTCAAGTGGATGTGTCATTAGGGAAAGTCTTTTGAAACTACAAAAGCAGTATAGTTCTTTAACCCCTCAAAGGTGTGGAGGTGTTATGACTATAATCAGTCAGAACACAAAAGAGAAGATGCTGTCTGCACTAATAAGGCCCCCCACTGGTGGGCAGTCCCAGGGGATTGCAGAAAAAGCACCAAAGCACACACTATTTATTTAATTGCTCATGCATGCAGTCGATGTTCAGTTGAATACAGTCTTTCCATTTATTTTACACACAACTCTGTACCTCGCATGAACAATTTTGCCCTAAAGGCAGCTGACGTGTTTCAAGGCTAAAAGAATGTATCATACTCAACTGAAAATCAACTACATACATTGTCTGATCAAGGATTTAATTAAGTCAATAGAGTGTGCGCTTTTGTGCTTTTTATGCAGTTTGTCTGGATTGTCTTCACAGTATGGGAATTTGCACACTAGTTGGGTAGGTGCCAGCAGCATGTGAGCACCACCAAATGGACTGTCTGTTTTTTTCTTTATTCGGGACTCTGGAAATGCCTATCCATATATATTTATGACCAACACTCCAGACACAATTTTGTTATTGATGTACAAGCAAATGGCATAGCCACTTTTGTGTTGTTGTCCCAGGTAATTATCAGTGTAGGTGTGGGGGTGGAGATTGTCCCGGAGATGGGGAAAGGGTTCATAGAGGCAACCTTAATTTCCCAGGAAGGGTGGAAATTGCAGCACTGACAGCCTTACCTCTAAGCATGAAGAGTTATAGCCAGCGGCCTAAAATCAATGGGACTGACGTGGAAGCTCTCTGAGATGAAGGAGCCACTGTGACCCTGGTAACAGAGAAACTGGTTTCTCCAGAACACATGATATCAGGTGTGTATAATCAGGTGATCTATTCATACAACAGCAGCAGAGCCAACGTCCATTCCAGGGCATGGGTGAGTTTGGAATGGGGAGGAGTGGCTGGCCCTAGGAAGGTAGATGTGTCTCCTGCCCTCCAAGTAAAGTGTCTTCTCGGAAATGATCTTGAAGCTTCTGACTGGTCAGATGTGGAGAGGAGGGTACATGGGAGGATGCTGGGTTTCCATGAGTGGGTATGTACTTTGATTAAGCCACAGACTGCACAGAAGGCAAATGCTGAAGACCTGGAACCTGGAACAATTGGGGAAGCCTCCAATGACAAGAGAAAGGGAACAGGGTCTGTTGAGTCAGCTCAAAGAACTCCAGAGGTGCATGAGGAATCTGAATCTGAGGAAGAAGATCTCTGACCTCTGAGGTAGGGATTCCGCCCCTGCAGGATCTGCCCAACTTGACAGAATTGCAAGGAGTTGATGGACCTTCCCTAGAGGAGTTGTTGTATCAGAAACAAAGAGAGTGTCCTACTCTTGAGGACTTGTGGCAGATCGCCTCCAGGCAAAAGAAGGGTGATGTCAGTGGATTCCACAAAGTCTACTGGGATGAGGGAGTCCTATATCGAGAGGCCAGAGACCTAAGTATATTTGACTTGACTTCAGGCTACTGACAGATTGTCCTCATTGAAGTAGCAAAGGCGATGTCAGCACTCTCCACACCAGAGGGTCACTTTCAATTCAAAGTGATGCCCTTTTGTTTAAAGAATGCCGCTGTCACCTTCCAACGGTTAGTGAACATGGTCCTGTCCGGGTTCGAACAGTTCAGTGCAGCCTATCTGGATGATATACCTGTGTACAGGTCCACCTAGGAGGATCACCTGGACCACATGAAGGAAGTGCTTCAGGACCTGCAACAGACTGGTCTGACTGTCAAGGCCAGTAAGTACCAGATAGGGCAGAGTTCAGTGGTGCGCCTGGGCCACCTTGTAGATGTGGCCATGTACAACCTCTCCACCCCAAAATTCAGAATACTTTGCATTGGGAGGATCCTAAAACCCAGACACAGGTTTTTGGCCTAACTGGGTATTACAGATGATTTGTTCAGAACTATAAGACCAATTGTGACTCCCCTGACAGAACCCACCTCTAAAAAGGAGCCCAAGAAAGTAATTTGGACCACAGTGTTACTGGCCCCTGACTACACAAAGGAATTTGTGGTTGTTCCAGATGCTTCAGAACAAGGGATTGGGGCAGTGTTGGTGCAAGTAAATGAGAGGGCCTAGATCAGCCAGTTAGCAGGAGATTACTCATCAGAGAACAAAGATGGAGTGCCATTGAGGGGGAAGCCTTTGCTGTCGTCTGGTCCCTGAAGAGGCTGAGGCCATACCTGCTTGGCAATCACTTCAGTGTTCCAACTGACCACAGACCTCTCAGATGATTCATGCAGATGAGAGTGGAGAATCCTAAACCCTTGAGCTGGTCCATTTATCTAGATGTGATGGACTTTACAATGAAACACACACCTGGGACTGCCCATGACAATGCAGATGAACTTTCCTAGGTTTTTGCAGTAAGCTGAGGAGAACTGTCAGGCTGTAGGGTAGTTACCCATCGCCTTTCATCGGGAGGGAGGCTGTGTGAGAAAGTCATACTTTTTGCCATGATCACCCCAATTCTATTACTGATACTAGTGGTTGCTGACTCTGATTGTGCCGTGGGCCCCCCTGACCAGCCTCAGGGCCAGTGCCCACACTAAAAGGTATAGGATAATTTGGTGTAATTACAATTGGTATGACACCTACCTGTAAGCCCCTAGTATATGGTAGGGCACGTAGGTTTAGAAGACCAGCAGATATAATGCACTTAAGTGTGCACTCCGGTGTTTACTGCTGTCATTTTAAAAAAACAGCACTGCATTACAAGCTACTTTTAAAATAAAATGATGTAAAAATTCGACTTTGGAAAGAAAGGTACTTCCAAAGTCTCAAAGTACCGTATTTGTATGTATAAGACAACCATTCGGTCTACCCTAGATGCCAATAGGGTACGGTGCTATGTTAAACTAAGCAGGGACATTATAAAAGATAAGTACTGCAAAATCAGCTTAACGCAACTCTTCACATCGCAGTCTACCACAGGAAAATAACGCTGTGTCAACTAAGTATTCACAATACTTAGGCACCATGCGATAGGCCCACGACAACACGCCAAATGTCCGCGATGAAGTCAAAACGACGCCGCAAAAATACGAAACACTAACGCAAAATAAGTTTGCGATGTGGCCAATCACGATACAAAAAGCAGCGAATGCCAGCGACAGGCATGCAAATCACACGCGTCATGCAGAAAAATGCACTATAAAAGCAACAAAAAGAACACACCAAAAACAATCCAAAGTGCGTAGCAACAGACATCCGGACCGAGTGCAGAGCCTAACGCGAACCCCACAAGCCCCACAGACCACCAGCAAGGAACTTCTGGTCGGGGAAGGGCAAGGAATCGAGGAAGAGAAAAACGGGGTGCATTCCGCAGCAAAACAGAACACTACCATCAACCGACCCACAATTAGACTTACGTGAATGCAGTTTGAGTGTCGAGGAGGCCAATGGAGGAGGTCAAGAGACGCTGGCATGATGTGAAAATCTAAACCAAGCACAAACCCACTGCCAACAGGAAGGCAGCAATGGCGACAGGAGTTGGGAGTCCGGACACAGCTCGATAGGAGCTGACACAACATCAACAGGGTGAATAATGACCAGGGACTGGGGGGACGGGGAGATGAGCCCAATGGCACACATCCACAATGAAGTGTAGCAAACTGCACACCCACAATGATCCTGGATCATGTTCCTGAACCCCGTGGCACACTGATGCACACACATATAGCAAAAACAGCACATCCACATTGACGACAATGTGGTACAATATGTAACCATGACACTGCAGAACAGAGGACACAACTGGCTCAGCACATGCGCAGAAACAGGCCAACTGCATCTAACAGAGCGGAGGCCAACGATGGACTGAGAAGGCTGCCAAGGTCGCGGCCCTCAGGCTTTATTTATTTATTTATTTTATCAATTTATAGGGCGCAACAGCTACCCAAAAAGGGTTTCCCGGCGCCTAGACACAGCTAGTTAGAGGGCAGAAAAGGGAGGTGGCTGTTGAGTGGTTATTGTTCATACAGCCAGGTCTTAACAAGATTTCTGAACCTAAAATAATTTTCTTCCTTTCGGATACAGGGGGGGAGCGTGTTCCAAAGGGAGGGTCCCAGATAGGCAAAGGATCTGCCACCTGTTCTTGCTCGTTTGAACCTTGGTATGCAGAAACAGGCTGCTGTCTGCGACCGGAGGTTTCTCTTGGGCGTATAGAGGTAGGCAAGAGTTTGGAGATATTTTGGTGCTGTTCCTGCTTTGATTCTGAACATATAATTCAGGGCTTTAAAGCGGATTCTGCTTTCGATCCTAAGCTAATGAAGATTCCGACGATGGTTCGAGACTCCGGAGTTCTTCGGAATATTGCAGAGTAGCCGGACCGCTGCGTTTTGCGCTACCTGTAGTCGTCCGATCACAGATTTGTTTGCGCCCAAATACAGAATGTTGCCGTAGTCAAGCCTTGATGTAATAAGGGCATTGACTACGGTCTTTTGCGTTGACACAGGCAGCATCCAGAGGATCTTCCTCAACCATTTAACTATGGTGAGACATAGGCAGGTTACTTTACTGGCCTGTTTGTTCATGGATAGGGAATTGTCCAGTATGAAGCCCAAATTACGGGCGTGGGACACCGGGGTAGGAAAAGCGCCCATCTGATCAGGCCAATGTACGGGATTCCAGAGATCTTGATCTTTTCCCAAAATCAGTATTTCAGTCTTGTCGCCGTTTAGTTTTAACGGGTTTATTGTCATCCAGTTCAAGATTTTTGATAGTCCTTCCTTAAGTAACGAAGGGGAGTGAGGACAAGATTCAGATAGGGAGAAGATGATTTGGGAGTCGTCAGCGTAGTTCATAAGCGTTAGACCTGATTTTTCAACAAGGTCGGCCAGAGGTTTGAGATAAATATTGAAAAATAAAAGGCTTAGGATGGACCCCTGAGGCCCTCCATGCGATGCAGGTAGGGTGTCTGAGACGGCTTGTGCAGATGCGATCTGGAAAGTTCGATTAGCCAGGAAAGATTTGATCCAATCCAAAGCCTTTCCTCGTACACCATTTGTATATAGCTCTTTAATAAGAGTTTCATGGGAGATGGTGTCGAACGCCGCACTTAGGTCCAAAAACACGAGTGCGACCGTCTGACCTTGGTCGAGAAGCTTTCTGATGTGTTCAGTGACACCAAGCAGGGCGGTTTATGTCGAGAAACCAGCCCTGAAGCCAGATTGCGAAGAATGGAGTAGGGAATTTTCTTCTGCAAAAGTGGCTAAAGTAGAGTGTACGTGTCTCTCTAGACATTTAGAAAAAGCTGGGAGCAGAGATATGGGTCTATAATTGGCCAGTATTTCTGGGTTTGCAGTTGGCTTTTTCAGAAGGGGTGTCACCATGGCATGCTTCCATAAGGCTGGGACAGTAGCGAGGTCGAGGGATGAGTTTAGGAGATTAGCAATGATTTCCAATGAATGGTCATCCAATTTTTTAATGATTTTGATAGGGATGGGGTCCCTGGGGGAGCCGGATTTAACAGTTTTAAGGATTCCTTTCAGTTTATCCATTGAAAGAGCAGGCCAGGATGCCAGTAAATTTTCACCCAGAAAAGTGGGTATTGAGTCAGAAAGAGGGGAAGGTTCTGAAACAGAATTTTTTGCCTTAATGTCTGAGATGATTTTATCGATTTTCTCAGTAAAAAAACATGCTAACGCCTGGCATTGTTGTGTGTTTAATGGGGGTGCAGCAGCTGTAGTGTGTGCGCCCGCCAGTTCCTTGACTTTAGAAAAGAGAGTTTTAGGCATGTTGGTTGCTTCGACAATAGTTTTTGAGACAAAAGCATCTCTTGCTTTTGTACAGGCAGTGTGATAACGATTCCTGGCTTCTTGGTAGCTTCTTTTAGCATTGGGGTCGTAATTTTTACGCCATTTGCGTTCTAGTGCTTTGCATTTTGATTTTTCAATTTTAAGGCTATCATTAAACCATGGAGCCGGAGGGCGATGTCTACTCCCTTTGGTGCAAGTAGAAGGCAGACATTTGTTAGCTGCATTGCTAAGCCAGTTATATGCTTCAGTTGCTAAGCAATCCATGTTGGAGTTTTGGCTTGGAGGGTTTTGTTGTAGTGCCGAGTTTAATGCTTCAATGTCTACTGACTTCCAATTTTTCCTGTATGAAGCGTCAGTATTTTGTTTCAAGCTGGGGGAGGGTGGAAAAGTAATGCTGAAATTAATAAGATGGTGGTCAGACCAGCCAGAAGGCAAGGTGGCAATACAACTAAGTTCCCTGATGTTGGATATTATGGGGTCCAACAGGTGGCCCGCTATGTGAGTAGGGCTAGAATTTATCAGGGACAGATTTAGTGCCGTTAGGTCTTCCAACAGGTTAGAGCATGAGGGGATGGTGGGATCTTCTAGGTGCAGGTTTAAATCACCCAACAAGGAAAAGTTGCTTGATGACATGTAGTAGGGAGTAATTAGATTGGCAAATTTGGATACCCATTGAGAGGAGTTGCCAGGTGGTCGATAGATCAGAAGGCCTGACATTGTAAAATTGGGGTTCAAGGAGATTTTGAAAAGACCCGCTTCACAGTCTGGGATCGATACAGGTTCCAAAGTGCATTTTAGTTCTCTGTTAAAGATGATGGCTATCCCACCCCCTACCTGTTTTTCCCTGTCTATTCTGATAATGGCGTAGTTATCGGGGAGGGCAGTAGCAACATCCGGGCCGCCGCTGTCATGCAACCAGGTCTCGGTTAAGAAAAGGGCACTAGGACCTTTTTCGGCAAGGAGGTTGAATATATCATGTTTATGTTTGGGCAGTGATCGACAATTTGTGCTATAAAAAACATAAGTCAGCGGCTCGATTTTACGTAATAATTTGCTTTTCCTGTGTCTCCTAGATGGGTCAGGGTGGGGTTGATAAATGGTGGTGGACAGTTTACATTCGGAGCAAGCACGTGTTCCGACTTTATGGAGGTTAAATATAGAGCACCTCAGATTAGGGGTAGGGCGCAGCGCTTTCAAAGCGGATGACAATCTTACCAGCCTAGGGGATGAGAAGGGAGTGGGAGCCTCGGCCTCGTGCCCCGTCCTGCCACGGACGGGCACAGACGGGCTAGTCTTTGGCGTGTCTTCGGCGTGCTGATGGTGTGCCCGCTGCACTCGACCGCTGCGCTGTCGAGTAGTGAGCATGGTAAAGAGGTGAAAGAGGAGTGGGCGTGGCTACGTGGGTGGGCGTGGCCCCGAGTCACGTGAGTGAGATGACGCTGAGTAGGGATGATAGCACGGGCATGTGGTGAACCCTCTTCAACACACGCCGGTGTCAGTAAGTGAGCATTGAGGCCTGGGTGTGCAGGGGTGGGCAAGACTGGTTTGGGGACCAGCAGCCGGGGTGCATCAGGTGCACAGGATTGCAGGCAACACCGCTTACGGCGACGGCCTCATGGCGGGGTGAGAGGCGCCACTCTGGCAGAGACATTGGTCATTCAGGAAGAGAACCATGCCCAGAGTTACGTGCCTTTTATTCATATGCCTATGCTGGCCTGGTGTACAATGGGCCAGCCCACTCCGCTCCTGCTTATGGGGGGACATAACAAGCTACATTTCTGCGAGCTTCCCCATTGCTGGGGTGACATGGTTGCATCCGCTGTACACTGCAATCCAAACAGTAGCAGTGTATGTCAACATGGATATGTGTGTGGTCGGCATACTGCAGTCTGGCCATCACACCCACACCACACTTGGCATTGTGTGCATTCTCAGAAATTGGTCACTTGCCTCCCTTGCACATGCCTGGTCCCCATCTCTTCCCACTATTTGCTATTGTGTGGCTGAGATGCCATGTTGTTGATGGCTTATATGCATGGCCGGCCCAGGTTCCCACAGTAAGTTGTGCTGTCGTGTCTGGTGGGTGGGGATGTTGTTTGGCATGTTGTATGTGAGTTTGTAACATGCACATTCCCAGAGTTATGAGATGCATGATTATGGAATTGAGGTGTGTGGTGTGTTCATTTGGTACTTGCCAATGAGCAGTGCATTTCCGCAGGTACCATCCTGGTAGCGCTGGTTGATGATGAACTGTTGGCAGATGTAGGAATCATGCACACTGCCTGGGTGGTTGGCGTCGACGTTGGTGGAGATTCCCGAGTGGTCCACTATTGCCTGGACATTGATGGAATATATGCACTTTCTGTTGCAGTTATTGTGTGCAGTGTTGCCAAGGGGCACAAGTGGGAAAAGTGTGCAGTCAATTGCCCACTGACACGAGCGGGAAGTCAGCTATGGCATAGATGCCTTGCTTGGTCTCTACTTTTCCTGCGCATGTGTGGGGGAAGTATAGATGGTGGGGTACCAAGATGATGATGTAATCAACGACAGTGGTGAGGAACTTGGATTGGGCTGGCTTTGTGACTCCTCCAACTCAAGCAGTTGTTGGTTGGAGGGTGCCAGAGGCCAACACTTGCAGCACAGCCAGCAGCTTTGTCTGAGGTGGGATGTTGGTTGTCCGCTGTGTTGGTCCCTTCAGCCGGTGGGCAATGATGGTCAGGATGTGGAGGATGGTTGTCCCTTTGACCCTGTAGTGGGCAATGACATTCTCTGGTGTTGGGTCTGTGAGGTTGGTGCATTTTCTGAAGGGCTCTGTCTTTGTCTGTGCTGCCTCAGTGGCGATCCGGGGGGGTAGGTGAGGTCCGGGGGGTGGTGGCGGTGGGTGTTGTGGCCCTCTTGGGAGTCTGGCCTCCATGATTGTTGGCTCCATAGTATCTGTTGCCCTTCAGGTGTGGCTCTGGGCTGGGCTCCCTTTTGTGGTGCAGGCTGTCGTCCGACTTTACACCAGGTCAGAGCAGGTATACATTTCCTGTTGCTAACTTGCCTTATCGCCTGTTTTGTGATCTTTTCACAGATTAAGCTGGTCATTGTGAATGTTACGGAGTGATGTTGTTGTGGCTTTTTGCACGTGAACGCCTACTCTGCATCTCATTAGCGATAGTTGCAGGGGTCATTAATGGCAATGTTTTTTGCTGCTGCTATCACAGGTTGGTGATGTGGGCTTTTAGCACCAGCTTGTGAATGGGGAGATACATTTGTGGCCACTTTGGCTGCAATAAAGTGCCTATAACTTGGCGATAAATCCTTGAGAATATGCCCTGATGTTTCTTAAGCTTTGGTGAGGGAAAATCTGCCAATTTTGTTTCCCCCATTGTAGTACATAAGCTCCTAGGCTAACATGGGAAGGCTTAATTAAACTTTAATAAAGTCTAACTATTGACACTATTGACAGGAATGAGCTAAAATAATAATTCAAAGTGTCTAAAAACTAGAATAAATCCCACAGCTTGTCAAGGAAAGATTTAATATAACTATGACAGAAAAGAAGTTGCAGTTCTTGATTTTCTGATATGCTCAAATTTATATCCAGAGCAGCCTCTCTTGACTAGCCTGCCTTTGGATGGGTGAGCCAAACTGCTACGACGAGGTGTATAGGGGCTTGAAAGGAAACAAAGAGACACCTGGAAGGAGAAGACCTGCAAGCTGCAGAGCAAACGACAGGATTGGGGCTGAGTAGCCAAGGTAGTCTTCAAAGAGGGAAAGACACTTTGGACATGCCCCTGGCCCATCCCACTTCCTACACCCGCAGTCAGATGGGGGCCTGTTAGACATGGCACCAGAACCGGAGAGATCCGGTTCTGTGTGGACTACAGAGGGCTCAATTCAGTCACAAAGACTGACGCGCACCTCATCCCCAGAGCTGATGAGCTCATTGATCGGCTAGGGGCTGCACGGTACCTCAGCATGTTCGACTTAACGTCTGGGGAGCCCAATCAGTCAAGGCAGGTCGCCTTGACTGATGAAATAAGGAGAGGTCAGCATTCTCCACACCAGATGGGTACTTCCAGTTCGGTGTTATGCCCTTTGGGATGAAGAATGCCCCTGCCACCTTTCAGAGGTTGGTCAACCAGGTGTTGGTTGGACTGGAGGAATTCAGTGCCGCCTACCTGGATGACATTGCAGTGTTCAGTGCCAGTTGGGAGGAACATCTGAACCACCTCTGGGAAGTGTTGATGGTGCTGCAGAAGGCAGGCCTCACGATCAAGGTGAGTAAGTGCCAGATCGGGCAGGGTTCCGTGGTGTACTTGGTACACCAAGTTGGGAGCAGCCGGTGGCACCCCTACAACCCAAGATTGAAATCATCCTGGCTTGGGAGCCACCCAAAACCCACACAGAGGTGAGAGCCTTCTTAGGTCTCACATGGTATTACAGGAGGTTTGTCAAAGTGTATGGCAACATTGTTGCACCCGTGACAGAACTGACTTCCAGGAAGCAGCCCAATAAGGTGATCTGGAGTGACACCTGTCAGAAAGCTTTTGAGGCCCTGAAAGCTGCCATGTGCACGGCGCCCGTGCTCCTGGCACCCAACTTCTCAAGAGAGTTTATAGTCCAAACAGATGCTTAAGAGCATGGTGTTGGTGCTGTTCTGTGATAGATGAATGAGGAGGGCCTAGATCAACCTGTAGCCTTTATCAGTAGAAGGTTACTTCCAAGGTGGAGTGCTATTGAGCGTGATGCATTTGCTGTGGTTTAGGCATTGGAAAAGTTGAGACCATACCTGTTTGAAACTCACTTCTGGGTTCAGACAGACCACAGGCCCCTCAGATGGTTGATGTAGATGAGGGGTGAGAATCCAAAGCTGTTGAGCTGGTCTATTTCCCTACAAGGTGTGGACTTTACGGTGGAACACCTCCCTGGTACAGAACACGTCAACGCTGATGGTCTGTCCAAATGTTATCGCCTTAGTGAAGAGACCTCCCAGGAGTTAGGGTAGTTCTCCCAACTTTTCAGCTGGAAGGGACACTTGTTAGACCTGACACCATTGGCGTGAATCTCCCTTCCATTTTTGCTGTTGGCTCATGTATTTTTTGCTGGTGTTGTATGATTTGGATCAAGTGCCACAGTGCAAGTGTTCCCTATTGTAAATTGATGTATAAATCAGTGACTCCATGTTTGGCTATTTGGTTTACTTGTCAGACCCTAGTCTAGTGCACTGAGTGTGCCCAGGGCATGTAAATTCAAATGCTACTGGTGGGCCTGCACCACTGGTTGTGCCACCCACAGTACCTGCCTAGTAAAATGTGTCTAAGTTCTGCCATTGCAGAGCCTGCGTGCAGTCTGGTACTGCCATGCTGACTGGGCAAGTACACCCACTTGCCAGTCCCTAAACCTTCCCTTTTCTTCATATCAGTCACCCCTATGGTGCATTGTAAGTATAAGGTAGGACAAGCCCTGATGTGTGTGGCATGTCCTAATAGTGAATTACAGCCATTTTAGTTTTTCAATATTGCAAGGCTACCTGTTCTCCGTAGGCCAGAATGGGCTGATAGAGTTATTACATTTTTGTAATCCTAACTGTCTCAGAGAACATGGTAGAAATTTGAGTTTAGTATGCCTGAACTCAGAATAATAAAATACATCTTTTAGTAAAGTTTATTTTAATATTCTGTGTTTGCAAATACCACTTTTATAAAGTAGGTATTTGCTTGTCTAACCATTCAAAACTGCCTCTGCTAGGTTGTGTATTCCTATGTCTGGTTTTGTGAGTGACAGGGCTGGGAAATTCCAAGAGACAGGCTGAGTCACCCAGTGGTGAATAGAGAGATCTGCATTTAGATGGAAGGGAGGAGTTGCATCTAAACCATTAAACCTTGAATAGGGCTGTGCCTGCCTTCCACAATGCTGGCTCCACCTCCTGGGGAGTGGCTGATGTCTCTTCCCCACACACTGAAAGAAGAGAAGGAGACCTGTAAACAAAGTGCTCTAGGACTGTACTTGCCTTCCACAAATGCTGGCTCCACCTCCTGTGGGGCGTCTGATATGCTTGCCCTGCACTGTGAAAGGAAAGGAGGCGTCTGGTAAACAGAGTGCTTCAGAACTGGTTTGGACTGGGCAAAGGCCCCACTCCTCTCAGAGAAGAAAGGATTTTGGGGTACAAATATTGGGACCCTGATCCCATGAATTTAGATTACTTTTGGACTACAATAAGAACCCTTTACTGCGGATAGGAACCTGAAGAAACTGAGGAGAGACTATTCCCAAGCTGAAGTGGTGCTTGGGGGATTGCCCTGGAGTGGTTGCCTTACTGCTAAAGGAAGGAGAAAGGAACTTTGTGTACTTTGCTTTCAACTTGTGAAGGATCTCCAAGGGCTTGGAAAAGCGCTTGCCTTCTACTGAAGTCTCAGGGACAACAGACTTCACCCCCCAGCTTCCCAGAGTTCTTTGGAAGTGCCTGTTGCTAGAATGCCCTAATAGCAAAATATGTACTCTCTTAATGCTTGAAAATAGTGGGAAAGACTTAAAAAAAAAAAAAAAAAAAATCCCCGTGTGAATTAAGATAACAAATGGTAGAATGGCATAAGGATCCAGACGGTAACCAGAGCAGGGGGGCGGGGGGGAGTAGCGATTGACACCTGGGATGACAGCTGTCACGTATAGGTCAGGACTGACCTATTTGCCTGTAAGGGGGGGGTGGGGGGTGGGTGGGGGGTGGGGGAGAGGTACATGGCACTTGGATGACTTTTGTTTGAATATATATATACAGGATAGAGTTCAAGAAATATGTAAAATATGTAAAATAAAATACAAGGATTGAGGAGTTTAATTTCAAGAGATGTTAATAAGGCACGGTGTAGGAAAAGTGGTAACTTGTTGGGACAGATAACTGATGTACATTAATGGGTACACGTATAATCACGGTAAATGTGTGTGGGTTAAATGATCGGGTTAAGAGGCAGCGAGTGGCAATGTGGTTAAGAACTCTAAATGTGGATTTTGTGTGCCTACAGGAAACTCATATAGAGGGGGGTCAGGCTTATCTCTTAGACCAGCTGGGATATCAAGTACTAGCCCATACTAAGCAGGGTGCAAGGAACAGAGGGGTGGCAGTTTTTTCCAAGCAAAGAGACCTTATTATAAGAAAAAAACTGGAAGATCAATGGGGGAGGTGGGTCATTATAGAGGTCAAAATGAAGGAAGAGTGGGTTACTCTAGTGTGTGTTTATGGCTCAACAGAAGATGATCCGGACATTTTTGACTTTCTGGACTTGGAATTGGCCACATGGTCACCAATTGTAATCCTGGCCGGAGATTTAAATATTAATGGGGCAGGAGGGCTTGGTCTGATGTCTAATCTGGGTTACCAGGGTAGAAAAAGGAGAGTTTGGTCCTCATTATGTAACCTTGTAAGGACCAATGCACTGATAGATCTGTGGGGGACAATCTATCCAGACAAACAAGGGTTTACTTATTATTCAGCGCCCCATAGGGTCTGTGCTAGGCTTGATTACTTTCTGGTATCAAACTCAGTTCAGTCAAAAGTAAAAATTGAAAAGCTACCACGAATAATGTCTGATCATAACCCTCTAGTTTTAACTGTAAATCTTGGTAGTAGGAGACCGGAACGTACTTGGACATTTGAGAGGGGACTGCTGAAGGATGAGGCATATGTAGCACATATGAAAGAGTGGATCATTGAGTTTTTAAATATCAACAGGGGCAGCACGGAAGTTGGGAATGTCTGGGATGCATTCAAGGCAGCCATTCGGGGGGAGACACTAAGTTATAGTGCAGCGAGGAGGAGGAAAGAAAGACAAAAAGAGGAGGAACTTATTAAAAGGGTAATAGAAGCAGAGGATGAGCTAACAGATACCGTTACAAGGGGGGCTCCTCTTGACCAGGTATTAATAAAAATAGCCAAGGCAAAGATGGAGGCACAGGAGAGTGTAGCCAACAAAGCTGCGAAAATATACTTAGCGAACAGAGAGAGATGCTACGAGTTTAATGAATCAGTGGGGCGCACTTTAGCTATAAGGACCAGGCAGAATGCATCTATAGTGCAAGTGCGAGGAGTACAGGATGAAGCTGGAAGAGTAATCTCAGAAACAGAGGGTATTAGAGAAGTATTTAGAAAATACTATACCTCATTATATGATCAAGAAACGCAAACTGATACTTCTAGGATAGGTGATTATCTTAGAGAAGTGCCATTAACAAAGCTATTGGAGAATGAGGTAAAAGGATTAGAGGAGCCCTTGACCCCTGAAGAAATTTTTATTGCCTTGACCAGCTTGCCATCCGGGAAGGCTGCTGGTCCTGATCAGATTCCAGTTGAATTCTTTAAGACTTTTTGGGACATAATCAAACAGGATTTTACACATACACTACAGCAGGCTCAGGGAGGGACATCTATCCCGAAAAGCTGGGCAGGTGCCGATATCGTTATAATTTTGAAGAAGGATAAGCCAACTGAACAACCTGGATCATATAGACCCATAACATTAATGAATGCGGACACAAAAATATATTCAAAAGCGTTAGCTCTTAGAATAGCAAAAGTAATCAACAGACTTGTCAGCATTAATCAACACGGGTTTATACCAGGGAGAGGCACTATTCACCATATACGAAAAGCGATTACCCTTCTTGATGTTGCAGAGGTATCAGGAGACCCGATGGCAATTATGCTATTGGATGCCGAGAAAGCTTTCGATCGGGTCTCCTGGGACTTTTTATGGTTCATATTGAGAAGGCTGGGCTTTGGAGAAGGTATGGTGAAAGCAATTCAAGTGTTGTATGAGAATCCAACTGCTCGCATAAGAGTAAATGCAGGGTATACACTCCCATTTAAAATAAAGAGGGGAACGCGGCAGGGTTGCCCCTGCTCCCCTCTCTTATTTGCTTTATATATGGACCCCTATATACGTCGTATACAACTAAATAATAATATCTGTCCAGTAGAGACCTATGGAACTCAATGTAAAATTCTACCCTACGCGGATGACGTGGCAATTGTGACTACTAAACCCACTGAAGCAATGGCAATGGTAGAGATTGAAGCCCAACGATTTGGAGAAGTGTCTGGTTATACTCTCAATACTAGTAAAACGCAGATTATTAAAAACTGTAAAACACATTGTCTAGATAATAGGGTGGTAGAAAGTGGAGTTTATTTAGGGGTAAAAATCACAGCAGAGCTAGATAAATTGGTGGAGTTAAATATTGCACCTATAATAAGTAAAGCGAAAAAGGAATTAGACAGGCTGCATAACATACATTTCTCAATAGTTGGGCGAACAAATATAATTAAAATGATTTTTTTACCAAAGTTTTTGTATATATTCCGAGCTATACCTCTATTATTTGAACCAAAATGGTTTAAAATACTTGAACATATGATAAATAGATTTGTTTGGGCCCATGGAAAGACCCGAAGGGCATTAAGATTTATGGCTTTACCTAGGGAGCGTGGAGGATGGGCCCTGCCAGATTTAAAAATATATTACTGGGCGGCATCTCTGCAATGGATGGCAGGACTGTTAGGAGGGGGAGAAAAAGAAGGACAAAATCAGCTAGGAACCTTAGCAATATATACATTGGCTCTGGGAGAAGAAGCTGAAAACCTGTTCTTGAAAATTACTGATCATGGCTATTTTAAGAGGACTAAATTTAAAAGGATTATAGCAGCGCATAGAATATGGACGTCATTTGCTAAAAAATTTGGATTAGGAAGGTACAATGCCTATACTAGGTTTAGAGGGAATCCCAATCTACCTGATGAAATATTTGCAGGGGCGGTCTTTAATGATTGGCTAAGTCACGGGATCACAAAGGTGGGGGATATTATGGGACCGCAGGGGGTAATGCAATTTGGTGACTTACAGGCAATATATGGATTGGATACAACACACTTTTTTAAGTATCTGCAAATAAGAAGCTTTATCAGGACAAAAACTGGAGGGGTGGAGGGGTTTAGTTTAAATCGAATTATGAATATTATAGAGAATGGAACGGAGGGTTCAATAAGAAGATTTTACTCGGAGCTGATAGAACACCAGGCTGATGATCTGATTAAATTTGAGAATAAATGGATACAGAAACTGGGAGTTGATAAGAACTACTTTTATAGATCACTGGAATTAGGTCAGAGACTCCTATGTTCTGCACCACTGCAAGCCCAACATTATAAGACTCTCTATTTCTTATATCATACGCCAGCCAGGATAGCACAGTGGGGTGGTACAAATGGGATTACATGTCCAAGGTGTGATAGCGACGAAGCTGACCTCATCCATATGCTTGCGAGCTGCACTCATTTGAAAACCACCTGTGAGGAAATAGAAACATTTCTTAATAATACATTGAGGATAGAAATCATACTTACTCCAGCAGTGGTGATGCTTGGAATTAATCAAAATGCTTCCAGTGCAGCTTATGAATACTTTATATTTGTAGCTATGGCCGTTTTGAGATTGTGTATTACCTCAGCTTGGCTGGATCGCGTACCTCCTACATTCCACCAATGGTTAATGAGGCTTTTGAATATATACAATCTTGAAAAAGCTATTTATGCTAGGAAAGGGGCAACCAGTAAGAAAATTGGTAAGGAAATATGGGATCCTATTCAAAGATGGAGAGATATAGATCCAGGGTAGGTATTATTAAAGCTGTGAATCCTTGATTGATTTATCTGTCTAAGGTATATGATTTAATTATGTCTTTATGTTTAAATGAAAATATAAGGGATTATAGTATGAATGTTTAAGTTTTCAAATTGTACATACGTGTGGACCATCTAAATCTGGATCTGATAGTATTTTGCGTTATTATTAGCTTGTTTTTTTTTTTTGTTTGTATTCCTTTATCGATTTGGATGTTAACTTCTAATATCCTGTATGTATATTCTTTTTTTCATTGATGTGCTATGTACCCATATAAAAATGGGGGAAAAAAACCCAATAAAAATACTTAAAAAAAAAAAAAAAAAAGGAAGTGCCTGTTGCTGTTTTGGGCCTTCTGAGGGACTGCGTGTCGCAAGGAGCTGAAAGCGTGACTCAACGTGAAGAAGCGTGTTGCCCTCGCCATGCCTGCGGTCGCAACTCCGAAGGAGGGTGTCGCCGCTGAAACTGTTGCACTGCACCACATCGGAGAGAAGCTTGCCGCAACAAAGAGGAAGCGTGTCGCCCTCGCTGCTGCTGCCTTCGCAACTCCGAAGGAGGGTGTCGCCACTGTAGTTTTTGCACTGCACCGCATCAGGAGAAGAATCTCGCAATGAGCTCAGAGCGTGTCGCCGTCGCTGTGCCTGCCGTCACAACTCCGAAGCAGGGTGTTTCGCCACTGGAACTGTCGCATTGCACCGCATCGACCAAGAGCACCTCGAATCCCGAGAAGCGCACCGCCGCCAGATCTGCTGCTGTCGCTTCTTGGATGTCGCCGCTGTAGTTGTCGCATTGAGCGGAAGCTTCAAGCATCGTGGGAGAAGAGCGTTGCCGCTGGAACTGCTGCCGTCGCATCGTAAGAGTGTCGCCGCTGTAGTCCAAGCATCAAACCGAGAAATTCTCGCATCCCCGTGAAGTGTGTTGCATCTGGAAGATCTTCATGTCTTTATTCCTTTGTATCTGAACTTTGCCGCATTTCCCATTGCTGGGACATTGCTTGACGTGGAAGCGCAACGCAACCTAAGGTACATTGACGCAGAGTGTTGCATCTAAGAACTGAACAGAACTAAGCTTAGATCTACCATCTTAAAGTAATCATAGTGTGTATTTTTGTCGTCTATGGTCTTGTGGTAACTCTATATAAAGTGTACTTATTTTTTATATAAAACATGTGTGGTGTCCATTTGTAGTGTTATCACTGGGTTACTGTAAGTGGTCAAAACTGCTTAACTTACAACCCCTCTGAAGTAAAGCCCTTCTGCTCATGTCAAGCTACCAAGGGGGTGAGCAGGGGTTAATTTAGGAGTGTGAACCCCTTATCCTGACTAGAGGACAGGGTCCCCATTCGTCACACGTACCTACTGTGCCAACTAGAGACCCTCAAATTCAACAGGGCCCTGTAATTGAATTAGCAGAGGCGGGGGAAGGGGAGCGTTAGGGAAAGCTAGCCACACCTTTATTTTGGGTTAGCCAGACCTTAAGCTCCACTACAGATTTTCTCCATTTTTAATTGTATGGAACCGTGTTTTCAAGGACAAGAATTTGCCACAACTTATGGGGAGTGGTCATCATTGAGGGTGGCACCCTGCACCCCATTGGTTAGGGGTGCGCCCCCGCTTGCCAGCCCAGTAGCCTAAATAAATATGGGAGAGCTACTCAACAACTCAGATCCCTGCCTGGAAGAATCAAGAAAAAGATGGACTGCATTGCTGAACCCTGGCATGCTCCAAGAGGAATGTGCTCAGAGTGACTGTACTTGCTTCACTCTTTGGGCTTCAGCAAAAGAAGTACTTTGCCTGGCTCTAAAAGTATGAGGATTAGACTCCCTGAAAGCAACAAGTTAAATTATGACACAAAAAAGCTTCATCTGCATCATCTCCACCAAGAACAACCAGCTTTACAGCGTTCTGTGGACTTTGGTGGATTTGGCCAGGTACATTGTGGGTTTTGTAGTCCCAACTTCCCAAGAAGCAACTCAGAGCTTCTGGAACTTTGGATTAGTGTTGTGGAAACTTCAAGACCCAAAAATAACCTTCTGGTAGAAGATCCAGAAGTATGAGACCATTTGCAGAATGTTTGATAAAAAGGACAATAGGTTGACCGCTCCGTCATCAAGAGTCGAGCCACAGATCTCGAACCTCAACCCTGCCTGAAATTTAGGATCGTCCTTCTGAAAGCTCCAAGACCTCCAGGATGTTACAAAGGCCTCATATAGAAACAAGCCATCATCGTTGAACGCTTGCTAGCTTGACAAGGAGGCTCGCTCGACATCGAAAGAAAAAGCTCCAAAAATGTGACTACATTTGAACGTAAAATGTTGACCAGGCCCTACCGCTTTTGGCTTTTAAGCACTAAAAAGTATTTAATATTTAACAATTAATATCTCCAGTTGCCTACATATGATTTTTGTTAATTTGGTGTCCTTTTAATTATAAAAATATTTCTTATTTTCATATATTGGTGTTGTGTCATAATTATTTTATATATTCGTATTTATAAATGCTTTACTCACCTGCCTCCCAAGTTATTCATGCATGCTCGGAAAGATAATATTTTTGCGAACTTGACAGGGCCTTATTTGTGATTGTGTTGTTATTACTAGTTGCAGGAACCTACCTACACCTACTAATAAACCACCTTCCAGCAGGTCTTCAAACCTAAATATACATTACATTTTTGGAGAAGCAAATATTTATTCTTTAAAACAAAACAAGTTCACATTTTTTAAAATGTGGTTCCATAATGACCACAAATATATACCAGCCCCAGCACTGTTGTAATACTATATGTCTGATTACATCGAGTCAGGTAAGGCACACACACTGGTCACGTTGACTCATGCACACCAAAGCATACAAAGAGACTATTCAATTTACAAAGGTAGCAGCAGACAGAAAGAATGATACAAAGTAAAAGAAAAGTATGCACTATGGTAGAATTGGTATTTTCATAGGATTAATGCAGATAACTATTGTAAGAAAAAGGGGTTACAGGGATGTAAGCTGTTAATATGAAGAACGGTAACTAACACCCTTTGGATAGGAAATGCCTCACTCAGTCTTAAGTGCTCATACTAACAAAACAGGAGGAAAAACAAAATCAAGCATGCTCCCAATGGGTATCCTTGTTTTGCACCTAGTAAGAAGTTTTGCCGGAGGAGCAAGGCTATTCCCAGAGAAAATGCAACAAACCAAATAATAACACATTTAAGGAAAAGAATACCCTGAAAGTACAAGCAAAGCAAATCTTTATTTACAAAAATAAATTACATTAAGAGAAATCACTAAAATTGAGAAATATTCTAATGTAGGAAAAACATTACCCCCACTAAATTCTTTGACCATGAAAGGTGTACAATGCTTATGCGAAAGAACATGAAATAATTCACTTACATGGTTAAATAGAACTGACTGCTAATTCAATTTGTAAAAGCTCAGTCGCGCCTATAACATTTGCACTTGGTGCTTTTAGTGCATTGGACTTGGCAGGAGCAAAAATTAAAAATATAAGACCTGGAAATAATATTTGTACCACAACAAAAATATGTATATTACAAAAGTATAAAATGCAGGTTACTCTGGGTTTGAGTTAATACTGTTCTGGAAGCACTATGACAAACTAATCTAAAAGCTCACTCAGTTAGACTGAAGGTAGGGGTTTGTCCCAGAAACGTTTTTATATTCACACTTAAAAACATTTTCAGAGGAAAACGTATTCCAGTATGATCAAGTTGAATGCCGCATCCAAGACCTGGTTCAGAGGCTTATGTTCACTGTACAATGGCCCTAGGCAAACTCTGGATATATGTGCCAAAAAGCTCAAAAAAGGACAAAGCGAAACCAACCCATCTTATGTACCTCTGGACCCTATGCAGTGAATTATCCCAGTCAGACCTATATCAAACACATTTATCAACCGCCTCGATCAATCACTTTAATAGCTGTTTCTCTCTTTAGGATCTCCTATTTCATTGTGTAACTTCTGGAGATTTATATTAATATATAACAGGGTAACTGCAAAACATATGACTGCATAATGCCAAATATATAATTGTACGATTTCGTGGGATACCAGGTTAAAAGGAAGGGCGATGAAAGCCAATGAGTGTGCCTAAAAGTACTTAAGGCTGGTTTCATAGAATTAACCATTTTTGTTTTTGGGATTTCAAATGTGGCTTCCTTGAAGCTAGTGGTGATGCATCTTGGAGATGTTCCCTTGTTGAAAAGGCTGCTACTGAATGCATTATGCTGTAAAAATGCTGTATTAAAGTTGGTGTTTCTGCACTTATTTACAGAAATGCATAACTGTATTAATGATTATCATTACAAAAAACAGTAACATTAACGAAAAAAATGATGAAATATTTTAACAAAGAGAAATTGCAACAAACAAAATGCTGGGGACTTAAGTACATATACACTTTCCCATGTGGATGGAAGCAATTGTTATGAAGCAGATTATTTACAAAATATACAACACCAATGCTTGTCAATCAATCAATCAATCAATCAAAGACATTTATATCGTGCACTACTCACCCGGAGGGTCTCAAGGTGCTTGGGGAGGGGGGGTCCACTACTGCTCGGACAGCCAGGACTTGAGCAGCTTCCTGAAGGCGAGGTGGTCTTGGGTCAGGCGGAGGGGGGTCGGGAGGGAGTTCCAGGTCTTGGCGGCCAGGTAGGAGAAGGACCTTCCTCCTGTTGTGGCTCTTCGGATGCGGGGGACGGCGGCGAGGGCGTGGCTGGTCGATCGGAGCTGGCGTGTGGGAGTGTAGAAGGTGAAGCGGTTGTTGAGGTATCTCGGGCCTTGGTTGTGTAGGGCTTTGTGTGCGTGGGTGAGGAGACGGAAGGTGATTCTCTTGTTGACCGGGAGCCAGTGCAGATCTCTCAGATGTCCGGAGATGTGGCTGTGTCGGGGGATGTCGAGGATGAGTCTCGATAAGGCGTTCTGGATTCGCTGGAGTCTCTTCTGGAGCTTGGCGGTGGTTCCGGCGTAGAGGGCGTTGCCGTAGTCCAGTCGGCTGGTGACGAGGGCCTGGGTGACTGTCTTCCTGGTCTCGGTGGGGATCCACCGGAAGATCTTACGTAGCATGCGTAGGATATTGAAGCAGGACGAGGAGACGGCGTTGACTTGTCTGGTCATGGAGAGGGAGGAGTCCAGGATGAAGCCCAGGTTTCGTGCGTGGTCTGTCAGTTTGGGTGCGGTGCCCAGGGCGGGGGGCCACCAGGAGTCGTCCAAGGCGGAGGGCGAGGAGCCCAGGATGAGAACTTCCGTCTTGTCTGAGTTCAGTTTCAGGCGGCTGGTCATCATCCACTCGGCTACGTCTTGCATCCCTTCGTGAAGGTTGGTTCTGGCGGTGGTGGGGTCGTTGGTGAGGGAGAGGATCAGCTGTGTGTTGTCGGAGTAGGAGATGATGTTGAGGTTGTGTTGGCGTGCGGTGACCGCTAGGGGGCTCATGTAGACATTGAAGAGGGTGGGGCTGAGCGAGGAGGCCTGAGGAACGCCGCAGATGACTTTGGTGGCCTCTGACCTGAACGGGGGTAGACGGACTCTCTGTGTCCTTCCAGCGAGGAAGGAGATGATCCATTCTAGTGCCTTCTCCTGGATTCCGACGTTGCTGAGGCGCTGCACTAGGGTGCGGTGGCAGACAGTGTTGAATGCTGAGAGGTCTAGGAGGATGAGGGCCGCTGTCGAGCAGGGGTCGGATGTCATCGGTGGCAGTGATGAGGGCGGTCTCGGTGCTGTGGTTGGCCCTGAAGCATGACTGTGAGGGGTCGAGGGATCCATTCGTCTCGAGGAAGGCGGCCAGTTGCTTGTTGACGGTCTTCTCTATGACTTTGGCTGGAAACGGGAGGAGCGAGATGGGGCGATAGTTTTTGAGTTCGGTGGGGTCCGCTGTTGGTTTTTTTAGTAGAGCGCTGAGTTCGGCGTGCTTCCAGCTCTCAGGGAAGGTGGCGGTGTCAAAGGAGGTGTTGATGATGTCCCGCAGGTGGGGTGCCATGACAGCGTCGGCCTTGTTGAAGACGTGGTGAGGGCAGGGGTCGGTAGGGGATCCGGAGTGGATGGAGTTCATCGTGCGGATGGTGTCTTCGGTGCTGATCGGGGTCCAGGCGCTGAGGGTGGTGGTGGGAGGCGTTGGTGCGGTCGTGGGGAGTGTTGTTTGTGTGCTGAAGCTGTTGTGTATGTCAGCGATCTTGTTGTGGAAGTAGGAGGCGAGGGAGTTGCAGAGGTCTTGCGATGGTGTGATGTCGTTGTTTCCGGCGTTGAGGTTGGAGAGCTCTTTCATGATGTTGAAGAGTTCCTTGCTGTTGTGTGTGTTGTTGTCCAGCCGCTCCTTGAATGCTGTTTTCTTGGTGGCGTGGATCAGTTGATGGTGCTTTCGGGTGGCAAGCTTGAGGGTGGTCATGTTGTCCGGTGTTGGGTCTCTTCTCCAGGCTCTCTCGAGGGCTCTGCAGTTCTTCTTGGAGCTCTTGAGTTCGTCGGTGAACCATGGGGCCTTCTTGCTGCTGGGTCTGCTGGGCGGAGTCCTCAGTGGGGGGAGGTTGTCTTCACAGATGCTGATCCACTTCGTGAGGTTGTCGGCGGCCTGGCTGGGGTTCGCTGAGCTGGCGGGAGGGTGCTGGCTCAGGGATGCGGCGAGCTGGTCGGCCGTGATCTTGTTCCAGCTTCTTCGTGCAACCTGTTGCTGGTGGTGGTGGATCGTGGTCCTTCTGAAGCTGAAGTGGACGCAGCTGTGGTCCGTCCAGTGGAGCAGGGTGGTGGTGTTGCGGTCGTTGTTGTTCTCCAGCTGGAAGTTGAGGTCCCCGAGGAGGATGTAGTCAGCGGAGGGGAGGGCGTGCGGGCTGATGACGTCGGCAATGTCTTCGCTGAATTGTGTGCGTGGTCCCGGGGGTCTGTAGATGAGGGTGCCTCTGAGGGTGGTCTTGGGGTCGGTGTGGATCTGGAAGTGCAGGTGTTCGGTGATTGTCAGGGTGTCGTCCGTGTTGGTCATGATGCGGATGGAGTTCCTGTGGATGATGGCGATGCCTCCTCCTGTCTGGTTGGCGCGGTCTCTCCGGGTGATCTTGTAGCCCTCCGGGATGGCGATGGCGATGTCGGGCGCTGAGGAAGCATTCATCCAGGTTTCCGTGAGGAAGGCAACATCTGGCGATGTGGTGTCGAGGAGGTTCCAGAGTTCGATGGCGTGTCTGTGGACGGAGCGGGTGTTGAGCAGGATGCACTTCAGGTGGTTGCTGCTGGTGTTCGGTTTGGTGGGTGCTGGTGTAGTGCAGGTCCGGATGCAGGTAAAGTTGCAGGAGTGACAGCTGAAGGGTCCGTGGGTGCGTCTCGGGGTGGCTCGGTAGCATCCCGGGATTCGGCCGGTGTTGAGTGCGTTGAGGGTGGCGGCGTCGTACGTCCGGTGGGGGGGCTGGGGTCTGCGGGGGCCAGGGATCCTGGCGCTGGGCGTGGTCCAGGCGCTGACGGGCGTAGACGGGCTTACCTTTGGCGCACCTTCAGCGCTCATTCGATGCTCCCGCTGCGGGCGTCCGCTGCGCGGTCGCTCTGGGGGCATCATAATAAGGGGGACAGGAGGGCGGGTCAGCTGGGCGGCCAATGGGCCGGTGGTGGGCGGGGCCGCAGGGGGGCAGCGGCGGGAAAACTGGCGGGCGGGCGGCTCAGCTGTGGCTGGGCCGCTCGGGTGGCAGGGGGGGCGTCGGCGGCGGTGGCAAGGAGCTGGGCAGGCAGGCACTGGCGTAGGCAGGAGCAGGAGGCAGCAGGAGCAAGGGGGTGACCCGGCCTGGTGAGAGGCGCAGTGGGTGACTAGAAAGAGAGGAAGTACTGTTAAAACAAAGAATTACACCTGAAAGTTAATAAGATTGGTCCCGGTGATTACACCGGAAAGACATTTTGTATTAAAATGATGCAAAATAATCTATTTACATGTGTAACATTAACATGCCATTTATTGAACTGAAGCAACATTAAAATGTGAAAAACGCAGTATGTACATATATCTATTAGAACTAGGCCTCAAAATGTTTCAGCAAGATTCATTTTAAAAGCAACTAAACCAAATGTGCTGAGGCATGCACAAAATACCTAAACATTGACCTTACCCTGACATGCCTTTCATAAAAGCTTCACACTCCCTTTGCAGAATGTTCCTGATTAGTAATAACATTATGAAATGTTTGCTAGAAACACCATATTGAGTCCTTATTCCACACACCAAATACAAAGCATGAATACAAAATGTTAATCTTTTACCATATTTCTCTCATTTTCTAATTAAGAGATGTGGTGCTTAATAATAATATTTTTTTCAGCTGATGAATCTATTTCACAAAGCCTATTGTTTAGCTAACATAGATGTATTTCATTAGAAGGTTAATAGTGTGTTCACATACATTGGAAAGGAGGTCTATGAATTGAAAGGCCTCAAACATACACAAAGGGCCAGATGTATCAAGATACTGTTTTGCGAATCCTAAATAGCGATTTTTTGCGAATCGCTATTTAGAATTAGCAAAACGGTATGTATGTACAAAATCACAATTTTTTTGCGATTCTTTATTATTCTTTATTTGCGATTTCGCATTTTGCGAATTCGCAAATAATGAATAATTTTCAATGCATTCCTATGGGCCAGGAGGCCCATAGGAATGATAGTGCAATAATTCTCAAATTGCGATTTCGCAATTTGCTAATCGCAATTTGAGAATTATTTCAAGGGTGCAGGGGTGTCTCAAAGACACCCTGCTGCACCCCTCAAATCTACATGTGTGTGCATGTGGCACACATACATGCCCTATGGGCATGTACGAGTGTCACATGCCACCCTTACAAATGCCAATTAGGGCATTTTTTAAAAAAATCGCAAATTACCACCAACTACAAGTTGATGGTAAAATGCGATTTTTTTACACAAATTCGCACACCAAAAATGTGTCATACATATCATTTAAGGAATCGCAAAATTTGCGATTCCTTAAATGCTATGCAAAAGAAGGAATCGCAAATAATTGCGATTCAATAAATTGCGATTTTTTAATACATGTCAAATATCGCAAAACGGCCGTTTGCGAGTCGCAAAGGCCGAAATTCTGCGATTTTCAGCCTTTGCGAGTCGCAAAAGCCTTGATACATCTGGCCCATAGTTTTCATGCTGTTTAATATTTCGCAATGATTCTTTCTAAGTTCATTGTGAAAAAGGAAGAGGAGTGTCTGTTCTCAGAAGAACACGGAAAGCTGATTGGACGAGAGGAGAAGAAGATGCAAGTTGGACTGCAACATTTCTTTTCGACTGCACGTTCCTAGAGTAGTCTCTCTTTATGGAAAGTTCAGCTATCATTGACTGATTGCATTTTGAGCTTCATGCTCTATGTCACTTTTTCTCTCGTGGGTTCGTGCTACCACCATTTTCACCCCATTCTTAGAATAGAAATTCTTTCCTTTACGGAATGCGCTTGATGCATTGTTAATTATGATTTGCCCTAACCATAAAAACATTTAAAGAAAATAAAACCCTTAAAACTTACACCTAACTCTATTGACTGAAATTAGAAAATAGTATTGTCATTTTTGTGATGCTTAGCTCCTGATCTTCTCATGAATGACAGCAAAGGACTGTCACAGAGAAGTAAGAGACAGACACCTGAGTGGGGATCAAACCTGGTAGTGTTAGATACGAAGCTAAACTATTTATATTTAAAATGAGTCCCACTCCAGCAGGGTCTGGTAGCAGAGAGACGGTTTATGTCTGTGGCAGAGGAGCTATAAAAAACACTTCTTAGAATAAGGCCTGAATCTCAAAACCCAAAGCCCAGAACTGAAGACTACCAAGGCACAATTTTCTGAGGCGGTTGCTGTTTTATAGGTGTGAGTATTACTAGTGATTGTGATTTGTGATTTTGTTGTGCTTATTGAGAAGTAATTTGGAGTAAGAGAGTTGAATGATTTGATTAATTGTTATGTTCATTGTTTATTATGAATGAATGAGTGGCTTTTATTTTGAGCACAGCTACTAATGAGGGTCCCGACGCCAGGCATCATAAACAGGTGCGGAGAGGCAGATTCCGTCAGATATCCATAATCCCTAAAGTTTGAAAATATATGTTTTTGTTGTATTTTTCTAGATTGTTTCCTCTATGATTGATCTAAGATGCCCAGGTATCTGGTTCCACATGATTTCCACCCTGAATGTGGAGGACACCCTTTCAGTTGTTTTTTAAAATCCGGGACTGCTGACAAGCAATGGTAAGTAGAGCACTGCAACCTTCCTGGTCTGTACTCCCTGATCCTCACATTCAAATATGAGGGACTCTTGTGGAGGCACTGGTGGGCCAGTGTCAAGGTTTTAAACATTATGCGCTTGCGCACCAGTAGCCAATGTTTGGGTAACTTGTGGATTTGGTGGTCTGCCATGTACTGTACCACTTGCGTATGCTGAGGTAGGTAGTCAGGTAGACCAGGTACTAAGCATTGACGTAACCCAGCCTGAATAAGAAGATCAGCGCCCTGACCACTGTGACGTGAGATTCACGAAGGAGAATGTAAAGGAATTTCTTGAGCATACAGAGAATCCAGAAGCATGATTTTACAACCACCAGAACAAGGGCACTGTAGGATAGTTGAGAATCAAAGATCACACCCATATTTCCAGCCACCGCTGTGGGGTAATGGAGGGGGTACATTATTGGGTCAGGTTCCAGTCCGTTCTGAGAGAGAGTATAACCCAAACAATGGGATCTCCTTTTTGTATGGGTTGCATTGTTATTTGTTTGACGTGAGTCAGTCCAGTAGCACCTTGATGCAGCGGACAAATGATTCTCCTGCACTGGCTGAGTACTCATAGTAGGTGAGCAAGAGCTGCATATCGCCCTTGTATGATATGACCTTAAGGCCAAAAGATTTGACCAGAAAAGCCAATGGAGTTATAAGTATATGTTAATAAGAGTAGGGCTCAGCGAGGAGCCATAAGGGATCCCCCATTTCAATGGGTTAGATCTGGAGAAGCAGGGCTTCATCCAGAATACCTGCTTTGGGGTCTCCAGGAAGGAGCCCAGGCAGTCTGAGGCTTGCACACTCACCCCTGGATGTTCGAGCCTTTGTAGCAAAATGCTGTGATCCACCATGTCAAATGCTGCCGACAGATCCAACAGCACCAGAGCAACATTAAGTCTGGAATCAAGGCTGATCTTAATAGATTCGGAGACCTCTAATAGCATTGTCTCCATGCTGTGTCAAGCTTTGAAGTCGGGTTGGGAGTGACGTAACAGTTTAGTTTCTGCCAGAATAGTGGCGAGCTAATGATTCACCACTTTTTCAAAAGTGTTTGTGGCCGCTGGCAGTAGTGAGACTGATTTGCTAGTAGTTCAGGGTTCGCATTTGCCTTTTTAAAAAGGGGGATCATATAGGCCCTCTTTCAGTACTCTAGTATGACACCTGAAGGGATCAAGACAGAGAATAGCTCCTGGCAAATTGGGGCAATATTGTTTGCAATAGTCTTCAGGATATGAGGGGAGGAGCATGAAAGGCCTGTCTGAAAGTGACTTTTTGGGCCCTGCTATGGGCCCTCATCCCTCAGTGGCCTCCGGTTGGCGACCAGGGGGTGGTGCCTGTCACATGAGGCAGAGATTAACAGATGCTCCCATTTCTACATGAAGAAATGAGAGCTTGCGACTGAACCATGTGCGGTCGCATTGTAATTGTGGTGTCAGTACTGCTGATCAGAGGTTGGTTGGTCCTGAGACCTCAACGGTGGCGCCCAACATCATAATGATACCCTAAGTCCTGAACAAAGTACTTGATTGGTGTCAGGAGGCTGGGCCATAGTTTATGGGTTGCTGGGTTACTGGGGATGATCTTAAAGATCTCCTTTCTGTTGTAGTTTGCCTCTTTAACCCCTTCAATGCTAATGACAAGGTCAACTCGTCATAGGTTTTACCTGCGCTGTGTTTATGACGAGTTGACCTTGTCATGAACAATGGGGATCCTGCATCTCCAGCACAGGAGGGGAAAACCCCTTAGCAGCCAAGGTGTTAATACATTGGACATAAAAAGAGTAGCATGCACATTTTATGCTGTTAGGATATACTTTGAGTGCCAGTTTTTACCACACTTTGGCTGCCTCCTGATTGTGTTGCCGCCAGGCTGTCTCCAGCCTTTTACAAGAAGCTCTCTCCAGGGCTAGTTCCTGAGAAAACCAGTGGGCCAAATGGTCCATCATTCCCTTCTGAGAGGGCCTCATAGGAGCAACTTGAGTCAGCTTCTTTCAAGAGCGAGGTACTAAGAACATTAGTGTCCTCTGCAACCTTCTCCGTTAGCACTGCTCTTGACTCATCAACGACTCTCTTGACTGCAGGTAAATATAAAGATAGCTTGTTCCAGGATCTTTTCCCTAGCACCTACTTTTCTTCAGACCTGCAACAGTCCAGAAAAACAGGTGTCAGAAGTGGTCCTCTTAAGGCTTAATAGACAGTATGCCATCAAAGGCATGGCTTGCTCTATGTGTGGTGACGTATCAACTCCTGTTAGGTTGAGTGAGGCTAGGGATTCCAGAAAGCAGATGTACAGAGGGTCAATTGTCTTGTCCAGGTATATGCAGAAGTCATCTAAATTATTGAAGTTTGCATAGTTAATGCATTTAGCAGCTATGGCCTGGTCAATGAATGAATGAATGAATGAATGAATGAATGAATGAATGAATGAAAATTGTACTTGTATAGCGCTAACTACCCAGAGGCCTCGCAGCGCTTGTGACTGATTGCTTAACACGAGCTCAGGGTAGTTCAGCAGGTTTTAACATACAAGTGCTTTTTCAGAGCTTTCCTGAAGGACATGTGGTTACTGTTTCCTCGAAGAGATAGAGGGAGGGTGTTCCAGAGTTTAGGCGCAGTGTGGGAGAAAGAGCGGCCTCCCCTGCGGGCTTTCCTGACTCTGATGGAAGTGGCCAGCTGGAGGGTGCAGGAACGAAGGGAGCGGGACGGGACATAAGGAGTAGGCAAGGGATGTAGGATTGCAGGACCTGTACGATGAAAGGCTTTGTGTAGAATACACATGGCCTTGAATTGTACTCTTGCCACTACAGGGAGCCGGTGAAGCTCCTTTAGGGCGTTCCTCACTGACTGCCAGCGGGGGAGGTTATAGAGTTGGCGGGCCGCACTGTTTTGTGTGACTTGGAGCTTCTGAAAGACGAAAGTCGGAGCTCCCCTATAAAGAGCGTTCCCGTAGTCCAGGCGGGAGAGTATAAGGGCCTGGACCAAGACCCTCCTTGCTTGGAATGGGAGCCAAGGGAGCACCCTCCGCAACATCCTCATAAGCCCAAAGCAGGTGGCGGCGGTCTTAGTAGCTTGGACCGAGAAGTCCAAAGCTTTGTCGAGCCACCTGAGTGGGTGTTTGGGAGACACCGTCTCACCCTCAAAGACCTGGAAGAAACGGTCAGCCAGGAAGGATGTCAGCCATTCCAGGGCCACGCCCGACACGCCCATGCCCGCCAGTCGTTGTAATAGCGTGACATGGTTGACCGTGTCGAACGCGGCGCTGAGATCTAGTAAAATAATGGCGACTTTTCCACCCCGGTCCAACACGGCTCTCGCCTCTTCCGTTACCGCTAAGAGGGCGGTTTTGGTCCCGTGCAGAGGGCGAAACCCTGTCTGAGAGGCATGCAACAGGCTATTGAACTCCAAGTAGTCCACCAAGGTGTTAATTACGTGCCTCTCAAGCAGTTTGCTCAGCCAAGGGAGTAAGGAGATGGGACGGTAATTCGCCAAGTTGTTCTGGTCGAGATTGGGCTTCTTCAATAGGGCCCTCACCATCGCACACTTCCATGAATGCTACGTGATAGACCAAAGCACCTGAAAAGGATTGTTTGGCACTGGGAGGAATGCCAAAGCAGAGGGTCTCTGCTCCCTTCTGCTCCTCCAGCTTAAATGTCTAGCATTTGAAAGCCTTCCGAAATATGATGAAAATTTCTCCCCGCCTTTTGCCCACCCTGTTACCATGCACATAAGAGTAGTTATCAGGGATGACTGACTGCAGATCAGGGCATGAGACCATGTCTATACATGTTTCTGTTAGGTAGAGGACATCCAATCTACTCTTCTCTAGCAGGTTGTATACATATCTAGAGAATGTTTTTTGTAAGGAGTGAGTGTTAATTACAGAAGCCTTAAATACAACCATGTTTGGGGATGAACCTGACATGCTTTTGGTCATTCTGTTGAGACGGTGTAGCCAACATTTACAATGAATGCAGGAAATTGGGCCAATAAAGTCTAAGAAGAAAGGGGTTTATGATTTAGGGTTTCCTCCCCTCACACCTCTCAAATCAGATGCGGTATAAGCAATCTTGGGGTAGCCACCAATGGCTAAACTGGCATAGTGGCTGGCGCTGTCTACAGTTGTGAAGAAGTTGAAGAGTTATGAGGCGAGACGTAGCCTAAGATCCTGGAATATTGAGATAAGTGTAGAAGACCACTTAATAAATAGTGAGAAAAGTGTAGAGTACGCTTTATAGTCTTGTCTGCGAAAAGTTTGTGGGGTAGATCGTGAGGCGCCGTTGACTACACAAATTCAGGACATTATTATAAACTGTTGCGATTGTACGAACATTGATTGATGTTGGCTAGACCTGATTGAACAAAGGGTGAAGCTACATTGATTAGCGTGCTTTCCAGCTGGGCAGTATTTTACTTGTGAATGTGAAAATCTTTTGTGTGAAAAGTCAGGAGATGTAAAACCCTTAGATTTCTGATTGATGAATTGAATTGATTTCCTTAGTGGAGCAGGCAAAGTTTGTTAATTTCCATTTTGTCTAAAGTTGTAGAATTAGAGAAATTGTAAAGGAGGGTGAACTGCAAGCAGTGACATCATACGTCATACGTCAAAGTGTGCCGCACTGTGATTGGTTGGTTAGTGTATTGTCACACTGTGAATGGTTGATGATGGCACAGAGTGCCATGTTGTGATAGGTCAGTTATTGTGTGAATAATGCATTGAGATTGGTTAATAGGTCCTAAAGAATACAAACTGTGACAGGATTGGAGAAAAGATGTGATATTTAAACAACAGAATCAAAACATTGAATTTGAATTGCTTTTATTTCACCAGATTTTTGTTGAATTTTGTGAAAATCATAAAATGCTTTTGTTACTGTCTCATTTGCACAATTCTCTCCAGAGGAGACAGGTCTTTCTGGAAGAGTAGCCGGTGAAAGGAAAGAAATCGCTGGCTATCTTTCCCAAAACAGTGCAACCAATGTGGCTACACATTAATCCACTTGACTCGTTGATCTAATTTTAGTAAGTTTAATACATTTTTTTTAACAAATCAATGTAGATCAATCTTAGCAAAATCGTATAAAGGTACAAAAAGATCAGAGTTAGTCCAACTCTCATTAATAGATGCACCCTATATAGTACAAAACAAATGACTAACTCTAAGATGATGACGCAGGCAAACAAGAAAAATAAATGAAGGTAAATTGCATCAGCTGATTCATTTTCCCTACTCTACCTTAATAAGGGTAACCCTAAACTAGAGCTTCTGAGTAAGGACATAATAAAGTAAGGTAAGAAGAAAGGTGTCCACCGTCAAAGTCTTCAGTAGAAAACTCTTAGATGATTGGTCAAGTAGCTTAAAGTCATGCAAGCAAAAGCATAGGTCTGCTCTCTAAGGAAACCTAGGATGGGCTCTTTCCCTCACTGAACACTGCACATAATGTCATCTGTCATCAACTCGACACTCTTATGGGACTTCTCCTTGGGAAAATTCCATAGCTATTGCACAGACGGACACTTTCAGCACTTTTCCTTGCACATTATCTTTTCTTATCCTTGGTCATTCCTCTACCATGATAACTCCTCTCTTTGCTTGTTATTGTGATTTCCTTGTCTGACTCCTTCTTCTCTTGCTATGCTATCTACTAAAACAAAACTCCTTTACTCTAACTAATGACGCTTCTCCACACCTTCATTGGAAACAAAATGACACAAACATTCAACAGCCAAACCTGAACATAGACAAAAATGAGATGTCAGCATGGGCTAGCACTGAAACAGAGAACTGTAGGCTAAAATTAGTTTACACATGGAATTACGTCACAATTTAATTTGCAATTTTGGCTAAAATAATGGATTACAAATATGTACCCATCTTTACAAAATGAAATAAATTAAATTTCTCATAGGCAGGGGCATGATGCAATAAACTATGAAAATGTCATTATAATTCTATTTACACATGTTTATTAAAATTAATCATCAAATATTAATTTCACACATCCTAGTTAAGTTTCTCACTCAATGGGCCCGATTCACAGAATTAATTTACGAAAAAATCCTAAACTTACTATTTTTGGTATTCACAGAATGCATTTAGTAGTCTAAATTAGGATGTTGTCCTCAGCGAGGATTTTGTTTTAAATTAGGATTATGTGCTAATTTAGGATTATGTCTTAAATGAGGAATTTATATAAAGTTAGGATTTTGTCCTAAATTAGGATTTTGTCCTAAATTAGGATTTTGTCTTAAATTAGGATTTTGTCCTAAATTAGGATTTTGTCTTGAATGAGGATTTTGTCTTGAATTTGAATTTTGTCCTAAATTAGGATTTTGTCTTCATTTAGGATTTTGTCTTAAATTAGGATTGTGTCCTAAATTAAACTTAAGTTTAATTTAAGTTTATCTTAAATTTAACTTAAGACAAAATCCTAATTTAGGACAAAATCCTAACTTAAGACAAAATTCTATATAACCCACTCGCAGAGCCCACATTGTGTGTTATGCAGAGCAGGCTCATATGTCTACAGCTTAGAGGATGTTGAATCCCAAAGTCCTCTTTCACAATACAAAAGGACTGCGCTCTGTCTGCCGCATTTCAAATTCAGTACTCCTAACTCAGCTACCTCGTCCAACCTCAAATTTGATTTATGGAAAGTACCCAGAAGTCGTAGCCAGAAACCATCAAACATACGCCTGTGTGCAGTTGCTTGAGTGAATCATGCACATCCTATCTCTCAATTACTCAGAATAACAAAAAAGACAGCCAAATAGATGGCAGACTGTCCTCCAATCAAAAGGTTGAACCATAGAGATTCTTTCAACGTGAAGTGCAGTCAAAGTATTTTGCAACAAAAGGGGGGTTCCTTTCTGTGGTTTTTAAATGTAGCTTTTTATGAATGAAACTAGTAAAGCAAGGCACCTGTTCGAAGAACTCTAATTTCCTCAGTAACGCATATACCAACAAACCATAGGTTGTATCAAAATATCACATTTATTAAAAAGAAGAAAATGTTTTTTATATCAAACAATTCAAACAATTCCACATAAACATATTCATGTCATAGGATTACATACACATTATATTTCTTCCAAAATTTACGAAATTAGAGTTCTTCAAACAGGTGCCTTGCTTTACTAGTTTCATTCATAAAAAGCTACATTTAAAAACCACAGAAAGGAACCCCCCTTTTGTTGCTATATCTCTTCCCAGTCCTTTCTGGGTTTATTAGGGAAAACTCTCCTTTGTTTGGTCAAAGTATTTTGCACCATGTTTACTCAGACAGATAGATTCATGTCATGCATGAATTGATGAGAAGAACAAAGCAGAGAAAGGATAAAGGGTCTCCGAAAAAAGGAACAAAACTGTATGCATGTACAAGACATCATAATACATTCTAATACAAAATGTATTATACTTTATCACATTCCCAAGCCTGTCAACTGAAGGACACACATATCAGCTAACAGGAAGAAAGAGAAATGAAAGGGGAAGAGAAGAGAAGGGAATTGAACGGAACTAAAGGGAAGGGGGGGGAGGGAAGGGAAGGGAAGGGAAGGGAAGGGAAGGGAAGGATAAACCCATCAACATGATCACAATAAAAAAATCAACATGTATCAGGCCCCTAAAACTAAGGTCTTGAAACATTTGTCACCTCCAAGCTTTAGCCCAGAAATAACATTACAGTACTGACAATGACCTATTCACAATACCACACACTGCATCTCTCAATAATGTTAGATCCTACAGAAAATGGTGTAACTCATTATCTGAATTCAGTCATTTACATATCCATTTCGCTTCTAATCTCTGCAAGCTTCATTCTCCACTTGTATACTTATGTGATACCAGTGAGTAGGACACATCTAGAACAATACATGATCTGTGATGCTCCTGGATATGAACTTGGAGTAGTTGTGTCATGCTGCCCACATAAATCTTACTGCAGACACAGATAATGATATAAACTACAATGGTTGATTGGCAGTTAATTAATTGGTCATAACTATTTCCAGTATTATAAAGCCTGGAATGAGAGTCCTATGACTTTGGAAGGTATAGCTTGGGCAAATCAGTTTCCTGATGGTTCTAAATCTTCTGTACGTTATGGAAAGTTTGATGGAAATCAATGTGCTGATACCTGGCACCCCTTTGTGTAATGACCAGTGTTTGTCTAGGACCTTAAAAACCTCTGCATTTAGCGTGGAAAATGTAGTGATAAACGATAAACGACAAACTGACCATAATCCTTGGTTTTGGTTTGGCCTTCAAGGTCATGTTTCTTCCAACTCTCACTTTAGTGGCCGCTTTAACCAGCTTCACCTTATTATAACCCCTAGAATTTAGCCTGTTCACATTCTTATTACATGTTGCTCAAACGGACTATTCTTTGTACAATTCCGCCGCAATCTGACCATCTCTCCAAAGGGGATTGCTTGCTTCGTGCATGGAGGATGTACACTGTCATGGGGTAGAACACTGTTCACAGCTGTGATTTTCCTGAATAATGTACTCAGTCTGCCACCAGTCATATAAAAATTTACATAAAGAAATTGTTTGTGGGACTGTGACATTTAAAGTGTGAATCTTACATTGAAAGGGTTGTTATTCAAATACTCAAAATATGCCCTCATCTGTCTTTCCAAACCCGTCCGTATCAAAAGCACATCATCAATATACAGCCCCAAAAGTGGACTTTTTTGGTAGAATCTGGAGCTACTTGGGCCCAGGCATAAGATTGCTCTACCCAGCTCATGAGTGGATCTGCATAAGACGGTGCACATTTTGTACTCATGACCATGCTTTGGAGGTGCAGAAACCATTCTTTTTTGTACAGGAAATAATTGTTGGATCAGGATCACACCAATTATTTCAAACAATAGATTATTGTGCTCAAAATAATTGACTCTTCGTATGGACAAAAAGTATTATATAGTCATATGTTCATAGTCCCTCTTTATACATCTGTACAACGACTCAACATCCATGGTTACAAGCCCCATAGTTTCATCCAACACAAGGTCCTCAAACTTGTTGAGGATATTCATTGTATCTCTTACAAAGGATGGAAGATTCACAACCAATGGCTTCAAAAATAAATACACAATTTAGGAAAGGTGCTCCAATCTCTCAAATGATGGGAAGTCCCGGGAGAAGATGACCTTTTTATGTACTTTAAGCATTAAGTAGATGCAAGATAACCTAAGACAATCAATTTTGTAAAAACTGAAACTCAGTATCGGACAACAAACCAACCGCTTTCCAATAGGCAAGCTTTTCATTAATCAGCAGTTTTGCAACTACATACTATTCTCTTGTAAACCTCTTGTTACATGTTGGTGTAACCAGCTGTCTATACATCTCCCTCTCATAGTCAATCCTGTTCATCAGTACAGCATACCTGCCTTTTTACGCCTCACGTATGATGAAAGAAGTATCCACTCCCATGCATTTAAAAGCGGCTCACTCCTCTTTAGAAGCATTGTCTTCGTGCTGTTTATTGCGACCTTTCATCATTCTATCCTCCAGACAGAACATATCATCTCTAACCTGCTTCCAAAACACAAATGTTGTTTGCCAACAACATGCTGCTAGTGTCCAGAACTCCTAGAAGGCGTCAGTTGCTACTGGATCATTTTGAGGCCTTCTGCACAGAGCGAGGTTTGGAAATGAACACCACAAAAACAAAACTTTTAATGCTGAACCCCCACAAAACATTAGCTCACATTGGTTGCGGTACCCCTGGAGAGAGTGAAGAACTTTGAGTAACTGGGGATCAGTATTTTCGATGATCAGTCATGGGAGCATCATATAGTGAAGCGGACCCTTCAACACAGGCAGATTACTGGGGCAATGATCAAAGAGCATAGGACCTCCTCTATCAGGCTTGTAGCAGCACTGCTTCACATCCATGACTGTAAGGCAGTGGGCTCAGCATTATATGGTGCAGAACTGTGGGGGTTTGGAAATCTGGATGGCCTCTTGATGACGGAGAATAAATGTCTGAGAGCTCTAGTTTCACTTCCACAGAGCACTCCCCTTCACCCACTCAGGTTAGACATGGGCAGGACTTCCATCATCGAGAAGGCAAAACTATGTCCACTTTTGTTCTGGCTGCACCTTAGGACTACTCCAGAGTTTCTTCCATATGCTGCTGCCTTATCCGACTTAATTGCGCTTATCCAGTTCAACAAATTGAATGGTTCTACAAACTGAAATCTCTGCTCACTGCAATAGTGTTGGAGGGATTGTGGGATGCTAGGAACTCTGCATCATTCCCTAGCAGGGGCTTAATCAAGAAAAAATATTGGAACTTGGTGGCCCAGTCTTCACTAATCCACCAGCGTCAGGGCCGTCTTACTTCCTGGAATTTAAATTGGCAAGCACACTTGTGCAATTTCTGGAGGTTATAATGGTCCAGCAGAATAGGAAACTTCATATGCATTTCAGATTTGACTCCATCCTGGTGAATTCCTTTACAGTCTCTTGGAGAATGTCTGCTACCTCTACTCAGTTTTATCCTAGTAGTCCCTTAGCTGTTGAGTTAATAGGCCACATATTTTTTGTTTGCCCATTGTATCAGTCCCCAAGACCCACATGGCTAGCTCCCCTTTGCAAGCACCTTGAAACCCGCTGACATTGAGAAGCACTGCGCATTTTAAAATCTGACACAAGTTTACTGATAGCCTGCGCAGGTACTAAGTCTCTCCGTAAGATGTGGGCCATCAGAAGATTGATGTTGAAAATGTAAAGTCACTGTCTTTTCTATTGAGTTATTATTTTTAATTATTCTTAATGTCATCTTTTTTATATGCTAGATAGTTTTTGTGTATTAGAGACCCTCAATATGTCTCGACCAATTGTGATACTTTCATTATTGTGAAAATTTGGTGAGCCATGTTGAGGTCCTTTCTTTGATATAGGTCCCCGGTTTTAGGAGCTTTTAATTACCAATATGTTCAATGTTTCAGTCCGATTTACCCACAGTTCATTTTATATTTGTATTTTAATGCTCTATTTTATGCATCGTATATTTTCCTGAGCTGTATGCATTTGCACTTTTATGGTCTGAAGAGCGAATAAAGTTGATTGATTAGAACACATCTATACTATTTGGATGTAACACCTGTATTGTGAATTTACTACCACAGCGCAGACTACTCTCAAACGTATAACCCTGTTTTAAGTCCAAATCATTTAATAGTTCATCAACAGCTAAAGTTTCTTCATCATTCACATAATACACAGATATCTCCCTGTTGGGCAACCGACAGGTCTTTTAGCATGTTCTCTTGAATAATGTAAATGAAAGTGATATTTCAGTTAAGCTTTTGCTACAAATTTAAAGACATCAAAATGCACATCCGAAAATGTTCCATGACACTTGGGACAGAATCCAAGCCCTTTATTAAAAACAGACATTTCATATTCATTCAGGACACAATTTGATAAATGAATAAACAAGTTTTAATTTTTTCCAGCTACTGCCACTGTTATTTGTTCAGTCTTTTCCTCTGATTTCACTTTTTCTTTTTTTTTTTGTTTTTTTTTTGTTTTTTCTTTTTTCTTTATTTTTGATAAAGGTGGTACATAGATGGACAAATTTCAACAATTATTACATACATGATAAGAAGTTGATAAATATTTGATATATTTACATACATTTTTAATTACATCTTGTTAGCGGGAACGAGAAAAAAAAATAGATAAATAGGGTTAGAAATCAGTTTCAATTAATTGGAGACGAACAAAATTTTTATCCATTTCTATCTATTCTCCAATTAGTTACAGGAGCCCATAGTACAGCAACAGATAAAAACATTAGATCTCTTTCAGCCTCGCTTAAACACAGCTTAGAGTCTGTACCCAATAAAATTAAGGTAGGGGATAGGTCGATGGACTGACCTAGCAGCCCCTCCATAAATTTCATTATTTCTTTTTTAACATTTTCCAACTGTTTGCAGGAAGAAAACATATGTATAATGTCAGCTTGACTTTCGTTACATCTGGGACAATTATCATTCTCGCTGAGACCCCAGGCGAATATCTTCGCGGGTGTATGGTAAAGATTAAAAATAGTCTTGTAATGTTGTGCGCGAAGGTTTGATGCCCGGAATATTTTTTTATTCAATACAAGAGCAAGATCCAGATCGACATCTGAATCTCCTAATTTTGTCACCCAGTTAGACTCAACCTTCTCAATATCATCCGGGATTTGGTCCAATAAGCAATTATATAAAATCTTAATCTTCCTACAACCTCTATTTAACAACTCAATCAGTGGAAAATCCGCTGTATGTGAAATCTGTGGCCTGACTGCCTTAATTGCCCTGGTAACTTGACAATAAACCAGCCATTGACTGTCTGGAATACCAATCTTTTCCTCTGATTTCAAGTGAGCACCACTTTCATTTTTTTTCTCCTCTCCTCTCTTCTAGTTTTGTATTTAACTTTTGTTGTTTTTTTTCCAGTACACCTCAAGACTTACTCTAGTAAAGTTGAAGAGCTCCTAGAGTGGGCAGTGGCCTCATTTCTCCCACTAGGGCCAGCTTCTTCAATTGAGAACACATCTCAACTATTACTCACACTTGACAGGCTGCCAAGGCTTGGCAGATGTTGAATATCTGTTTAGGTAGTTATACCAATAAAAATACAAGCAAAGGTGAAGATCCTCCCATTAGCAAAATTTCTGTCATCCCTAGAAATCCTATTTATCTTTCTCTATTTAAGCATCTTCTGATTGTTTATAATTTGCTCATTTAAGATTACATGGTTCTTTTCTGTTTCCTCTTTAAAGCTTATACCTGTAATCTCCTCTTGAAGGTCCTTGATTACCTCCCCCAGCTTGAGAGATTTTCTCTCTGCATGCTGTATGAGGATTTTCATTGTAAAGGATGAATTGTGAAGATTTTCTTCCCACTCCTGTAGTAGGTCAGGGTCTAAATCGTTAACGGTAAGAAATGTCAGTATTTTCAAGGTGCTTCTTCAATGTTACCCCATCCCACCACTTAGAGAGTTAATTCTTCTCAAGTTTCTCAAGCCTGATACATTTATATTTTATGTCATAATTGTTAATACCACCTGAAAGTGGAGCCCTTTGGGCTCCATCGCTAGACCCAAAGAGGTCTCTACCCAACTCTTCCCTGTCATCATCGAAGGTCATTTTGTAAATTCTCTTATATGTGCAGGCGTGGTGGCAAACCTATGGAAAAACTAAACAAACAGAAGTAGTCAAGGAATCAAATGCTGCACCACCTGAAGTAATCACTTTGACAATGCTCCCACGTTGCCTACCTCTCATGGCCAGCTGTTTGTTGACCATACAGTCAACACATTTTTGACCAAAGAAACAGAGGCAATGAACACAATTGAGTACAGAGCAGCAGTTAACATATATGAAAAATCATAGATCCTTGTCACAATTGTAGTTTTATTTCTATATTCAGTTTCTTCAACCACAATCCAAACACAAAACAATGTGTTTCACCTCACAAAGGCTTCCTCAGATCTGCGACCGTAAAAAACATTCATGAAACAAAGCACAAAATATAAACAATTCAAATCAATCAATCAATCAATCAATCAAGGCATTTATATAGCACACTACTCACCCGGAGGGTCTCAAGGCGCTAGGGGAGGGGGGGTCTGCTACTGCTCGAACAGCCAGGTCTTAAGCTGCTTCCTGAAGGCAAGGCGGTCCTGGGTCAGGCGGAGGTGGGTCGGGAGGGAGTTCCAAGTCTTGGCGGCCAGGTAGGAGAAGGACCTTCCTCCTGTGGTGGCTCTTCGGATACGGGGGACGGCGGCGAGGGCGTGGCTGGTCGATCGAAGCTGGCGTGTGGGAGCGTAGAAGTTGAGGCGGCTGTTGAGGTATGCTGGGCCTTGGTTGTGCAGGGCTTTGTGTGCGTGGGTGAGGAGACGGAAGGTGATTCTCTTGTTGACCGGGAGCCAGTGCAGATCTCTCAGGTGTCCGGAGATGTGGCTGCGACGGGGGATGTCCAGGATGAGTCGTGCTGAGGCGTTCTGAATCCGCTGGAGTCTCTTCTGGAGTTTGGTGGTGGTTCCGGCGTAGAGGGAGTTGCCGTAGTCCAGTCGGCTGGTGACGAGGGCCTGGGTGACCGTCTTCCTGGTCTCGGTGGGGATCCACCGGAAGATCTTACGTAGCATGTGCAGGATGTTGAAGCACGATGAGGAGACAGCGTTGACTTGTCTGGTCATGGAGCGGGAGGAGTCCAGGATGAAGCCCAGATTGCGTGCGTGGTCTGTTGGTTTGGGTGCGCTGCCCAGGGCGGGGGCCACCAGGAGTCGTCCCAGGCGGAGGGTGAGGATCCCAGGATGAGGACTTCCGTCTTGTCCGAGTTCAGTTTCAGGCGGCTGTTCATCATCCACTTGGCTACTTCTGTCATCCCTTCGTGTAGGTTGGCTCTAGCGGTCGCGGGGTCGTTGGTGAGGGAGAGGATCAGCTGGGTGTCGTCGGCGTAGGAGATGATGTTGAGGTTGTGTTGGCGTACGATGGCTGCGAGGGGGCTCATGTACACGTTGAAGAGGGTGGGGCTGAGTGAAGATCCTTGTGGAACGCCGCAGATGACTTCGGTGGCCTCGGATCTGAACGGGGGGAGGCAGACTCTCTGTGTCCTTCCGGCGAGGAATGAGATGATCCATTCCAGTGCCTTCTCCTGGATTCCGATGTTGCTGAGGCGCTGCACTAGGGTGTAGTGGCAGACAGTGTCGAAGGCCGCGGTGAGGTCTAGGAGGATGAGGGCCGCTGTTTCTCCGTTGTCGAGCAGGGCTCGGATGTCATCGGTGGCTGCGATCAGGGAAGTCTCGGTGCTGTGGTTGGCCCGGAAGCCAGACTGAAAGAAGTCGAGGGATCCGTTTATCTCGAGGAAGGCGGCCAGCTGCTTGTTGACGGTCTTTTCGATGACTTTTGCAGGAAACGGGAGCAGCGAGAAGGGGCGGTAGTTCTTGAGGTTGGTGGGGTCGGCTGATGGCTTCTTTAGTAGGGCGCTGTGTTCGGCGTGCTTCCAGCTCTCCGGGAAGGTAGCGGTGTCGAAGGAGGGGTTGATGATGTCCCGCAGGTGGGGTGCGATGACAGCGTCGGCCTTGTTGAAGACGTGGTGAGGGCAGGGGTCTGTCGGAGATCCGGAGTGGATCGAGTTCATCGTGCGGATGGTGTCTTCGGTGCTGATCGGGGTCCAGGCGCGGAGGGTGGTGGTGGGGGGGCGGTGGTTCAGTCGTGGCGTGCGTCGGTTGAGTGCTGAAGCTGTTGTGTATGTCCGCGATCTTGTTGTGGAAGTAGGAGGCCAGGGAGTTGCAGAGGTCTTGTGAAGGGGTGATGTCGTTGTTTCCGGCGTTGGGGTTGGAGAGCTCTTTGACGATGTTGAAGAGTTCCTTGCTGTTGTGTGCATTGTTGTCCAGTCGTTCCTTGAATGCAGTTTTCTTGGTGGCGTGGATCAGTTGGTGGTGTTTTCGGGTGGCGAGCTTGAGGGCAGCCATGTTGTTCGGTGTTGGGTCTCTGCGCCAGGCTTTCTCGAGGTCTTGGCAGTTCTTCTTGGAACCAAGAAATCAAAGGTTCATAACTAACCCTGGGCAAAGTACTATGCTACGCTCGCATAGTTTGCGAAGTTTGCGCTACTTCGCACTACGCGAATTGACGTAGCACAATGCAAACACGCGTAGCGTAGCGCTCATTTTTTGCTTGCTTGCGGTCCTCAACATCAAGTTAGCGACAGCGAGCGATCAAAATGACATCCCGGCGAGACTTTTTCCTCTTCGCGATCAGCAACATCAAGTTGCCGATCGCAAGCGTGGAAAATAAACCTCCTGGCAAGATTTTCAGTGCGGGAGATCAGGTTTCTCATTGCGAGAGAGAAACCTGGTATGCTCGCAACCGCTCATGATGAGAAACTACCACTCCGCATTGAGAAATCTACTCGAGGGGCAGAAAACGACCGCTTGCACTGTGCAAGATGGGGTTTGCACTGATTGCACAGAGGGGACAAGCATCTGGCACTGTGCAATCAGTGCGAACAGCATTTTGCACAGTGCACTATGCAGTTCGCGTAACTACGCGTAGTGCAAAGTGCACTTTGCATAGCTATGTGTCGCGCTACTACTCGAACTACGCCCAGGGCTATTTATAATACGGGCCCATATACACGTAGTCAAACAATTAAAGAAAACTTACAACATTGAAAAATTTAAGACTTCTGAGACATTTCGGATAAGTATCATTAAATGTAAAAAATACAATTTCGACTATACATAATGATGTAGATATACTTCTCTATTGTGTCCACCCATTAATTCATCTAGTATCATCCCAAGACACGTGGTGTTATATGGGGCTATAAGGACTCTGAATTTATGAGTGAGACGTTGTCTGTTACAGATCTGCTGGTGTGCATTTTCTTAAAAGCCTGTGAGAATTCGGGTCCAGGCGCTATGTGAATGACAATGAATTTGTGAGGTAAGCTGGTGTGGATATGCAGAGTTACATGTTCAGGTTATCCTGCATCATGTGTAACTTTCTTTCTTTTGCTCTTTTTCCCCTTTTTTTATATGTTCAAGTACTTGCAAGGAATAATTGCAGGCTCGCTGTGCAGTATGTTGTTGGACTCTAAGGCATCTAAGACTGTCATAAATAGAAGGTTTTGATTGGAGCAATCCTATAATTAACAATGCTTATGAGAGTTGTGGGTATTTGGAGGATGGCAAGGAGCACTACTGCATGTTGCACTCCCTTGTAACAAAGATTTGCAGTTTTGTTATTGTGAGAACTATGTTTGGGCCCCAAGATTTGTGATATACCTAATGTGGGAACTATGTTTGTGTTTGTGTTATAGCAGAATATTTCTTTGTGTGCCTTACGAGTGTTTGGAGAACCGGATGACTGAAGGTCTTGGTAAGGCTTGGTGCACTAGTCTGGTCCTGCATCTTCTAAACGGAATGCACACACTTAGCAGGTGTATGGCTTTCTTTCTCCCCTGTGTGCTGGAAAATTGATTCTTTGAATATCAATTAGTACAAAGTCTAATAACTACCCCGCTTTGGCTCATTAGTGTAGCCTCATTGATTTCTCTCATATTTTTCTCATCCTTTTCTTTTGCATGTTCTTTTTCCCCTCATCTCTTTCTTCCTATTGCTTTTTGGTATCGGCACATGTTGCTATTCTAGATGAGAGCTTTCACATTTGGTTGATGCTCCTCGTAACAGTTGGGCTTGTTTTACATCATCTGTATTATGGTTTTTATAATATGTTTTGAATTAAGAGTTTGATGAGTGGCTTTATATAGATATGTGTGCATGTGGGTGTGTGTGTGTGTGTGTGTTTAGGCCGTTACAGTGATCTTTTATTCAATGTCTCTGATTTTTCAATGTTGTAGGCTTTCGTTAATTGCATGACTATGTGTATATGGGTCTGTGATATAGACCTTTGATTTTAGGTGAACGGCTTACATTTTGTGATTTGCCTCATAAATATATTTTACAGTTACAGCCCTAAGGAAGCCTTTGTAAGGTGAAACATGTTGGCTGCGTATTTGTATTGTAGTTGAAGAAACTAAAGAAAAAAGAAAAAACTACCATTGGGACGAATACCTATCAGTTTTATATACGTGAACTGCTACTCTGTACTCAATTGTGTTTGTTGCCTCTCTCTCTTCTTTGTTTCACAGTTTGCTATTGGGTTAAAACCAGAGATTAGTGTGCATATACAACAGAGTGTGATTGACTGGGAAACAAAATTGCTTGATGAGATCATGAGGTATGCAAAATATTGCAGCGAAGAAATGCAGCAGAAAAACCTTTGAGAGAAATTTGTGTTGGCTCATATGAAGTTTGTTATTATTAATATCAACAAGAGAGAAAGGGCATGAGTCGGCACTCCTGTACCCCAATCAATTCATAAACAATAACAGAGGAGTGACCAAGTGAAAGGGTAATTAAACAAAATGTGCTCAAAATCATTTATATTGTGGTGTCTTTTTTCGTATCTCTATACTGTACGTATAAATGTGTGCACAAACCATCATACACACACCCACATGCACAAGCACAAAGTACTTTATCTCTATCTCCCCTTAAGGAACCGAAAGCCCCATTGAGGAGGACACCTCCCAAGGGGACTAATATCCCAAGTGTTTCGCAGGAGGGAAGGGAAAATCTTTCTTTTTTATGAAGGACCCTCACTCCCCACTAGTTGGTGACATGCTTCATCATTGGGTCCCCGCTGGGGTGGCCGAATACCCCCCCAGCTTGCTACAACGAGTGTAACAGTGCCCAAATTAGAATGTGATTATAACTATGTGTGTAGAATAAAAAAATGCGAGATTGTAGCCTTTACAAAAGTCTTTAATAATGGCCAACCTGCATTGGATTAAAAACAAAGTGGACGGACTGCCAAGGTTCTGTGCTAGGGAACCTGAGTCCTTTAAATATAAAAAATGGTCAACATGTTTCTGCTGGTTTAAATGCAATTTGCTCAGCATTCGTCAGGACCTATCAGAAAAGTCCTACGGTGGTGTACGCGCGCTAGGGCCCACCCTCCCGTGAGGCTCTACGTGTGAAAAAAATATCTTATTTGATGGTTTCACGGTCAGTATCCGTGGTTATTCACTGCAATTTGCAGGAATAAACAAAAAACCTGTGGAGAGAAAGAGGACAAACGATAACACACATTGACATACAATTACAAATAGTAAGGTCAAATGCGTTATTTCTTAGTGCATGGCCATAAAATTTACACAATATCAGGAGATATCGAAATCAATGTTCCCTTTACAATGACTAACAGAGGGGGGCCATCCAACTAGTATAGGGTGCTTCCCATGATTATTGGGTACAACACCACAGGCAGAGTTAGAAATCTGACCATCATGGAGAAATTTACCTCAAGCGCTACTATTCAAGCTACTTCTCATCAATTAGGTATGGTTAAATGCGAGCATTATTTACTTAGCTCGTCTTTGCCATTTAAATAAAACAAACAAATATATTTGTAGATTTTCGTTGAGCGTGGTAATATGCCTGAATCAGACATTGGGAGAATCAGGATAAACCCCCTTAACACAGAAGTTAGTGGCAATGTCGCAGTGATCACATATAGCAACATATCTCACTTGGCGTGTGAAATAGACTCGCCCCTTCGGTGAGGACAGCGCGGGTTCACTTCAAGCGGTGTCTCTCTGAAGGGGAAAAAAAGGATGTAATGAGCCCACGGATAGTAAGTGAGCACCCGTACTGTTGGTAGCTAGTTTAATGGATAAAAGAATTACTTAAGCACTCATGTCTCCCAGCGGTATACCTGCTCTCTCGGCTGCTGTCTCCCGGAAAAGTAGGTATTGGGCTGGGAGAGGCATTATATTTTATTTTACAGTGATACGCCGGGCCGGTCACGTGGATGACGTGACGTTACTGCCGCCTGGTCGGATGCCTTAAAGTGACAGTTACTAAAAAAGACCCAAGGTGTGGGTTCGGTTCCCGGTGTAACCGGAAATGGAGATATCTTATCAAAACACAAAACATTTTTTTGTAATGCTAGTCCATCGGCACATAATAAAATGTGCAAATGAATTTAGAAAGCCCACATTCCTTATTACAGCCAAATGATCATTATACGATCCCAAACTCGAGGCGCGCCCTCGATATCACACGCAGTACCAGTGAGACATCAGAAAACACACCCACAGATTAGTGTGCATATACAACAGAGTGTGATTGACTGGGAAATAAAATTGCTTGATGAGATCATGAGGTATGCAAAATATTGCAGCGAAGAAATGCAGCAGAAAAACCTTAGAGAGAAATTTGTGTTGGCTCATATGAAGTTTGCTCAGAGAGGGTTTCAGATCCATTCTTTTGCAGGAAATCAAGAGGATATGGTGTTTCACAGGGTAGAGGTAGCGGTCCTTGACTTGATCGATTTCTGGTAGGGATGTCGCGATCTTGAAGAAAATGACTCCTTGTCACTATTGTAACATGATTGGGCATTGGAAGAGGGAGTGTGGGCTTAATCCTAATAGAGTACATGGAAATTAATGAACAATTGCAGAGAAGAAATCAAATGCAAATGCAAAATGTGTCAGCCCAGCAGATGAAAGTGTGAATGCAGAAACAGGTCCTGATTATGCAAGTTCCACAAGCTCAAATGTTCCCACAAAATATTGGAAACACTAGATTTCATTTGAAGCAGTTGCCAAAGGCAAATTTAAAGCCCTACTAGAACCAAAATTAGAATACATTTCAATGTCTCCTGTATTTGATAATGATAGTTTCAGTTCCTGCAAGTCCCAAATTATGTGCCTGCATGAGGAGGAAGACTGCGTGCTTGATGCAATCTTGGAGGTAGACCAGAGTGGTCCATTCATAGCAGGTGAAGTGAATGGTCATTGATAACGGTGCTACTAGATCCAGTTAGAACTGGATCTAGTAGCTGGAAGCCCCAGACCAACCTCTTTTGGGAAAAAGATCCAATTTGTTGGAATGTCAAATAAATAGATTACAAAACCAGTTTCAGTGAAAATCCCTGTAAAAATAGGTTTACTCGAAGAACAATAATCAAATTGTTATTTGGGATTCTAGTCCTGTAAACCTGCTAGGAAGAGATTTGTTTTGCAAGTTAAATTGCACAATTTACTGCACACCGGACAGTGTTGAGTTTGAGACCCATGATGAGGATGTTGAGTTCAAAATGGCCCAACAGGATTCAGCTGTAGGGTTGTTCCCATTAAGAACAATTGAAGAGTTACCTCTTGATTTTAAAGAAACAGTGAACTCAGAAGTAGGGACTTCACAGGAAAAGATATATGACTAATAAAAGGTGTAGAACTAGTCTGAGTCACACTAAACACAAAAGCAGTGTATCCAAGAACACCGCCATTCGATTTGACACCAGAGACAGTTTGTTGTGATGTACTTTTCAGGCCTGGACAAGGCTGTTGTAGTCCAGAATGACATCTTGGTGTTTGGAGAAGATGTTCGGGAGCACAATCAGGTGTTGGGTCAGGTTTTGACTCGCATTGGCAAAGCAGGTCCAATCTTGCGTAAGAAGTAAAATACTTGGGATGTCTGATGACAAGGGAAGGGGTGAAGCCAAAGGCGAATTTAGTTAGTTCCATAATGAATGCTCAAGTGCCACATGATAGGAAGACACTAAAATCTTTCATGAGGCTTATAGAATATTATTACAAATAATACACAATTTTGCACATATGACTGAGCCTTTGAGAAAATTATTGAGGAAAGGGAAAATGTTTAAGTGGGGTGGGCAGCAACAAACAGCTTTTGCCTTTGTCAAGGGTGATAATGCACATGCAAGTGCACCATTTCATAGGGGATTTACTCTTGACTGGGTGAGAGCTTTCTGCTTTATTCAGAGACTCTGTCCCTCACCACCCCTTGTTGTAAATATTTTTGTCCACCCTAAGCGTGGAAGGGTATTCTCAGATGTGAGACCCTTGCTCATTGCACCATCAGGATTCAAGCAAACCGGGCCGAAGACGGCTGTAATGCCAGAAACCGGTCCCCGGGAGCTTGTTTCCTTCCCAGTGTAAGAATTGGCTTTTGTAGTTTGGTTTGCCCTGTTCCCATCATGCACTGGGACAGGAACAGACTAATTTGCATACAGCCAGGTTCTGAAACTGGGATGGTGCAGTGAGCTAAAAAACGGTGTTGGATCTAGCCCTGATCTCTTGACTGGGTGAGAGCTTTCTGCTTTATTCAGAGACTCTGTCCCTCACCACCCCTTGTTGTAAATATTTTTGTCCACCCTAAGCGTGGAAGGGTATTCTCAGATGTGAGACCCTTGCTCATTGCACCATCAGGATTCAAGCAAACCGGGCCGAAGACGGCTGTAATGCCAGAAACCGGTCCCCGGGAGCTTGTTTCCTTCCCAGTGTAAGAATTGGCTTTTGTAGTTTGGTTTGCCCTGTTCCCATCATGCACTGGGACAGGAACAGACTAATTTGCATACAGCCAGGTTCTGAAACTGGGATGGTGCAGTGAGCTAAAAAACGGTGTTGGATCTAGCCCTGATCTCTTGACTGGGTGAGAGCTTTCTGCTTTATTCAGAGACTCTGTCCCTCACCACCCCTTGTTGTAAATATTTTTGTCCACCCTAAGCGTGGAAGGGTATTCTCAGATGTGAGACCCTTGCTCATTGCACCATCAGGATTCAAGCAAACCGGGCCGAAGACGGCTGTAATGCCAGAAACCGGTCCCCGGGAGCTTGTTTCCTTCCCAGTGTAAGAATTGGCTTTTGTAGTTTGGTTTGCCCTGTTCCCATCATGCACTGGGACAGGAACAGACTAATTTGCATACAGCCAGGTTCTGAAACTGGGATGGTGCAGTGAGCTAAAAAACGGTGTTGGATCTAGCCCTGATCTCTTGACTGGGTGAGAGCTTTCTGCTTTATTCAGAGACTCTGTCCCTCACCACCCCTTGTTGTAAATACCATTTCATAGGGGGGCAAGAACAATTGCCACTTTGGATGCAAGTGCGGTAGGAATTGGTACAGTCCTTGCACAACAACATGACAAGGAAGAGAAGATGGTTGCGTTTGCCTCACTTTTCATTGACGAAAGCAGAGTGTAACTCCTCCGTGATTGAGCATGAGGTATTGGCAGCTGCATGGGCCACCAATCATTTTAAAGTGTTTTTGTGGGGTAGCCCGCTTGTTCTGCATACCACAAACCACTACATAAGGTATTGGGGCCAAGTGGCACTAAGAACTGTTGGGGGAGGCTGGCAGGTGTTTGATTGCAGAGTAGAGTATATTCCAGGGTGGAGAAACTGAGTTACAGATTGTCTGTCAACACTGCCTGACTAAGCAGCTTCTGAGGAAGTAATGGCAAACTTGGATGATGTTATGGAGGATTATAGTTCTGCCATTCCAAGGAAGGATTGTGTCAAGGCAATGGAAGACGATACCACCTTGAAGGAAGTTGCACACTCGGTGAGGGTTAGCGTGAAAACAGAGGGTAATGCGCCAGAAGGTGTGGAAACCGTATTTCAAAATTGTGGACAAGTTATCGGTAAATAATGATGTATTAATGATGCAGCAGGAGCGTTTTGTACCACCATCTGGATTGCGTGTGAGATCGATGAGTTTGACACACAAAGGACACTTGGGGCAGACACTGACCATAAAGAGTTTGAGGGAGAGCTATTGGTGGCCCCTTATGGACAGACAAGTCAAAGACTGGGTAGAGACATGAGAAACCTGTAAGGACTCAGAGAAATGCCTGAGAGTTGGGTTAGGAATTTTACTGGTGGAACAACATGCGTCAGAGGCTGAGAATGTTTGGGAGAAGGTATGCTTGGATTTTATTGGATCCTTTGAGTTTCTCCCTGAATATGAAAACTTTGCAGAAGTTTTGGTTGATGCCAAATCAAAGTGGGCGGAGGTTGTGTTTATGAGGGGAGTGACCACCTCTTTCACCTTTCGTGTTTTGAGTGATGTATTTAAGAGGGAAGGAGCTCCATACATGCTGCTGACTGATAATGGCACTCAATTAACCTCGCAATAGATGAATAGTTTTTATTGTATACCTCGGGAGTGAAGCACCATGTTCTTCGTTGTACGACCCGCAAGGCAACGGTTTGGTTTAGAGAGTTAACAGAATGGTGAAGGCCACAATGCAGTTGGCACATAGTGCTGGTTTGTCAGTGAAGGATGCTGTCAGCCAAATGTTGTGGGCATAACGCACCACTTGTAATAGCTGTTCTGGGAAAAGCCTGTTTGAAATGATGCTTGGAAGATCTCCAAGGACAAAACTGGTACCATCATGGATGAGGGAGAGGTCACTTTCAGTAGTGAAGACTAGGGGTTCGAGTGCCAGGGTGGAAAGGTGTAGTCGCTTTATTGATGAGGGTGATTAGGTCATAGTGAAGCCTGGTGGATGTGGAAAGTTTTTCAGCAAGTTCAGGGGGCCCTTTTGAGTTAAAACAGTTGAAGGAATTGGGTCAAGTTGGAAAATGGCCAGATGTGGAACTTGAGGTGTGTCAATGGAGCGGGGTGACTTACAAAATTCCTGTTCACAATGGTTAATGATGTGCGATGCGGATTTCTCAGCTATATGCATGGAAGGAAGTTTGCTGGAAGCTAAGAGTGCTGTGCCAAATGGTGAGGAAGTGATGTTAAGTGGGGAGATGAGTCCATGGGTACATCACGTGTCAGGACAGAGGCAAGGGAGAGAAGAGCTTCAGCTTATTTGGGCGACTGTGCTTGTTGAGATGTTCCATGGGCTTCTCGTAATATTGTTAGCTCAGTTAAAGCCACTGCATGTTTCAGGTCCGTTTTTCTATCTTTGTTCAGGTGTTATCTGTTACTTGTGGCATATGGGTGTGGGTTACTACAGTGTTTGCTTTGTTGTCAATTTGGGGTAGGTTGTACGTGTACTTGGTGCCATCTCTGTTAGATAGGGACTGCAGTCCTTCGTGATGTCTACATGTTCCTTAATTATGTCATGCAGTTCCAGGGGATGGGTTCACAGTTGGTGGACCAGATGTGTCTTGCAAGACAAGGGTTTGGGGTTTACCTCTGCCTGAATAAATCAACTTAATGAAGGAAACCGGGTTTGAGTATTAACTAAAGCATAACACAGTTGCAGAAATACAAACTGTATTTGAAGACATGCTAATCAAATGAATTTTGAGAGAATTGGTTGGGTGTCAATGCAATTCTCCAATCATGGGCTTATAGAAGCCCAATGGTAAATATCAGATTGTGCAGGATCTCCAAAAAATCAATAGCATTGTTTTTCCATGTTGTCCTGTGGTACAGAATCAAGGCACTTTACTTTTTCAGATCTTGTGCACTGCACAGTGGTTTACTGTTATATATCTCTGCCAAGCATTCTTCTCAGTGCCATTATAGAAAGATAGACAGTAACTTTTTCCCTTTGTGTTTCAGCATAGCATTTTGGCATGGTGCCATCTCCCACAAGGGTATACACATAGTACTTCCATCCTTAACCAGATCTTAAAAAAGAATCTGGAGTCATTGTAGATGCCCTACAAATCAGATATGCCAGAAGCCTGTAAGCAGGATATGATCACACTCTAAATTACCTGGCAGAGAATGGACACAATGTGTCTCAAGGAAAGTTGTAATACTGTTAAAAACATTTTCAGTATCTGGGACACAGCATTAAGAAAGGAGCAAAAAAGGTGTCATCAGAGAGGGTGCAATCAATTCTTCAGATGGATACAATTCAAATCCAAGAGAATTCAATATGTTTTTGGGAATGGTTGGCTACTCGAGACAGTGGATACTAAACGTTTCCCTGTAGGCTAAGTCTTTATTGAGGCTGTCAGGCAATGATGTGCCTGATCCACTTCTTGGGACAACAATTGCTTGAAAGCCTTCCTGGAGCCAAGAGAAAGTCTCTGTCACACCTCAACACTAGAAATGCCAGATTACAGTAAGCTGTTTACTTTATTTAGCAGTGAGAATGAGGGCAGCGCTCCCTCAGTCCTTACTCAGATGCATGGAGATGCTAAACCCGTTGCTTATTTTACAACAACACTTGCCCCTACAGCGCTATGACTGTCTTGCTGCCGCAAAGTGGTTGACGCAGTAGGTGTTATTATCGAGAGGAGTGACAACATAGTGATGGTGCACTCTTTAAGTGTAATGGTCCCACACTCTGGAGATTCTGCTGACCCAAACAAAAACCCAATACATGACTCACAGATGCTGGCTGCTCACTCAGGGCCGGATGTAAATAGACTTAGGTTTGCGATTACCTAATAGCAAATTTTTGCAATTCGCTATTAGGAAATGGCAAACAGCTATATGCCATGTGTTTTGCACTGTTTGCTGTTACCAGTGCGTAGAAAAATGACCTACCTCATTAATATTCGCCATTGGGAATCGCTAAAATCACATGGATGGTGGCGTGCTGGGGTCCGCAGACCACCAAGTCTATGAGTGCTTTTAAATAAAGTCATGTTTTTTTTTAATGCAGCCTGTTCTCCTTAAAGGAAAATGGGATGTGTTATAAAAAAATAAAAAGTTTTCTTTTCATTTTTTAAGAGTAGGCAGTGGTCTGTGGGATCGCTGCCTGCTTTTAAAAACGTTTTTGCAACCATTCACAAACATGGACCTTCCTGTTTGTGAACAGGTTACCACCTACTTAAAGTAGGAACTGAAATGTGAATGTTTTGTGACTGGATTTCGGTTGCAAAACATTGTTATGTTATATGATATGTAAAGTGCATGGCTGCCTCAGTAACAGGGCAGCCAAGCTCCAGTTTTAGTGGAAAGCCACAACTGTGAAAGAGAGACCTGGGGGAAAAGAAGAAGACCAGCATGACTATTAGATGGTTAACAACCAGGTCTTCATGGATTTCCGAAAGGGCAAGTGGTTCGGAGTGCACCCTAAAGAAAGAGGAAGGGCATTCCAGAGGGCAGGGGCTGTGGTGCAAAAAGACCGACCACCCACCCTTGCTCTTCTAACACGCGGCACACAGGCTAAATTAAGATCAGCAGAGCGCAAAGACCATGAGTGGAGATATGGAATCAACACATTAGATAAGATGGGAGCCACCTGAGAAAAGAAGATATTTTGAGCTATGCACAGCTCTTTAAACGGAATACCCTTATCCTCCCAGAACCAGTGTTGTTACGAATGGTGTTCACACATATCACTGTGAGTCGTTATTAGGAAAGGGACACCATTAATATGCCTCTTCCTAATACCGAATCACTAACCCATTTTGAAATTGGGTAATAGGTTACCGAATCACAAAATGCGGTTTGGTACATGGAAAATGCCTTTATTCCAGTCAAAAATGGTCACATACTCTGAATCGCGCCATTTGCGACCTGTAAAACATCTCTGGGCATCTGGTCCATGGCGACTCTGAAATGCTACAAGATTTTGAACTCTTCAAATTTGTTGCCTATAACTGACACTGTTTGTGATGAATCTGAACATGATTGCCTAGATGTCACATAATTATACACAAGCCAAGACCCGACATTAAAGATGAACCTCAGAATGAGGCCGATTATATAATTTTTGGTAATAGCACATGTTTGAAAAACAATGAAGGTATCCTGAGAGCATCCTATGCTGTCTGCACAATTAATTATATTGTGTAAGCTTCATGGCAGTTGCGGAATTAAATCCCCTAACAAGAGCTTGTATACTGACAGCCCAATTAAAAGTGACAATATTTACAGTTAGTATGGCTTTGATGTGGTCCATGATTTTGGTTAATTAGGGTCACACAGAGATTTCATGACATCCTCCGGAACGCCAATCAGAAACGGGAAGCATGTAAGAAATTAACTTGAAGCGCTCCAGTTACCACTGAAATTCCTGTGGTTAAATATTCAGCACACAAGAGTGGAAATGGTTATATTGCACTAGTGGCCTGCACATTTAACTGAACGTTTGCATGTGAATCTGAATTGGAAACTGTCTTTTCAATGATGATGTCAGTACCTGACACATGGGAACAATTAAAAGGGTGCAAGAAACTTTTTCAGATGCAGAACAGCAAGGTTGGATCAGAGCAAGATGTGAGAAAAATGCAAAGGACATTTGGATTACAGCTGATGGGAGACCAGTGTCAGATAGTTTGTTATTTCCAATGACACAACACTTCCATGGACCCAGACATTTAGGGAGAGATCCAATGACAAGGTTGCTTAGGCAGAGCTGGTTTAATTCCAAATGTAGGGTGCTTTAGAATTGTGCCATCATTGTGTGACATGCCACACAAAAAGCAGCGTGGTTATACTTATAGGTTAATGGCGCCTAGGGTATAGATTTGCACTAAGTGATAGATAATTCCCAAAATTTGTATCGGTGCTCAAAGGAATGGAGAACCACAAAACTCCATAGATTGAGAGACAATCTCACACAACACAATTTATGACTTCCAAGCACACATATATTTATAAACACTGTTTCCCTTTTTCAATAACACACATATTTTATATGCAAAAAAAGTATAGATCCACAGTTTCAATCTTCAAATCAAATTCTTGTCTTGATTTATTCAGACTTCTTCCAAACAGCAAACAACAGCCAACGCGTTTTGTCGCTTTAGATAGTAGTCCTGCGACTTTCTCAAGGCTGTACAGGATAAACATACAAAATTTGTATCGTGTTTCTCCATAGTAATTAATCTTTCATGATCGAAAGCACAATATAATATTCACACAATCTTAGTTCATGCTCACCAACTGTGGAAAAAAGAGCCATTCACTGTTTCATCTTTTAAAAGTATTTGCCACAACATAACCAAATACGAAATTTTATATACATCAGAGAAACACGTGATGGAGAGAGCGGAAACAAAATGTTTCCAATTGTTCATAGGATCTCAACCTTATCACCCATAAGAGGAACTATTCAGCATAAAATTGATAGAATCTCGATAGTAATCCCGTGTAAGAAACGCATGTTCCAGTGCTCTTGATATCCAAATGATGGTGTATTATTTCATGCAAGAGAAGAGATGCCGGGGAGTGGGGAAAAGTAAGTTTGTTCTTGGTCAAGAAAATCATTGTGTGACATGCCAACAAATGACTGTAGGGAAATGAACTCCTGTTACACTAAATCACATAGGGAGATCAGGTGGTCCCTTCAACAGAATTCAGATAGGCTTTGTCAAGATACCTATTTGCAATGGGTTGAGATATGTCTCGGTCATAGTGTGCATCTTCTCACGATGGGTAGAGGCCTATCCAAACAGGAGAAATGACATTCTCACTGTAGCAAAACTGGTATTGCAACAATTGATTCCCAGGATCACATTGAGGGGCAAACTTTAACAGGAGGTCCTGAAGATGATATGTGCAGAATTACAAATTGAACAGAGATTGCATTGTATCTATTGACCTGAAGCTTCTGGTATTGTTGAGCAGCTCAATGGAACTGTAAGGTCTTGTTTGCCCAAAGTCTGCACCTCAAAATCACTAAAATAGTGCTATGAGATTTCCTGCTATATTGGCAAATGCACTTGTTGCCATCGCAGATGAACTGATACTCAGTTACTGCAAAGGATTGGCTGATGTGGTGTGATCTGCCATTCACCGCATCACAGCTGCTACAGAAGATCCATATTGAGAACACTGCCACAACCACAATCCAGGGTCTGGGTCATGAACAAAAAGCATGTTCAGAAGACTTGTTTAATACTGAAATCGAAAGACCCCTTTCAAATGATCTTAGTCATACACACTGCTGTTAAGCATGCCGCAGTTCCAACCTGGGTGCATGCATCTCACATCAGAGGAGTGAGAAATCTGTATGAAGAGATTTTGTGTTTTTTAAGCCTGAATGAAGAGCAATGGTGACTTTACTACCATAGGCTGAGCCTCAACAGAGAGCAGTGATACCAAGATTGCAACAACAGCAAGGATAAGAAAGGGGTGCAGAACAGGAAACTGTTAAATCGAATAAAGTTCCCATCATTTCACAAATTGGCATTGAGGTCTCTGACAAAGAAGGAGAGACTAAACCTCAACTTGACAAACTACTGAGAAAGCATCCGTACAAATAAAAATCCTGGTGAAGGAACAAGTACTGAAATAACAAGAGTCACCCATAAAATTGAATGGCCACAAAATGATAATCAAAGGAGAAGGAAAACAGGTGTATTAGATGGCCGAATACCATTATCACTGAGAAGAGAAAGTTGAGCAGTTAAAGTGGCACAGAGGTAGAACAACAAAGATTGAGATCAAAAACAGCAAGAGTATTTTGTAGAAGGCATTCTGCACCTGAATGGACATACTACAAGAATGAGGTACTGAATTGAATTATTGTGTGAAATGTGTGATGTGAAAACTGAACTGTTTAAACCTCCATGACATCACTGCAATAACATTTGAATAAAGCTGTCTGACAAAGACTTTTGGGGAATACTGGGAAACTAAAACTGCTCGAAAAGTGTTAAAACACTGAAATGAAATATTCATTCTTTTTCGTTTTCAGACTACTTTTCTAGGCCCTAGGTTGCAGTAAAAGAGTAGGGATAACATTTTTAGAAGAACAAGGAATAGAGCTAAGGTTTTTGAATATAAAGAGACTTGGTGAAAAAAACTTTGCAAAGGGCATATTTGGAGAAAACTCTGAATTTATTTCTTGCGCTGTTGCTGTATACTTTGCTTGAAAATGAATTATTTTTGACAAACATATATTACCTTAGAAATTAGGATCAGTACTAATGATTAAAATCTGTTAGTAGGATTCTATTCAACATCCGATAAAGATATTAGGTTTACTAATACAACTATCTCATTTGCACACAAAGCAGATGAAGAGCAATTGAAAGCATCATTTGCAAGATACAATAGAGAGGATTACCCAATTATCCTTTATTCAAGGTTAGTGCAAGAATACTTAATTTTTACATCAGCAAAGGTGCACCACAAACAATATTGTGTGTCAGAGTAGATTTTACAAAGAATCGCAAGCGATGATTTTCTTTTTTGGATTTCCAATCTGTATTCAACAAATGGAGTACCACACAGCTGACACGTTTCGTCCCTCACAGGGGACTTCTTCAGGGCTGTTAAATCAAACCAAACATAGAAAAAAGTGTGAGACATAAATTCCTATTTTCTTTTCAACTTTTTAGCACATCTAAATACATAATTTACATAGTTTTTAAGCAATATAATCCAAGTTTAAAAAATGTAATTTAAAACAGACATAAGAGTGTAAGTATTTACAGTACATATTCCATATACAAAATCTAAAAAATCCCAGGTTCCAACCCCCTGGGAAGAATCTTATAACTGAAGGACAGACAGTTCAAAAAAAATAAGGAAGAAAGGGGGAAAAAAAGAAAAATTAGAAAAAATGGGTGGCTTATGCCACGTGCACCACCCCATCAGATATCCAGCATCCATATTACATAGCCCATTTGTTTCTGAACTTTAAGTGAGACGCAGAGTATAATGGAAATTATATGCAGTCACATTACTACAAGGGTGAATGGACATGGACAGTCAGAAGATGCGGAAATATTTCACCTGCAATGTAACTTGCAAAAAGAGAAAGCATGATCTATGAAACCGTCCATCTCCTATATGTTTGACAGAGCAAGAAGAGACAGAGTTTCAGATATAAACAGACCTGGGAGACTAGGAGATTGTGGCGGGTGGTTGTATTCAGCGAAAGCCCATAAAGTATTGTTCAAAATAAGTGGATGACATAAGTTACAGATATAAGCAGACCTGGGAGAGTAGGAAATTATGGTGGGTGGTTATATATTGTGCAAGAATACATACAAGCTATGGACGCAAAAGATTGTTATGTCAGCACCATCACATTCCATTGTCATGTAGTATATTGCTTACATTTTTATCTAGGCAAACACATTTTGAATACTTTTATTCTAACTATGATCTAATACTTTGCGGAGTACCACAAGTAAAAAGCATGAATTTACACCCACAACCAGAAGAAATGGACACACCTTGGTGTTATTTAGACCTTCTATGCTCATACATAGTGTTTTACCAGAAGAATTTAACCTGTTTATTGACCACTAGAGACAGTACTTTTCACGACATTAGTGGAAAGGTACACTAACATATCACATAGTAAGGGTAGAGAAAATTATGTTTTAAAAAATGTTTGGAAGAAGATGATTTCAAAAAGAAAATTGTTTACCAAAAGCTACAATTAAACAGGCAGTAAAAAAGGAAACATTTGTGTCTATAAAATGAGAGCACACAAAAGAACCAGACATGTGGGAATTAGTAGCTGTGAACATTCATTTGAATAAATGGGAGCCACATGACAAATTTTACAAGCAATTCCAGGAGTTTATTTTGTTTGTGGACAAGATGCTTATTTCCAGTTACCTGCTGACTGGCAGGGTATTTGTGATTCAGCTATATTTTTTTCTGAAGATGTATCATGTATTTTGTATAGATGGATTAACAATGACACCACTACACAGATAAACCCTTAGCACAGAAGATGGAACTCAGCAAAGAACAGACTTTTTTTGGTGCAATCATTCCACCTGTGGGTGTCATATTGAATGATAAAAAGATTAGAAAACTATGTACAGTTGGTAAAAAGCTGGCAACTACTACCTTTGGAGCCATGTTAGTTGTGAACACTGAGCTTGTACTCACAGAGAAAAGCAGAGTCTGGTAAAAGCTGGAAAACTCAGCATTGCTGCTCATACATACAAACTGATTTGCAAAGACCATTCCAGACCTAAAACCTGAGTAAGACGAATTAGAAACACCTAACATCTTAGAGAATTTTCTAAAAAGGATACACACATATCCAATGTAGGGCTTTGTTTACTTTTCCTATTTACGTTTTCAAAGGCTGTAGATATTGCCTTAACAAAAAAAAGAGTAGAGAAATGAGCAAGAGATGGAAACAAACTATCATTAAATGATTGTCTTAAAGATAAAAAGTAGGAAGTCATTACAATTCAAAAGCTTCAAAAGGAAAAGATAAGACCCAACCGATGATGAGAATGCCCTTTGAGCATAAGTTACATACAAAAGAAAGACGGCTAAGATAACCATCAGAGGGGAGAATTGAAAGAAAGTTTTTATTAAAATGTTAAAATTGTCTAGTTAAAGGTACATTTGTAATTTTAAAGTGCAATTTATATTGAACTGACGCACACTAATATATGAAAATCTCAGTACGTAGTTATATCTATTAGTACTAGGCCTTAAAATGTTTGAGCATATTTTTGTTCTGAAAAAAAAAATGTTTGAGCAAACTTCATTATACAAGAAACTAAACCAAATGTGCTAAGTCGTGTACAAAATGCTTAAACATTTACCATACTCTCACATGCCTTTAATAAAGGCTTCATACCCATGGGAAAGAAGGTCTAAAAATCAAAAGTCCCCAGACGTAGACACAGTGTTAATAGGTATTCAAATTTTTTGATGATTCTTTGTAAGTTCATTGTGTGGAATTGTGACAAAGAAGAGGAGAGTCTGTTCTCAGAAGAACACCAAAAGCTGATTGGAGGAAAGGAGAAGAAGATACAAGTTGGACTGCAACACTCCCTTTTTCCTGTTTATATCAGTGTGTGTTCCTAGAGTAGGTTAATGCCTTTTTTCCAGATTCTTGCTCCATGTGCTTCCCATTTCCATTACACTGGATGCTAATGACTTAATGCTGAAGGCTGTAGGCTGAAATCTGATTTGCCATCCATTTTCCAACCTGGTTTGCTGATTGTAGTTGCAACTGCATGACATTTTTTCTGCACTTCTAAGATCTCTACTGAGTTTGGTGAACCTTTTTTATTGGAAATTCTGCTATTTTTTAGTGACTGAATTTTGAGCATTATGCTCTATTTCATTCTCCCTCTCGCAATTTTGAAGTCTTTATGGGTTCTCGTTAGCAACATTTTCGCCCCATTCTTAGAATATGGAATGCTCTTGATGCATTGTTGATTATGATATGCTTTAACCATATTTTTATTTTCAATTCTGTTAAGTGACTGACAATTGAAATAACTGAAGGTGTGAGATAGTGATGCTAAACCATTTATATTTAACTTGCTTTGGATTTAAAAGTAGTCAACCAGACACCTGCAACCATGTCCTTCCTTTCATTCATGATGAACAACAATGTTGCATGTATGCATATATCTTGCTTGCATATCATGCTGTGCTTGAAGCTTGGTGGTTTACTGTTTTATACTGTGCACACTTTGTTCCAGTTTGCAGAGAGCAGACCGCTGTCCGCAGACAGCCACGGTGTTGGTGTGCCAGTCCGCCGGAAAAGCCACTGATGCGGCCGCGGTAAAGAACTGCCTCCTACTGCGGCAAGGTAGAGGCAAAAAGCGGCAAAATGGTGGCGGTGGTGGTGGTGACAGCAGTGGGTAGTTCGCAGCGCTACTTTAACACTACTTCGACAAATTTCACCATTCCTTTCACGCAGACTCCACGGGCTCTGCGGCCTCGCTAGGGCAGAGCAGCTGAGCAGCCAATGAGCAGCAGATGAGCCGTTCGGTGTGTGGAGTTCTTCCAATTCGTGAGCTGACTCCAGATCGGACTTTTCATTGCACCACAAACAGCAGAGCAGCGGCAAGGCAGCCTTGGAGTGTGCTGGAGCGGCAATGAGGCAGCCTCTCAGTGTGTTGTAGGCCGACCCCCCTCTCTCCCACCAGCATCGGAAGCTGTCTTGGAACAGCCCCTGAAGCAACGGAGGGCAGTGGGGCTGTGAAAATTGGACCTGTGTCGGCGTCCAGTTTGTGAGTTACACAGGCTTGAGCCTGCCACTCCGGGAGCGGCTGGCGGAGTGTGACGTGTCTCAGCCATACTGGTCTAACCGTCGCATTGGTTTTCAAGCCGTAACCACCTGGAACCTCCAGCACTTTTAGGTTCCCACTGCTATTGGGAAAGAAGGTTTGGCAGTCAGCGCCATACTCTTGTGCATGAAGCGGTGAACACCTGGAAACAGGCGGTGAGTGGTGGCAGGTGGATTTCAGAGCTAAGGTAGGACCTGGCACGCAGGTGCGTGTAGCTTAATAGCTCAATAGCTTACCTGCTCAGCTTGCTCAGTTTGTTCTATCTGCTGGTTGCTGGCTGTTGGCTACATACTGCGATGCCACGCTCTGTTATTCTATGTTTCCTCGTGGCTTCCTGTTAATCCACCCCAGCAGCACGCCTTAACCGGGCAACGCCAAACTGTCCAAGCTGCCCGGCTCCTTCTGTTACCTTTTTTACCTGCCACCGGTCTGCTTGGTCGCCGCTTGAGCACCCATAAACTGAACTGAGTTCCTGCTTGTATCAGCTACGTGGCTGACTTATGGTGGACTTGCGGCAACACTTGGGACGCCAGGGTTTGGGTTGACTAATGTGAGAGAAAAGTGTAAATGACAAAAAAGCGCCACTGACGTGAGAAGCAAAGCCTTCTCAACAAGGAAAGTATAAGAGTGGAAGTTGGGTCACTACAAAGGCCCAAAGGCTTCACGAGATTTGCTAGGGCGGGGCAGGGCAAGTAGCGAATTCCTCCCTGATCCTACTCTCCATGCTCTGCTACTACGCCCCACAGTGAGCCTGGGTTCGCCTGCTACTTCCAAGCAGCTTTCACGTTGCCCACACAGCCATTTTGAACAGTCATTTTGAACAGCCTGGACAGGCCACCCAGCTCTCCCCTTCTTTCTTTCCTCCTGCTAAAGCAAAGGATGAGATCAGGGAAGCAGAGGTCTACCGACCCACAAAAGAAAAGGAAACAGTGAGACAAACTTGAGATATCTACCATGGACACAGACCGGTTACTTAACCTGTCACCAAGCGTTTCCGGAAGCACTATAGTTAGCACACTCCCGGTGCTATCGAAAGAAGCAGGCTTGGGGGGTCAACATCTATTTAGCAACCAATCAAAAATAACGACAACATTTGCCTTCCTGAAATAGGCAGGGTCGGCAGTCTTTTCGAGCAACATGAAAATTAAGGGATTACCCATACCCCTAAGCCCTACAGTGACCATCAGCAAGGGAAGCTCAGGCGGTAACAAATAGATGGGCAAATCTCAAATCAGCCAAGCAATAGTCACCAGCTAATTTGACGAGTTTACTCCATCACAAGAGGGAGGAGTACCTACAATATCCACGCAGAGCAGTTTAGGGGTCCTCGCAGCCACAACTTTAGACAGTTCCAAAACAAATATCTCCTTAATATAATCAATGCCCAGGTGTGACTTTGCAGCCACTCCTGTTGTTAGTTCAAACTCAATCTTCAATAGCATCAACCTCTCAACTGAATTTAACAGAGAGACAATGAGAGATCCAGCAGCCATCAATTTTGTTCCCCTTGATGTCAGTTCAAACACAAAGGGTAATCATGCTGATTCACCAACAAATCCTGCCACAAAGGAAAGTGTATCTGATACGACAGAGGGGGGAGAAGCTATCGACACAAGTGCTTGCACCCTTCGGGGGGAAGGGAGAAAGTGAATCCCCCCAATGCTCACAACATGATTCTACCGGGTCTGCGGTTCTGCAATATACGGAGGAAGCTCACTCTGTGGAGAGAGATCTCTCCTTTCTTGAATCAAAAGAATGGGAAAAAATGCAATCTTCATATGGTAACAATGCCCCTGATCATTCTTGTCCATCATCGCCTCCAAACGAGAAGAAGAAGGAGGAGTTTACACAAGAGAAGGCATGCGCTACAGCCCTGGACATCCTACAAAGGTCAGCTGATGCTATGACCTATCAAGCAAACAAAATGGATATACAAATCAGTCTTTTAAACACACGAGCTGTGTACGTAGCTAAAATAGATGACAAAAGTACAAACTTGAACAACCAGATCAGACGGGACCCGCAACAAGGATGCGATTGCTCACCTATAATCGGGAAACTGAGCACGCTCCCAGGAATGATGGGAAAACTATTGGTGGATCTAAAAGAGATCACAAACTCCAAGCCATCCTCCTCAAGTATTAGCGACAGCAACTCATGTCATGCAACCAAAGAAAAGGAGGCAGCAACTCCTGGGGTGCGACTGGATGAAACTAATGCCTTGTCCTCACCCCTGGATATATCAGCCACTGGCAGCTTAAGGAGAGACCAACAAAAGTCCCCACTTGTGGGCAAAACTAAGTCCAACTCAGCATCTCAAACTTATCAAAACATTGAAGACCAGATTGGCAAGGTGAAAAGATAAAGGAAGTGAAAATGCTACAATAAGATCCGCAGGAGCAAACAAGATCTGAGCCTTTTCCCTCTGTTTAATACCAACAGACGAGCTGCTGCCACAGAGCATAATGACCCTATAAGAATTGGTGAGCCAAAAAACCAACAAGAAGTCCAAACCATCCTATTGGAAAGTGACAAACAAAAAAAGACTGGCACCCTGTTACCTGCAATAGAAAAAGACGCAGCCAGGGCAGATCAGGACCTCTTGGCTATTAGGGGGGAAAAGAAGTCAACCACAACCTCCCTAATGGCAATTTTATGACCCAGTGGTGTTGCAAGAGGCGGAGGGCCAAAGTTCCACCAAGCCCACGGACCTTCTGGGTAGCGCCAATAGAGCGAATCTGACTCAAATCAGCAGCTCACATCAAGATCATTCGGGCAATTTCACTATTTTGGCAAAGGGCAAGGGTGGTAAAGCTCCAACGGCCCGTGACACAAATCAAAAGAGCTCTAGTGTACGGAACATGCCACCTCACACACCTGTTTACAAAGCAACGATCGTGCAATTATCAGGACCCCCGAAAGGAACAGATTGGGCCCAAGGATCAGAGCCACAACCAAAGCTTCCGATGGCCCCCTCCCATGGAGATCCAACTTTCACTCTATTTTACCCTGTCCAAAGGCAGCTGCGACATATTAAACCACAGGAACATCATCATACTGATAGAAGCGCTAGGTCTGTCGAATGTCGTAACTTCACAGGACATTAATTCGATAGAATTACTCGCACCGGGTCAGGGTCAGGCAAACGAAAGCACAAAGGTCACTTGGAGCTCGTCAGAGGCAATGAATAATATCTTACGACATACAGAAACCTTCAAGCAGTGGGGCATACTCATAGTACCAGGCAGGGAACCAGGCTACCCACACGTTCTGCAGGAAACCCGAGGCCGTGAGCGTCCACGTGCCGAAAAAAGATCTGTCTATTCAGTGTTGAGGAGTGCCCATGATAACAACTCCCTCCTCTGTCTTAAAATCATCAAATGCAAGAGAGGACCAGATCACGCTCAAAAGGGACTTAGATGAGGCCGATCCATGGTCATGGCGGGCTCCCTAAATTCAACCCGGCTGCTCGGCTGACATTACAATACCCAAACGGGTAATGACATCAGTCCATTAAGGTTTGGTTCTTGGAACATTAATGGGTTATCAAGTAAATTGGGGATACAGTAGTCTTCTCCTACTTACGATCATGTGAGATAATACTATTTCAAGAGACATGGCTTGTGGAGCCGCAGCACATAGAAGGGTTCAAAACACACTACATCCCAGTCCTGAAACTGAAACCTTCAGGAAGAGGCAGTGGTGGCTTAGCAATTTATATATCAATAAAAAACGCAATCACCTCTTGGGACCTTGTGAACCTTTCCCAATTTCTGTCGGTAGGAATCTCTCTTAGCACAAACAAAGGCCAGTCCAGGTCGATTACTCTAATGAATGACCATGTTCGCCCAAATTCAGTGTCCAGACATTCCTTCTAAGATGAGGTGACTGAGTTAGTGTAAAGGACAAAATCTGGTCTCTCGAACAAAGACATAGACATATTTCTATCTGGCGACTTCAACATGTGGCCAATGTGTGACCTACAGAAAAACGAGGTTACCAAAACACAGGAAAGCGTCTGGGTTATACCACCGCAGGACCTTCCCAGATGACACAAGGAAGACCAGATAGGCCGCTCCTTACAAAAAAACCTGGAACATCTAGGTCTTAGAGTCCTGAACGGGCGCTTTCTTCCTGACAAGTCACCCGGCCTCTCATACTTATCGAAAAAAGGTGCATCCTTAATTGATTACACCTTTGTTAGCCTTTCCCTCCTGCATCAAATATTAGGGTTCAGATTCGGAAGCAGAAGAGAAAGTGACCACAGCCCTCAAGAAATATCGCTTAGCACTAGTCTAGTGCAGCACGCAGAGGCAAGGGCTCAAGCTTTCGAAACCTATACGTTCAATTTAAAACTAATCAAGTGCTCGGTTAATAATCTACAGCAGGTAACAACAGACGCAAAATACATTTTTGAGAGTACCAGTAGGACTACTGAGAATTACATTGCTAACTGGATGACATTTGCATCAATATTGACAGACAGATACTTAGAACCAATAATGTACGGAAAAGTAATGGGTCAAATCATTTGACCTCTGGGAATCCAGCAATACAATCAGCAAAAAGAACTATGAACCCGCTATGGCGGGAAATAAAAATAAAGCCTATGTACCCTGCAACAATATTCTAATTGAGAGAAGCCCGCAAACACCTGAGGATATTAAAAAGAGAAAATCACTGCCATTCTTTCTGGGCTAAATTACATCAAGACATAAATTCAAACAATTCTGCGCGGTTCTGGCATACCATCAATAGTCTTGGAGGGAATGTCCCGAAAGTCGCTTCATCAAACATACTGGAGTCTGAGTGGTATTCTTTTTTACACATCCACTTCAACGATCAACAAGAAAACACAGTTGATCAGCGACCCGGAGAAGAGGGCAGCAAAGCTCCAAAAGTGACGAACATGCCTCCAGTGCGATCAATTAAATTGCTAACCATGGAAGAATCTCCCTACCAAGACCAATTAGCTGAAAATCACTCAGTGAAACCAAATCATCCAAGCAGCATCGAACAAAGTCTAGACCCAGAGGACCAAATTGAAAAACAGATCAAGAAGGGTTGGAAAGATGAAGCTCCAGGCCCAGGAGGCATCCCTCCAGCTTTGTTCAAGGAGAATCCGGCCTTCTGGGCTTCCAAGTTAACTCCACTCTTTACCTCCATCTTACAAAAGAACATCATTCCGCCCTCTTGGGAATTACCGATTGGTCGCCCTTATTGACAATGAAGCAAAGTAGTTTGCTTGGACTCTGCTCAATTCACTTCGGTATGGGCCAACGAACATTCAGTAATCCCTCTGAACCAAAAACTGGTTTCACAAGCGACGCAGGCTCCTCGGTTAATCTCATGACTCTCTCCTGCTTGATAGACCAGGTGGTAACCAGCTCTAGTCCGTTTTACATGGAATTTATAGGCTATTAAACTGCATTTGACAACGTTAACAGGGCCAAGCTCTTTTTTTTGCCATGGGAGATGGGCCTGCTGTAGGCAGATCATGTCCATCTGATTTGGCCTAACAAAATACCCCAACCTTTGCCTCTTTCTCCAGTCAATCTCCCCCTATATTTATTGTGCAAATTTTAAGCATCCTCAATTTCTAACCCATTTCCTACTGATTTGCCAAACCATTTTTGAGTTAAATCGATACACTGAACAAAAATGAAAGCATCACTACATAAAAAACATAAACATAATTGCACCAGGAACTTTTATTTTTATTTTTGTTTTTCCTCCCCTCCTCAGTCCCTCAACTCATCCCCCCCTCCCTACCTCCCCATATAGCAATCCCTCCCCCTTACACCCCTTACTCTAACGAGGCACTCAGGCCTTAGTCTGGGCATGTGATGTATACAGCATCAGCGAGCTGGGAACAACACAAAGTTTATACTCTTTGATTCATGAACCCCCAAAATCCCATTAAGTTCATTATTTAATAGTACGCAAACCACCCAACTACCGTGTCCTCCTATTAACCCCTCACCCCTCCCCTTGCCAAACCATCAAGACCCTTATAACCAAAAACCAATGAAACCCTTATTCCCCGGACCCCCTAGAACTCTTTAACTTCTTCGATGAGTCAAACATCACATTGAACTTTTCTCATTTAACAAAAGTGTCCAAGTATTCTTTAGCTTTGATCTCCAAAGAGAAATAGCGGGTCTGTCCCTCATGAACTACTTTAAGTTGTGCTGGATTGATGAGGTAGACTTGAATGTTCTTGTCCTGAAATGGTTTTATTAGCTGCCACAATCTCCATCGTCTCTCCACCATTGAGTGGCAGAAATCAGGGCGGACATAGAGCGAGACCCCCTCACTTGACCGCCTTGCTTGTGGCCTGGCTTTCTCTGATATGGCCTGTCTTAAGAGGAAGTTGCCTAGAAATATTAGAATTGCCCAGGTTTTATCTCCCTCTTTTGCTTGCACTCGGGGTTTAAACGGGATACGATGGGCCCTTTGAACCTCAATCGCCCAGTTCCATACGCTCAATTCAGGGAAGGCAGATTTAAAAAGACAAATTATATATACTCTTGCGTCCTGCCCTTCGACTCCTTCAGGGACACTTAAAACTCTGAGGTTATTCCTCCTCCGTCTATTCTCTGATTCCTCTAGCATCCATTGGATGTCCCTGATTTGCGAAGTATGCATCCCGGCCTGAGCAGACACACTGGAGGCTTCTGTCTCCGTTGTCACTATTCCCTCCTCCAAATTTGTCACTCTTTCCCCTACATTTGAGCATGCCTTGGAGAGCTTTCTGACTGTCCCATGCATCTTCCTCATTGCCGCCTGTGCTTTTCAACTGTCCTGGCGTGTTTCCTCCCTGTGAGAGAGGATGACCGATGTATCACTTTGAGCGTCGATGGAATAGCACTGATTTGAGACTGGGAAATATCCATTCCTTGGCCTGACAATGGAGTAGTAGAGGAATAGTCTCACTTAAGATCTCTCCTCCCCTGATTCTGACCTGTGGTTGAGTTATATTTTTTAGCCATTATAGAAGGATCCGGTTCATTTTCTTCTTCAGGGTCAGAATCTAAGTTACTAGTGCAAGGTGATGAACTCTGATCCAACCATTCTCCCCATCTGAGAGTTAAAAAAAACAGTCACTAGGGTCTTTATCCCCCTCGAGCATATCTTTATCAATGTGAACTAGCTCTGTGACCAAACTCATACCTCTTGTTTCATTTTCCAGAGCGGATTGCTGCATTCCCTCACCATGTATAATTCCATTTAATTCCAGCGTCTCATCCGGTGCATCCTGATCTTTATCTACAGTCCCGACAACAAACTGATCCACCACTAGGGGAATCGCTTTATCCTTTGGTATACCACCACTACTGCAGCCAATCTCCAAACCCAACCCGCGCCCCCCATCTGCAGTTATGCTCCTTGTCTCTGGAACTGTTGGAGCTGTTAGCACCACGGGCCCGGGGAATCAGGCACATTCACGCTCACCTCATCGTCCTTTCCTCCCGCTGCTCCTTTTTCCGTATGAGAGGACGCCCCCGCCTGGGTCTGCACCCGCGGCTCATTTCCGCAGATTAATATATCCGCTATGGACGATGGCAGCGGTTGACTCTTCAATGAGGTCCCGCCCTTTGCTCGTCTCGTTGGACCGGGTGAGGGGCACTGCCCCGGCCCAACCGTCTGCTCCAGTGCTTCCGATCCCGAGACTGCCTGCGCTTCTCCCCGGAGCTTGCGAGCCGCAGTAGCACCCTTAGTGCCAGCAGAGTTCACTGCGCTTTTCGGAGCCATTTCTCTCTCCGTAACGAGTGCTCCCAGTGATCAAGTGAGTCAGATGCCTCAGATACCTCAGGACAGCACACTCAATCAGCCCGGGTCCAAAACTCCACCAGGACAGCCAGAAAGTATTGTGAGGGCATTGTAAACCCGGCATGAAGGAGGGGGGGGGTTATATTTATCCACCACAGCTCATGGATGGATTGCGTGCATTAAAAATTGAGGGGTTCTCTCAGTTAGCTACCAGCCCATAACTCGCTGCTGCTGCTATCGGTCTCCTAAGCAGCCGTCATCTAGTGGGCCTAAGGGGCTTTGACCTCTTGGCTTGCTCCTCGCAGACATCCACAATTAGAGGTGTAGCAATATTGGCTAAATATACCGGGGGTAAAGCTAAGCGCCAGATGACGGATGGTTTAGGGAGATGGGCATTGGTAGAACTTGAAATGGGTTGTACAATCTGCACATTCTATGGTTCTAACCAAGATTATCCTGAGATTTTTGATTTCTTAGAAACAGAATTAAAGAACTGGTCAGGACCGATTATTCTATGTGGAGATCTCAATATTTCTGCCGATTTGACTAACAGCACGGTCCATGGAGGTCGTAAACGCAAGTTTTTTTGGGCCTTGAGTTCGCTAATGAAATCACATGGGCCGGTGGATGTCTAGGGGAAGAAGGAGCCTAATAGTGACTGTTTCACCTATTTTCGTGCCCCTATAAAAGATATACTAAATTGGATTACTTCCTAATATCCTCCATGAAAAGTTTACAGAATGAGATCATTCCCATACTGATGGATCTATTTAATGGTATTATTTATTCTGGGGAGGTATCACACTCGTGGAAGGAAACAAACATCGTTGTATTTCATAAAAAGGGCAAGCCGAAGGAGAAACCTGGCTTGTATCGTCCAATATCCCACATTAACACGGACACAAAGATCTATGCTAAGGTCTTGGCCAGGAGGCTGAGGGGGTCATCAGTTGTCTGGCTTCTCCATGGCAGCATGGGTTTATCCCAGGCCGTGGGACCACGGACCACATCAGACGTGCCATCTCATTATTTGATGTCCAGGCTACCACTGGGGGCCGGTTGGCCATGATCCTCCGGGATGCCGAAAAGGCCTTCGATCGTGTTGCTTGGATATATCTGTGGGAGATATTGGACCGAAGGGGCTCTGGCCCTAAAATTATGGGAGAAACCAAGGTGATGTATTGCAAACTAAAGGCCAGGATCCAATTATTGGGAGGTTCCTCTGAATCATTCTGTATTTCTAGGGGGACACAACAGGGGTGTCCCTGTTCACCCATCCTCTTCGCTATGTATATGGATCTGCTGGTATGTTATTTATTAGAATGCGTGGAAATCAAACCAGTGGTATGTAATGGCTACGAAACCAAACAGTTTGCTTATGCGGACGATCTAGCTATCATTACTCCGGATCCAGATAAAGCCATGGTAGCGATTGCGGGTATAGCTAAATAGTTCGGGCGGAATTAAGCAAAACTCAGATAATATGCACAAATAATATTTAATATTTAAAAATGTAATATTTAATATTTAATTTTTAATATTTCAAGGGTAGGTCGGAGGTATCAAGATTTAGCGGTATATTTGGGAGTTAGGATAAGTTCTGTAATAAGTGAGATTGTAAAAAATAATTCTAACCCTTTGATAAAATCAATAAATACAGACCTTAAGAGAATAGATGTCCTTCACCTCTCCACAATACGAAAAATAAATGTACTCAAAATGACAATGCTTCCTAAGATATTGTATCTTTTTCGCTCAATTCCTTATCTGATTGATGAAGTTGCGTAAAAATCAATTGAGACAGTCTTTATGCATTTTATCTGGCAGTATGGCAAAGTCAGGCGATCGATGAAATATTTGTCACTTCCACAACAAAGGGGAGGGGTGGCAATGCCTAACATTAGATTTTATCAATTGGCTTGCTTACTGAGCCAGATGACAATCAAGTATTACCATCTATATACGAGATGTTGTTGGGCAGAGAGGCCCTGGGACTCCTGCTTCACAAAAATAATAACGATTTAGAAAAGGGGGTGGTGTCCCTCACCACCCCTTGTTGTAAATATTTGTGTCCACCCTAAGCGTGGAAGGGTATTCTCAGATGTGAGACCCTTGCTCATTGCACCATCAGGATTCAAGCAAACCGGGCCGAAGACGGCTGTAATGCCAGAAACCGGTCCCCGGGAGCTTGTTTCCTTCCTAGTGTAAGAATTGGCTTTTGTAGTTTGGTTTGCCCTGTTCCCATCATGCACTGGGACAGGAACAGATTAATTTGCATACAGCCAGGTTCTGAAACTGGGATGGTGCAGTGAGCTAAAAAACGGTGTTGGATCTAGCCCTGATCTCTTGACTGGGTGAGAGCTTTCTGCTTTATTCAGAGACTCTGTCCCTCACCACCCCTTGTTGTAAATATCACAAAAATAATAGGCGGTATTACAAGAAGACGCGCTACAAGGCCTCCAATAGTCTCTGGGAAATCTGGAAACGAGTTTGAAAGGTGCTAGCAATTCTTAAAATTAATTACTGCACACCTTTATGGAATTCTCGTATCTTTCCGCAATTCAGTTATGATAGGCTGGGGGCATTATGGGAGCAACAAGGGGTTAAAAGAACAGGAGATATTTTTGAAGGTGATATTCTCTTGAGTTTTGAAGAGATACAGAAGAAATTTGGAATCCCTTCTAGTCAGGGTGTTAAGTTTCTGCAAATCTCTGGTCTGCTGTGGGGCATTAGGCCCCGGATTATTCCAGGGGGTCAGATCAATATGATCGATTATCTGTTAAGAGGTGGAACTAAAATTAAAATGATCTATGGTACCTTATTGTCAAGTATACAGAACGACCGGGAAAAATATGAAATGACCTGGGCAGCTAAATTAGCTGACCCGGATGTGGATTTCGATAAATCTCTGTAGTTGGCTTACAGAGTATTTCGGCCGTCAAACCTGAAAGCCCAAAACTACAAGACGCTCTTTAATTTGCATTTTACCCCTGCTAAATTACTTGATTGGGGGAAAAGAGAGGATGACAAATGCCCAAGATGTCATGAAGGCCCAGCCAATCTGCTACATATGTTTTATCAATGTGATATATTAATTCTAATTAAGGGAGAGATCGAGAAATTCTGGGAGAGGCTGCTAGGTTTTAAGATCGACCTATCCCCTACCCTAATGTTAATAGGAACAGACAGTAATTTGGGTCTCAGTAAGGAGAATGTAGCTTTTGTATTTATATGTGTAGCTGTGCTCCGGCTATTGCTAGCTGCCGGTTGGAAAGATGTAGCACCCAATTTTGTCAGATGTAGTTGGCTAGGCTTTTAGGGATTTATAATATCGAATCCTCTCTCTACTCACGTAGGGGTAGAATGATGAGGGATTGGAGGAGGGCTATTTGGGGACAGATTACTGGCTGGGTGGCCCCTTATATATAATGACAATGTTCTGTTAAATATATGTGGGATAATTAAGATATGACTCGGCTGTTTATTATGAGACTCACTTCTTGAATTACTGTGGATACCAGAGACTGTTTAAGACATTTCTTTGATGGGTGCTGATTCCATATTTCTTGCTTTGTACTTTGGGCTTTGCCCATGAAGGAACAGACAGGGTTGTGTTCCTTGGTTTCATGAGCACCATCATCATCAAGTTTGTAGCCACAGATGTTAGCAGGTGCAGGCCTTTCTTGCCTCAACCCTTGTTCATAATAGTTTCTAATTGTGCTCTAGGTAGGTTCATGGATCGTGATGCAAAAAAACTTTGGGAGGGGATCTACTAACAGCAACCCCCACCAGAAAAACAATCGGCAGATCCACCCTGCAGGTACTCAGGCAAAGGAAAAACAATTGTCTGAGGCATCAAACTAACTGAATAGAGGGGCTCAGCGTATAGGTTGGCACATTCCGGGACTCGAACTCCAAATCTTGGACACTTCCACCAATGCCCCAAGGGGTTATTATTAATGGGTTGGCGAAAGAGCAACTACAATTGTGTACTCAGAAAAACGGGGGGCACGGGGATCCATTACTAAGAACTGAGGTTTTATCTTCTTTCAATGCTTAATATTTTTATCATTTGTAACTTGCAAAGGTTTTTTTTAAGTCATGCAATACAGTTTTCATATTGTGCATGCTGGATTCTATGTAGATTTTCAGTAGTGTGCAAGTGGAACATGTGATGGGTAATTAGTGTTAGCCTTTCAGACAGCAGAGGTAGATTGCAGAGTTCTCCCAAAATATTCCTGAGGCTTTTGTTCTGGGCCAGATTGTACGGTATGGAAGGTTGCATACAAAGGGCTGCCTGAAATATAGGGAAAGCTCCTGCCCTTTCCTACTCTATTGTTCCCACAAAGTGCTACTCCCCACCACAGTAGTTTCCCTGACAGGAGACTGCCAAATCCACCCCACTTTCTTACTAACACTTGTAGACGAAGGCCATGGATTTACCAGTCTGATAGGAATAAGCAAAAGATAAAACATGTCTGAAATGTGTGCCAGAGCTTGACTTTTTAAATACACAAACTCTCTCTGCAAACTTAGTATGAATCTGGGGTGGATACTACCAGCCAGTAGGCCAAGCTGTCTCCATACTAGAATCTGAGGTCCCACACACACCAAGGGTTGCTGACTGCGGACTCACATATTGTTCCGAAACAGTGATCTGGATTCTGGTAGTTATGCACCATGCCAGGAGAACAGCTGTTTTGGTCCTGATTTCACGAAAGGAGTTGGCTGACTGCTGAATAGAGATGCTGGAGGTGCTATGGCACACGGGCAATGCTGTCCAGAACAGAAGTGAGGTAGGAAGAACTGAAAGTTGCCTGCTGAACACCAATAAAGGACTTGAGCTACCAGGATGAGTCTCAGAGGCATGAAACTAATAATGCACGCACAATGAAGCATAGCATCTCAGACAACTAGGAGCAGAATGACAAATTGGAGCCTCCCTGCAAGAGATACATATTGTCTGTGATGCTTTGGTGATGGTAACATAGAATTCAATCTACAAAGAAGCATAGAGTCTTAAAATGCTAAGCACTCAACAGAGCAGTCACCATGAGTGTTGATGACTTTGGGATTTGTTGGATTCCCTACAATAACCTCTTTTTTAGAGAATTGCTGTGTGTTATAGAAATAAAGCACTTTTCACTTAATCCACAATGATTTATTAATTACTGTTAAATATTTTACTGAATTCTTATTTTCTAACTACAAACTAGGTCTGGGTGGAGCTTAAATTACAGCAGCATCATTCGCTGAATTTTGTGATTTTTGCATTATGCGTGTTAAGCAAAATGAAACAACATTACTCCACTTCATCTAAATACATGCCATTCTCATGAAAAATGTGCCATAATCACACAGAAATAACAGAACAGGAGCTGCTGTAGTTCACTTTGGTTTTGTTTTATTGCACTAATTCCTATTGTGAAAGGCATTCTCTCAAAAATAAAAAAATTGATGCAACAATACATTTCACTCTAAAATTGTAGTGGTAAATGACAAATTTGCATTTTGCATCATTACGCGCAATTTCACTTAATTTTGTTGGAATTTCGCATGATTATGCAAAACAAAATTGAGAGCATTTTGAACACCCCAAAATATATGGGTGTGAGTGGAGTGCTTTGGGAAGACCAGGTAAACCTCTCGCAAATCTATTTTGAGCCAGGGCTAGTGGGGACAGGCTCCCAAAACACCCGAGTTCTGCGCCATAGAGAATAGAAGCCATACCCTTGGTATTATATATCTTAAGTACAGGGTCAACCGGCTTAGTCTGGGAGAGTCTAAGATCTTTCAGAAGTGCTCCTGCCAGCAGGGAGTGCTTAAGTGCCATAAGATCTATCTGGGGTTTCCAGTCTAGTTTACGGCCTAGTGTTATTCCAAGGTAAGTAAATATGTCTGTTTGTTCCAATGGTTCCTTATTCATAACAACTCTCGCTTTGATTACTTTATGTTTGTGCAGATCCATAAATTTAGTTTTGCCCACATTTACCTCTATCTAGTGTGCTTTGCAAAATGCCTCGAAGTGACTTAATGCTTGCTGTAACCCTACTTGAGTTTACGGTAGAATTAGGGTATCATCAGCGAAAATAAATATTGGGACCTTTATGCCTTCAACGGCAGAAGCATTGGTAGAGTGCGGTAAAAAATAGTTAACCACCCCATTTATAAACACTGAGCCAGAACACACGCTTGGCGCCCCCTTTTTGAGATTGGAAACCTGGGAGTGATGGATCCCTGTGATCCCCAGCGGACCTGTGCATAGTTAGATTCGTGCAATTTAGCTACAAGCTGTAAGAGCTCCAAGCTGTCTTTCACCAAAGGGGAATCCAACCTCAAAGGACTGTCTTTCGGCTATAGACTTCTGCCTCCGCCTGGAGATTTTCAACTTTCATTTCGGTGACTAAATCCGAACATAGACATCTTCACAGGGGCTTCAACCCAAGGCAATGCGACAACTAAGCTCCCTCCTTGGATGCCTCCTGCAGCCTTGCCCCACTGCACTTTACTTTCTCAGACACTTTTCTCTGTATGCTTTTAAGTCTGAAAGTAAGCACTGACCAGACCCAATCCACTTCTTGTATCTCAACTGCACTCCATCACGGTCGGCCATATTTTTCGACTTTGACACAGTCTCGATGTCCGTGCTTGCCGCGTTTATCTTTCAGGCACTAGTTTTTACAAAAAAAAGTTTACATTTATAACTCCAGTTCCACCGATTACATTTTTGTTATTTTGGTGTGAAATAGTTTATTAACGTTTACTCAATTCTTCAAAATTTGTTTGGGATTTTTCTTTTATTGTCTTTTCATTTTATTACTGTGAGTGTGCTGCGATAGCACTTTCTGTATTGCTTCGAAGTTAAGCCTGATTGCTTTTTTGTGCTAAGCTACCCAGGTACATTTAGTGACTTTTTGTCGTTCAGACTGCAAGGGCTTGTGGATGTTTCTTGACCAGGGTGTTGTAATTTGGCAGCGATTAGGTTAGCATTAGCAGAGGCCATCCTGTATTTAGAGACTATTGTGTCTATTTTGTGGATTCCATTTTGTATTTCTGTCAGCCATTTTGTTTGCCATGTGCTACCACGTGCTCGCCATGTGCTCTGTCCTACCTTTCTGTTCCCTGCTCTTGTATTCTGCCTAGTGACAAGGTATATTAGCCTCTTCTGCTTCGCACATGCTCAGTTGAGCTTGCAGCTGTCCATGCAGCTGCTGTTAGTCTGTAACTGTCAGGATGTGTTAACCAGAATTAGCAACTGTTAGCTCCTCCCACTTGTTGACTGTGCATTTACTGTATGACTTTATATGTACCTAAACCCTTCTCTTGTACTTGTACCGCCTTCTTTTGAGCCCATGTTTGGGTATAAAAGGACCAAGCTCCTTTCATTCAGTGTGCTACTTCATACATTACCGAAGGGTGTTGTGTGAATGTAGTTCCACCTCATGAGGTTTAATAAATCTTCTATTTTCTATTCCAGTTTCTGTGCCAACTTCTTCCTATTGGTCTGCAGACTCTGTGTAGAGAAGGGAGAACCCCTTGCACTGGTAGGCCTTGCTGAGGCTCATCACCACAAATTGGTGCCTCCAACGCAGGCCTCATCGGCGACTCGGATGCCCGAAGGACTGGTCGAAATAAAGGATTGGAATCTCGCTTTTGACGCGATCGCTGCCTGAGGAGACCCGAGTCTTGGTAACCACAGCGTTTTTCCTTTCTTTCTGTTCTGACCATCCAGGTGGGGTCAGTCCTCGACTGAGATCTCTTCTGTTGATTCGCCGTGCAGTGACCATTTGGTCTATTTGAGAACATGGCAGTTGGAACCTGGACACAATTTGATTGGAAAGAGTCGTTCTGCGGCACTTGCTGTTGGTTTTTGATGCCTTGGATTGGTACGGTAGTTTGGTAACACTTACTCTGGCTTTTGATTTGAAGGATTGGCCAATATTTGTATTCGTTTGTAAGGTATATATAACTTGCAATTTATATAGGCAGGTAATGAGGAGATTTTTCTCTGTTTGAATTTGTTTGAACGGCGCAACGTACAAAGAGTACCTTAAGCGCTACTTTGATTATAATACTGCATATTTTGCAATATTTTTGGCATGCCTGTTTCTAGCACACTTCGTAGGATGCGTTGCTTTTGTAGTGGTACCAGTTTGAGACTTGATAAAGCACAACCGGCTCCCCCGGAAGGGGTGCCTAATAGGGATATGCATATTAAATATGGTATTTCTTCTATAATGTACAGCACGTTATAGAATAAATATACTCGTAAGGATCCAGCGTTGCGTTGGCCTATGCATGGGTAATTTGATTTGCGAAAGATTCAGTATGTGGAACAATGTATGTTTAAGCGAAAGACTAGGCAAGATATGTTTGTGTGCGAATGTGGGCGAAAGAAGTGCGTGAGCAAATGAAGCGGGAGCAAGCTTTGATTGAAAAAGAACAACATAAGAGCATTCATGCGAAAGCATTAGAAATGAAAAATAAGGAACTGAAAGAAATTAAAGAGAGAGAAGATAGGGAGCGTCATTTACAGGTAACTGGCCAATACGCTGTTAGGCAACCCTTTATCCTATTTCTAATAAACCCCAAGATGATTTCTTGTTATTAGATCGTTCTCCACCTCCGTATATTCTTCCCTCTGCCCCTCATGAGTCAGATGAGGACTCTCCTAAAGAACAAGAGAAAGCACGGGAAACTCGTTCTATGTTGTCCGCTGAGCGTGCGTCTGACATTCGAGCTGCTGCTCGTAAGGCCCTTCGTAGTACCACCCCTGCTTCCGACCTTTTAGATGATATAAAAAACTGTCAGGAACGGGAGCAAATATATTTTACCGAGGTATTTCCCGCAGAGGTTGTTGAGCGGTTTAGGAAAAATTCTGATGAATTGGAACCTGATGATGTAGCAACTGATTGTAAGCAAATGCGTGATGGTCTTTTTGTCTTTTCTCAGGTGGCTGATACAATCAGGCGTTTGGTTGAATTGTGTGCTGAGGCAGTCCGTTTGCAAGAGGAGAAAAAGGCAGCAGCAGCTGCACAAACATCTCAGACCGGCTTGGTACAAGCTTGTGTCGTCGGAACAGATAAGACTATGATAGTTCATGCGAAACCTATGTGGGAAGACGCCCCTTTGTATGTACCTCCTAGAGGCGAGGGAACAGATGATGATAAAAGTTCTGCTGATACAAAGGGTTACTTTATTTATAATTGGGTCCATACTCCTTTGCATGGAGCGGATGTTATGGCCCTTAAAAATTAATTGCCTGATCCGCGCAATAATCCAGCCGCTTTTTATGAGGAAGTTGAGGGTGCTATTAGCCCTTGTACCATGACTTTGCCTGATATTGATTTGTTTTTCGGATTGATATTGCGGCCTGACATGTGGAGAACTATGCGTAAAGTTGATGATCGTGCAACTTTAGGGGAATTATGGAAAGAGTTAGAACAAATGGATGTAGAGCGGGAGCCTGCACAGAAACTGTGTAAATTGATTTTAGATCTTCCTACAACTATATTAGTTAAGTTGAAGACGATTATTCCCCCTAAAAAGATAGATTGAACTGTATTAGCGTAGTGTAAGCAAAAGGCAGATGAATCGGTTTCAGATTTATTTACACACTTTGAGGAGGCATTCCACGAATTTAGTGGCCAGTCATTGACAGATGACACGGTAGGCATCTGTTTGTCTATAAATATGTTGCAAACCTTTTGCCAGGAATAGCTAGTCACCTAAAGGCCAGTGAGAGTTCATGGACTACCTCTTCTCCGGTTTCTCTTTTGACTTTGGCTCAGTATTATGAACGCCAGGAATTCAAAGCAAAGGGTAATGAGGAAAAAAAGACTAAAGAATTGAAAACAAAGGTTATGTGGCTCATGCTATGGTCCGCCTTCTAGACGGGGATCTTATGTTTCGTCTTTTCCTTCTTATGCTCGTCCAAATTTGTCTGTTGACCAGTGTGCGTACTGCAAGAAATTTGGACATTGGATTTCTGATTGTCCAGTAATGCGTGCTCAACAGTGTCCACGTGGGGACAAAGGAGAAATCGTTCAGGATATACAGGGCCTAGAGGAATCATGAATGATCGTGCTAGGTTTGATGCTAACTCACGTGGCCAGGATGGGTTTTCCACTTTTGATCGAAGCAACCAATATCAAATGTCTGACTATGTGCCGTCTGATTTTCAAGATTCTGCTTATGCATAGGATTGCCTAGGATGGGGTAAGGAATCAGTGAAGTACCAGTAGATCAGAGGGGTCCCTATGTTACAGCACATGTTTTGGGTTCTACTGATCAGTTTCTGGTTCATACAGGAGCTACTGTAAGTGCCTTATCTAAGCAATGGGTTCCAAGGGCTCCCCTCTCTGGCTCGGCCAATACATCGATAGGGTTCAATGGAACGCCTTCCCTTAGCCCACTGTCACAACCACTCGCATTCCATGTTGATAAGTTTACTGCTCCATGTCCATTTTTGCTCTCTCCGAACACACCAGACAATATTATGGGTCTTGATATGCTCAAGTATTTCAGGGTTACGATACGATGTTCTCCTGAAGGAGTGCTTGTTATTTTGAATGACAACTACCCCATGACTGAGAGATCTTGTTTGTTTAAATAAGATACTGCTTTAGCTTCACTCTCTAGTACTTTGTGGGCTACTTCAGACACCTATGTAGGGCAAATGGTTATTCTGCCAGTACATATTAGTGGTAAAGGAGGGTGCTTTTTTGCCAATGCTGCCTCAGTATAAAATTTCTCAAGAAGGAGAAGAAGCACTTACACGCATTGTACATGATTTGATTAAAGTCGTGGTTGTGGAAAAAGTTCCTTACAATGTTTGCAATAGTCCGGTTCTTCCCATTTTGAAAAAAGATACTGACACTAGGATTTACAGATTCATCATTGATTTGAGAGAAGTTAACAACTCTGGAGGCAAGATGGCGGCAGCAGAAGCCGGCCGAGTGAGATGGTGTGCGAGCTCCTACCTGCTGCTGACCTGCCTGGCATTGTTTCTGCCACTTCTTGTGTCCATTGATGTGCATTGATGTGTCGGCGTGTTGGCGCAACATTCCCACTTGTGCTGCTTTGATCGGGGCCACGCTCTGACAGTTTTGACGGTGTGGACTACCAAGGCAGCACTCCCGACTGGGACCCGGACCGGGACTCTTCTCTGCGGTTTCGCGATTGCCGGTGCCTCGATAGACTCGAGAGGGAGGAGCAAGGGCTGACTTACCAGCGTTTTGGAGTTCCGTCCGAAAAAGACTGTTTCACAACCCTGCTGCAGCTGTGGATTCTTTGTGGCGCCCGGGGAGCTGGATTTGGTGCTTTTCGACGAGGAGGAGATAAACAAGTGGAGCGGAGCAAACGGAGCAAGTAGCGAGGAGGAGCCGGTTTGAATCAGCGCTTTCAGCTTGAGGAGAACTGTGGAGGCTCCCGACCGCCGAAGCTCATCACTGCTTGACCGGTAAGAGCTGTAGCTCCTCGTCTTAAGCTCCAGACTGTAGGGGATGTTTCGGGATTTTTTTCTTTTATTATATCTTGGTTGCAACATATTGCATCAATATTTCGCACCTCCTGTAGAAGAATAAGCAGAATAAAAAGCCCCCCTCCTTCGTTGTCATGGCTCCAAAGGGCAGGGGTGTCAAAGGGAAGGGCGCAGCTAATATCAATGCCAATGCTAATGCTAACGCCAATGCTCCATTAGTTACAGCCATGATGGCTACCTCCTCCGCTCGCAATGAGGATCTTGTGCCCACCAGCTCACATTTTATTATGACAGTTACTCCTGAGATCAGCTCTAATGTTCGTACCTGCAATGGGAGCATAAAAGAGTGTATCTTACCTGAGTTATTCAAAAAGAAAAACACTGCTCCTACGGCGAATGTACCTAAGAGTATTACTCAGACACCTCCCACTTCTAAGCAATCTAACGGGCATGGTATTGTTGCCCCCTCAGGGGCAGTTTCAAAACAGCGGATATTGTTGAATCCCTCGCATTCACCTGGAACGCCTGTAGTTGGAGATTTGGAAACTCCTCAGGAACGAGATATTGAGGATGAGCTGGCGTATCTCTGCCAGTCTGGTGGAGAAGTCAGAGTTTCACCCGGGGCTAATGATGGAGGCTCCCAGGCAGATAAACCGCATTCTAACGCCAATCTAACTAAGCACAATGTGGACAAGGAAAGAGATATGCTGATCTCTGCTGTAAACTATGGGGAATCTGTCGGCTCAGGGGGGCAGTTCTATTCTATGTCAGACGTCTCTATAGCATCAGAAGGAGAGGATGGTGATGGTGATGGCGATGGTAACGACAAGGAGCGGTTCTCTCTTTCAGGTGACTGGGCAGATGAGGGCAATCTATTTTTGGAAGACTCTCTTATAAGCCAGGAGGCTCTTGGTACAGTTCGAAATATTCCGGAAATACAGAATCCCCCCCTTATTAATAGCTTTAATATGATGGACCAACCACAATGGGAGGGGGCGTCAGAAACCCAAGAGAATCAGGGAGATGTACATGATAACTTTGAAGGAGAAGGCAAAATCACGCTGAAATCCATTGACAATCTGCAATCATCTATGTATAAAATTATTATGGCTCACAGAGAGGAGACTAAAGCTGAGGGGCTTCGAACACAGGGAGCTGTTCGTAAATTGAAAAATGTGGTCCTCCGACTAGCAAAGTCTTGTATTGAAACTACCACGAGAGTTCAGGAAGTGTAAGCCCGGATCTCAATTGTTGAGGATGCGCTTTCCAGTCAGAAAAATTCAATTAACGAGATGCAAAAGACTGGCCAGAACATAGATTGGAAGCTTACCGATCTGGAAAACTGGGCACGCCGAAATAATCTGCACATACTGGGGATACCGGAACATTCTGAGGGAAAAGATGTGCATCGATTTGTCATGGATCTCTTTACAGGAGCTTTTCCAGACCTCAAAGACTGGGACTGGGATTAAGAGATCATAAGGTCTAATCGCTTTCCCTTCACTCAGAGACGAGACATGGGTCGGGATGCTGGGAAATCCAGGGCTATTCTTATTTGTTTGCATAACTATCTTCTTAGAGAAATTTTGTAAGATCTAGCCAGACCTTTACAAACTAGGAAGGGTCTGGGGCACAAATTTTTTGTTCGACCTGACTTCTGCCAGGTAACTGTGCAACAACGCTGGAGGCTTAGGCAGTTAATATCACCCATTCAAGCAAAGGGGGGGGCAGGTATTTTTACTAAATCCTGCAAAGTTAAATGTTGTTTATAAGGGGAAAACAACCTTCTTTGTTTCAGAGATCAAAGCACAGCAATTTGTAGACGAAATGTAAGCTTATTTAGGGAAGGATTTATTTACAGGAATAAGTAACCGATTGTGTATTTTCCCTTTTTTTCTTCCTTTCTTTGGGATGGGTGACTCAGTTTTAGGGTGTTAAGTGGGTTTGGGCAGCACAGGTAGGGAGACTTCTTTCACAACCACTCACCATCAATGAGGACTTCCGTCCGTACGCCTCTGCTGGGTGGGTTCTTTGAGGGTTGGGGGTGGGGAGGGGGGGAAGGGGTGGAAGGGGTGGTGCTCTGGGGCAAGGAAAAATAGTAAATGGTCAGTCTATGGAAATTAAGATTCACAATGTGTTTGCTTTTTTGCTTTCTCGTCCTAATACATTTTGTAAATCTGATGGTACTTTCTTGGTCTGTGACATGTTTTTAATCAGACAGGATAATGGGTAAAATTTCGATTTGCTCGTGGAATGTGTGCGGGCTAAACGACAAAAGAAAAACGGGTATGATGGGACAGATGGCGAAAACTATGTGCATCGATATAATATGCATCCAAGAAACTCATTTGCCCTAGAAAAATAGAGGGTGGCTTAAGGATCTTGGACTAGAGGTTGTTAGTTGTTCGCGACAGACTTCTACCATAAGAGGTGTTGCTATTCTGAAAAGATTCGGGTTGGGGCAGGTCAAAAAAACTAAAGAGGTCCCACAGGGACGATGGGTAATAGCTGAATTGAAATTTGGCGATGTAATTTTGACCATCTGCTCAGTTTATGGGCCTAATGCCGATGACCCCGCTGTGCTACATCAATTAAGCATTGAATTAGCCCTATGGCCGCCTTTGTTAATAATGTGCAGGGATTATAATTTGCATTTAGAAGAGACATTTGACTTATTCAGCAGTAATCCCTATGTTGGCAGGAAGAAAAATGTATATAGAGCCGTCAAAGGCTTGGTCCAGGAATTTGGATTAGTTGATGTAGGACATCTTAGTTCTGGGGGGACACCTGGGTGCACTTTTTCTTCTGCCCCACATCAGAAGCACTTGATTATTTGTTTGTTGCTACAGGCCTCATTAACACTTCTGTAAATCTAGGATACAAGATTCTCCCTAAGGGGATTTCTGACCACAACCCTATCGTTCTTAGCATTGACCTAAATTTGTCCCAAAATCCGAAACTCTGGTCCTTTGAGCGAAAACTCCTGTACGATTCATCCTATATTGAACATATGAGTAAATGGATTCCTGAATTCTTTGAAAACAATAGGAGATCAGCCTCTATTGAGATAGTATGGGATGCATTCAAGTGTGGGGTACGGGGCAAAACCTTGAGCTACTCACTTAGAAAATGGATGGAGAATAGGAAGAAGGGAGAAGCTGAGATGAATAAACTGAGAGACCTCGAGATACAACTTATGCTGGCATGCAATGGGGGATTGGATACCGATAACATCTTAAAAGACCTATTGGTTCAGAAGGTCAGGATCCATCAGGGTTTATCCACGAAACTTGCCCAACAACTTACTGGAATATCTTGCGCAGAGGTTTATGAAGTCGGGATAAATTCAGAAAAACAACTGGCTAAGAGATTGCGGCAGAAGACTGTGTTCTCTAGTATAGAGAAAAAATTGGATGATGCAGGGAAAACTGTTAATAATACTACAGAGATACTTGAGGTGTTTCGTGAATTTTATTCCAGGCTCTATACAGAGGATGTTGGGCCGGATTTCGAAGCCAGGGTAACCAAGTTTATCGATCCTGTCGTAAATGGTACTCTAGCAGTAGATGAAAGGGAGCAATTGGACTTACCTATTATGTGGGAAGAAATAGAGTCCTCCCTTCTGTCCCTAGCATTGGGCAAAGCAGTAGGGCCGGACGCTATCCCTCTGGAGTTCTTTAGGCTTTTCCAAACCATCTTAAAGTCTGAATTAGTCTCCCTATTTATAGCAGCACAGCAGGGCATTGCCCTTCCTTCCTGGCAAGAATCAATAATCTAAAGAAGGATAAACCTCCCCTCTCTCCATCTTCCTTCCGCCTTATTTCATTGATAAATGCAGATAGTAAAAATTTTTCGAAGATCCTGGCTTCGCGACTCTCCACTGTTATAACTCTATTGGTTTCCAAATACCAACATGGCTTTATCCCCGCTCGTGATACGGTTGATCATATTTGCCGACTTATCACTTTTCTAGACTGGGCCCAGGCTACCCGATCAAATATTGGATTAATTTTACTAGATGCCGAAAAGGCCTTTGATAGGGTTGCCTGGGCCTACTTGTGGGATATTCTGGCTCGAAAAGGATTTGGTCAGGGCTTTTTAACGGCACTAAAGACTATGTATGCTGTCCCTAAAGCGCGTATTCATATTAATGCACAGGTTTCTTCTACTTTTCCAATTACTCGAGGTACCCGACAAGGGTGCCCTTGCTCTCCTTTACTTTTTGCACTTTATATTGACCCTTTAGTTAATCATTTTAATTTGGAAGAAAAGATTAAGCCAGTCTGTCTAGCCAATGTAAGTTATCGGGCACTAGCATATGCTGACGACATTGTTGTCGTCACAACTGATGTCCAGACCGCGGTGCCAGCAATCAACGATTTAGCCTTGCAGTTTGGATTATTTTCAGGGTATAAACTTAACTTATCGAAAACCTAGATCTTATGCTCAGGCAATAATCCGTTGACTAATCTCCCGACTGTCTCGGAGGTTACGTACCTTGGAATCAAAATTTTGTTACCTATATCCGGTATTCCGGAACTAAATAGGAACCCAGTGCTATCTAAAATTAATTCTACGCTAGAAAGTTTAGATCACTTTCACCTATCGCTGCATTGCAGAGTTAATGTCTTAAAAATGCTAATTTTACCTAAGGTATTATACATGTATCGCTCAATACCTCTGGAATTCCCCCCATGTGTTTTAAAAACCTAGAAAGGGTAACATCTAGATTTTTGTGGGGCTACAAACGACAGCAGAAAGCCCTAAAAAAATGATCCTTAGCAAAGATTGTGGAGGTGGAATCTTCCGGATTTTCTGTTTTATTACTTTGCGGCAACCCTGCAATTCATCAGCCCTTTGATAATTCGGGATAGAGCACGAATCCCTGCCTGTAGTACTCCGTCTATCTATGAGATGATTCTCGGAGAAGGAATAAAAGCCTGTTTTCTCAAGCTGATAGAACCCAGCTACTATAAAAAAACGAAATTCAAGATGCTGAAAGCAGCATTTGGTGTGTGGCAAAAAGTTCAGAAACATCTGGGACTAACTAAATTGAACGCATATACACCCTTTGAAGCGTCTGGTGTATTGCCTTCCGCAATTTTGTGATCTACCTGCCATCAGGTGTAATTTAAAAGGTGTATGTTATTTGGACGATTTGTTTTGTGAAGGCCAATTGGCCTCCTTTCAGGAGTTACAGAGTAAGTACTCCTTAAGTAAAAATTATTTTTTAAAGATTCTTCAGATCCGCAGCTTTCTTCAAAATACACCATTTGTTTCAGTTACTAGTATGAATAAAGTCCCCCTCTTGGATCATTTGCAAATTTGATTTGATTTGATTTATCTATTTGTAGAGCGCGCGAATGCCCAAGGGCGTCTTGGCGCTGTGAGATACCTCTGGCTCTTGAAGATGTTGATTAGGGCTGTGCGGAGAAAAGCCATGTTTTAACTTCCTTTCTGAAAGATTTCAAAGATGGGCTGTTTTTTATATCTAGCGGTAGTTGGTTCCAGATTCTTGCTGTGTGCACCAGGAAGCTTCCTCCGCCCCAGTTAGCTCTCTTAAATCTTGGGACCCTGATTATTTTCTTTTGGCTGGATCTAAGAGGTCTATTTGGCTCATATAGTTTTAAATGGGATTTTAGAAATTGTGATCCAGTTCCATTAATTGCTTTATATGCTAAGCATAGTGGTTTGAATTGTATCCTTTTTTCAATTGGCAGCCAATGTAGATTTTTTAGTTTGTGGAAGTTTGTTTCAAATTTTGGTATCCCTAGTATCAGCCCGGCTACTGCATTCTGCAGGCGTTGGAGTTTTAGTAGGATTTTCTTCCTGGCTCCGGCATATAGGCCGTTCCCGTAGTCCAGTCTGGACAAGGCTAATGCTTTCACCACTGTCTTGCGTGAGTCATGTGGTAGGTAAGGTAGGATTTTCTTAATCATTTTTAGGATGTACCAAAGTGATGATGCTAGTTTACTGGCTTGGGCATCAAAGGAAAGATTGGTATCTAGAGTGATTCCCAGGTTTTTCACCTTTTCTGTTGGTTCGGGACATCCTCCTAGTTCTTTTGGCCACCATGAATGGGACCATATTTTTGTGTCCCCTCCTAGTATCATGACCTCACTTTTATCCCCGTTTAGTTTTAGGCAGTTTGTTCTCATCCATTGGCTGATTTGTACCATGCAGATTTGAAATTTTTCTGCTGTGTTCTCTACGTCTTCATTTATTGAGACCACGATTTGGGTTTCGTCAGCGTAGGATATTGGGGTGAAGCCACAGTTCCTTATTATTTGTGCAAGGGGAGTTACGTACAGATTAAAAAGAGAGGGGCTCATTGAGGAGCCCTGCGGGACTCCACATGGTAGGTTGAATTGATTGGATTTTGCCTCTCCCGATTCTACTGAGAAGGTTCTATTCTCTAAATAGGATGCAATGAGTGCACAAGCTAATTCATGTAATTGTGCTGTTTTCAGGCATGTTATGAGGATCTCATGGCTGACTGTATCGAAGGCCGCCGATAGATCAAGTAGTATCAAGGCGGCCTTCGATCCGTTGTCCAGTATTTGCCTGAGTTCCTCCACTGCTGTGATAAGAGCAGTCTCTGTTCCGTGCCCTTCACGGAAGCCGAACTGTGAGTGATCCAGCCAGTTGCCGTCCAGCAAGTATCGGGATAATTGTTTATTTAATAGTTTCTATAAAACTTTAGCGGCAAAAGGGATCCTGGCTATTGGTCTATAGTTGTTCGGGCTTTCGCAGTCCAAGTTAGTTTTTTTTAGAAGTGGCCTGATCGATATCATTTTCCAATCATCGGGCAAGATGTTGGTTTTAATAATTTGGGAAAAAAGTTTTTCTAGTACTATGCTCAGCTGTTCGGAGCAGATGTGCATTATTTTGGATGGACAGGGGTCCATTGGGCTACCTGAGTTAATGGTGTGGATCTCTTTTTGGATCTGTTCTGCTGTCGGGGTAGTGAAGAGGAACAATGTGGTTTGATCTGGGTGCTTACTCACTGGGGTTGTTGTCTGTAAGTTGTCCCTTTTAGATGTTTCTGTGCTATGGTTTTTAAAGGAGTCATATACTGATGAAACTTTGCTGACAAAAAATTCTCTTAGCACGTTGCACAAGTCTGAAGATAGTGCTTCTGGGTTGTTGTTCTCAAATGTTGATAATTTTTTAACAGTGTCAAAAAGGGTTTTACTTAAATGTTTGGATTCGTTGATTTTATGGATATAGTATTTACTTTTTTCTGTTATGATTAGTTTTTTATAACATGCTAAGGTAGCTTTGTATTCTTGTTTGAGGTGAGTGTCATAATTAGTTCTCCACTTTTTTTCCGCTTATCTACACGTCTGTTTCTGGATTTTTAGTGCTTCCGAGAACCACGGCTGTGAGGGGGTTTTTCTTTTCAGAGTGGCTTTCTTTCGTGAGACAGTTAGCTCAACTGCATTCTCCAACCACTCATTAAATTGTTTGCAGGCTGTATTACAATTTTCGTGAAGTGCAGGGTATGATGATTGGAGTGTTTCAATGAATGCCTGGTTATCCAGTTTAGACCACTCAAGGTAAGTTTTTTGTTTGATGTGTTCCATAGGTCTTCCAGTGTCCTCTTTAATTTCTAAAGTAAAACTGATTAGTTTGTGGTCTGACCACGGGATAGGGATAGTATCTGTTCTTATTAGACTTTCACATGAAGTGAAAATACCGTCCAATGTGTGACCAGCATCATAGGTATCCATGTGTACTTTTTGTATTAGATCAAAATTTGACATTGCATCAACAAAGGGGGCTACCTTCCGGTCGAAGATTTTTTCTAAATGTAGGTTAAAATCTCCTAAGACTGTGTAGTCTTGACTAGTCACACTGGATTCGAGAAACGGGCTTAACAGCTCAATCAACGGCGTTTTTGCACTAGGTGGTCTGTATATTAGTAGTCCATTGAACGTATATTTGTTCGTGATTTTTATTTGGAATGTTAAGGTTTCACAGTCTGGGGTACTTCCTTTATCTGAAGTTTTAATTTTATAGTCTTTTTCTGCTATAATTGCCAATCCTCCCCCACGTTTTATTTTTCTATCAGCTCTGGAGAAGGAGTAACCCTCCAGAATGGCCAGGGTCAGGTCGGCATCTGAAGCTTCATCTGCCCATGTTTCGGTAACAAATAGTATATCAATATTATGATTATCTATTAATTCCGCTGTTTGTATGTTGTGTTTGACTAAGGGCCTGACATTGAGCAAGGGCATTTTCAGATTGTAATTTCTGTATTTTGGTATTCTGGTATTAGCCAGATTCTTAATGGGGGAAAAGTCAAAGACTTGTGAGCATGTTGGACATTTTTTACCTTCTTTATGTGGTTCTATCCGGGCACATGAGACGCGTGGTCTCAATCCTTGAAGTTCTTGACTGGAGTATTTCCGTATTCTTTTCTCGGGATCGTTTTGGGCAGGGGTTGTGGCCCTGGGCCCGGTCTTGGTGCGGACGGGCAAACAAAAACATCAATTGGTATTTTGTATTTATGCTTGATGCAGGAATTTGGGGAAGTGAAGTGGGTAAGCAAATTGGGGATATCTGATATTGATGTTCATGAGTCAGTTAAACTTGCCTCTGAATTTTTTATAACCGGGATGATGAATTCTCAACATTTTATGTGCATACATGATCTTTATTACACTCCTAGTAAAGTTGTTAAATGTAGCAGTCTGTACGCAGCCGATGCGGTACACATATTCTCACAATGCCCTAAGCTTGAAGAGTTCTTTCAACAAATTGAGAGCTTTTTGGATGCAGTTGTCAAGTTTGATGTCAAAGTAACTGCAGAGCTGGTGTTAATGGGTATAGGCTCAGGTACTCCAAGACCCAAACCCTTAACCTGTTTTCTATTTATTTGCATGGCGGTAGCCCAAGCCTGTATAACTAGGTTTTGGATCAATCCGGACCCCCCTTCCTTTTTCAGTTGGAGGGAAAGACTATTATTTATGTACAATATGGAATCCGCTATGTATAAACTTAAGGGGGTCAAAAGAAGGGCTTTGGGAGCGAAAATGTGGGCGCCAATTGCTGATTGGATCTAAATATTGATTGATGTTGCGTTTGTTAGTAATGATATGTATTTTTTGAATTTGTGACTGTCCATTGCTGTATTTCCTTGCATAAAATATTAAACTTAAAAAATTTAAAAAAAGAGAGAAGTTAACAATATTGTAGTACCGCAGTACCCTGTGGTTTCTGACATAACAACATTACTTACCTTAGTCACTCCAACAGCGACTACATTTTCTGTGATCGATTTGAAGAATGCTTTCTTCTCGATGCCTATTCATCCTGATAGCCGATATTTGTTCGTTTTCACTTTGAATAATCGATCATACAGATTTTGTAGAGTTCCTCAAGGGTACACTGAGAGTCCGAGTATTTATAGTCAAGCCTTAAAACGACAACTTGATTCCTTTATTTTGCCTGAAGGAGTGGATCTCATACAATATGTCGATGACATCTTGTTGGCAGCCGATACGCCTGAACTATGTGAAGAGTGTACTTTGTCTCTACTTTCTTTTCTTGCGACACACCATCATAAAGTATCACAGAAGAAATTGCAATATTGTAGACCGAAGGTAACCTACTTAGGTCACCTTTTGTCTAAGGAGGGTCGTACACTTACACCAGATTGCATACAATCAATTTTAGACACCCAGTACCTTCCACCCAGAAAGATGTCCGTGCATTCATTGGTTTGACTTCGTTTTGTAGGCAATGGATATTAGGGTTTTCTCACATTGTCAAACTCTTGCTAGCACTTTTGACGAAATATACTCCAATGCCCCTTCCATGGACAGATGAATGTGAGAATGCTTTCCGACAGTTATGTCAAGCTCTTTGTTCTGCACCAGTGTTAGGTACACCAGATTGCACGAAGGCTTTTACACTCTATGTACATGAGAAAGATCGATGTGCATTATCAGTTTTAGTGCAGACGCACGGTGACAATCAGTGCCCCTGTGCATATTTTTATGCAGTTCTTGATCCTGTTGCACGTGCTCTGCCTGGGTGCTTCCGTTCAGTTGCAGCGACAGCTGTGTCTATACGTCGGAGTGAAGTGATAGTTTTGTGACATAAACTATTGGTGCTAGTACCCCATGCGGTTGATGCCCTCTTGAATCAGACTAATCGGCAGCATTTAACTAGTGCTCGTTTGACAGGATACGAACCGACACTGTTAGCCCCTCACATTACACTAAAGTGATGTGCGACACTCAACCCAGCCACTTTGTTGCCATATCCTGTGACTCAGTCTCAGTCAAAAGAGCCTCACAATTGTATATTCCTTTCTGAGGAACAGACAAAGGGTTGCATCGATTTGCAAGATACCCCCCTTCCAGATGTAGATGGGGGACTGTGGGTTGATGGGTCCTGTTTGAAGTTACCAGATGGCACGATCGCAGCTGCAGATGTAATCATGACACTTGAGACAGTAGCGGAAACAGCTTGCATACCACAGAAGTCGTCTCAAGCAGCTGAACTAATAGCTTTGACACGAGCGTGTGAACTTTGCACTGACTTATTTGTGAACATCTACACGGATAGCCGCTATGCTTTTGGAGTGGTTCATGATTTTGGCCTACTCTGGAAGGAAAGAGGCTTTCTTATATCCAACGGGATGCAGATAATTCACAGAGAATTAGTATATAATCTCTTGACTGCACTTACATACCCAAAGAAAATTGCTATTATGAAGTGCAGCGCATACAAGAAAATCATTGACAAAATAGGACAAGGCATTGCCTTTGCAGACCGCGTAGCCCAGGAGACTGCGATGCAGCGAAGCACTACATCCATGTACATAGTGAAATCACAAGCTGAACGTTGGCATGATGTTAGAGAGGAAGTACTTGATGTACAGAGATCAGCTTCTGTAGCAGAACTTGAGCAATGGTCTAAAGAAGGAATATTGGACGATTAGGGTTGTTGGCGCACCAAAGACATGGATAGATTGAAATTGCCTGCAGCCTATTTACAACCTATGGTGCAAATGGCACATGGGCTGGCACATGTTGGAGCTCTAGCAATAACTAAATTGCTTACACACGTTTTGGGAGCACCCTGAAATTGCCAGCACAGCTAGAAGAGTAGTACAGTCCTGTTTGATTTGTTGGCAGTATAATCCTGGTAAAGGGACATGGACTCCTACAGGAGGGTTTGCTACACCAACCGCACCTTTTGAAGTTTTGCAGAGGGATTACATCCAACTGGAACGCTGCAATAATCTGAAATACGTCCTAGTGGTGGTATGCGCCTTCAGTAAATGGATAGAGGCATACCCTACAAAGGATAATATTTCTCTCACCACAGCGAAGGTGCTTCTAAAGGAGTTTTTCCCTAGATATGGTGTTTGTAAACTTTTGTGGAGTGACAACAGACCTCATTTTATTGGGCAAGTTGTTGAGCATGTCCTGAAAGGATTAGGGATCAAACAGAAATTTCATGCAATCAGCAGGATTAGTGAAGAGGTACAACGCTACTTTGAAATTGAATTTGACGAAAATACTGGCTTCCACGTCTTTGAAGTGGCCAGATGCACTACCCTTGGCATTGTTGTCCATAAGATTGGTGCCACATTCACGATCTGGCCTTACCCCATATGAAGTGGTATTTGGGAGACCAATGAACATTTGGAGAGTTCCTAATCCATGTCCCATACATGATGTTCTATTGGGCAAGTTGTTGAGCATGTCCTGAAAGGATTAGGGATCAAACAGAAATTTCATGCAATCAGCAAGATTAGTGAAGAGTTACAACGCTACTTTGAAATTGAAGTTGACGAAAATACTGGCTTCCACGTCTTTGAAGTGGCCAGATGCACTACCCTTGGCATTGTTGTCCATAAGATCGGTGCCACATTCACGATCTGGCCTTACCCCATATGAAGTGGTCTTTGGGAGACCAATGAACATTTGGAGAGTTCCTAAGCCATGTCCCATACATGATGTTCCATGTGTTCTGATGAATGATTATTTGGCAGAGTTAACCAACAGTTTGATCTCAATTCAACAACAGGTTCCAGAAGCTCTTTCTGATAGATCTACAGGTGAGGCCCATGAACTCCGTCCTGGCAACCACGTGATGGTCAAGGTGTTCGACAGATCGAACAGCTTGGAGCTGAGGTGGCGAGGACTAGAGCAAGTGCTACTTGCGACAAGGACTGCAGTTCGAGTGACAAATCGAAAGAATTGGGTCCATAGTACTCACTGCAAGAGGTGGAACCTGCTGTGTTGACCGACCAGTGTGAGATTCTGGAGACGGAGAAAGATCAAACTATCTCACCTGACAAATCTGCGGAAGGCTTCCCGGACCACACTATCGCTGGAGAATCCCGATATTAGCTGAGACCAAGGAAAGAATCTGCTTTGCCGAAAAAGACTGATTGAGGTACCGCCCTGGGTTAGTGAAACAGAACACCGATGTGGCAAGGGGGGGGGGGGGGGTCAGTCCTGCGTAGTGTAGTGACACCCTTCTTGGCCCATGGTGAAGAAATCAACGGCTGCCCAGGGATAAGAGCTCCAGCAATTGTTTTAAACGACGCAGTGATCATGGCTACGGAAAGATCAGTTGTTTCCAGGATCTGTAGTAAAAGGATGATTTGTGCGATAGGGTTTGTTGCTGCTATGGTGGCCTTGGCAGCAATAACTTGGGTTGTTCAGAAAGTGGCTCCTGCTCGACAATTTATGATTGCCACTACTCCAGTACTGGTTGATCATCACTACTGTACGCTTCCCTACAATGAGCAGAAGCATCGACAATCCTACCTAAATAATACATTCATCCAGATGTTGCAACATACACACAATACCATGAATACTACCAACTGTTGGGTGTGTGGGATGATACCTGCACACCAAAAGAAAGGAGGAACACCTTTTAGTCCTCTGCCGTTTTCCCATAATGGTTCATGTCAAGCTTGGTATGCATTTGTGTTTGCTTCCGGAAAGCCTTCAGTAGGTGGGGTTAACTTTCGTCTGAATAAAGTATGCTATCAAGATAAAGATGGTTAACCTCAAGCTAAAGGAACTCAATGCGAATGGGGAGAGTATCAACCTGACAATATTTCGATACCATATGTAAATGTGTTTGTATTTATATAGCGCCTTCTACCCAGAGGTCTCGTAGCCCTGTATTCATACCGCTGTGGAACCCTTCCTCGCTTTCCTGTGAGATGTCCACACCTAGGCACCCCCAAGGTGTAGCCAGGCATTCAAGCGCTGCTGGGGCCGTTGTGGAGATTAAGCAAGCTATTGCCCAGAGTCACAGAGTGGGACTCATGATTAGACTAGGCACCGAGGCGAGAACTATCAGGTTCGGGGAGATTGAGTCCAAGAGCCGTCGAGCCGGGAATTGAACCCTGGTCCCAGACCAGACCTCTGCATCAGGATCTGCCGCTCTAACCATTGAGCCACGCTTCAAGTCTTCATGGAAATGAGAACCATTAAAAACAATGGGCCTTTTTTAATTTCTGTAACAAGAGCTAAAGCAGATTTATGTATCAGTAGTGTTGGGAGAATTCCAGTAGGAAGGAGTGAGTGAACAGTAGTTCTGCCCATTGAAGGTGCTAATAACAGCAGTTTTACAGCCTCACACAATACTTATTTTGTGTGCTGAAATAAGGGATATTATCAACTACCTGTTGGGTGGTCTGCCGTGTGTTATGTATCCTTTCTATTGCCCCCTCTGTTTTTGGCACCTGCATCTTATCACAGAGACTATAAACTTTATAATGATATCTCTAAGAACCGAAATAAGAGAACAATAAGTATAGACAAAGTCGATCAAACTGACACTGCGCTACTATAATATGTCGATTTTAACTTAGGGTTGTTCTTCTTTGTGGGTGCTGCATTGAATAGCAGAAAGATAAGGCGATTGACTCGTGTTGGGGAAGCTGTCACCAATCAAACAGCTATGGCACTTGGGACATTACAGAAGAACAACAAATTGCAAGGATTGTAGCACTCCAGAACAGAATGGTGCTTGATGTGATTTTGGCTGATCGGGGTGGTGCATGTTGCATCATCAGTAGCAGTTGCTGCGTATTTTTACCAGATCACTCACCTTCAGTGTACGATGCAATATCAAAACTACATAAGATTGCTGCAGAGATTCACCCAGAGACTAGTACATGGACCTTTTCGACCTGGTTCTGAACACTATTTGCTACTTTGGGCTGGAAACTATTGACTATTTTATGTATACTGTTGGCGATATTATTTACATGCTGTACTTGTATACACTGTGCTCCTATGCTTTGCTCCATGTGCATCACTGCTTGAACACCTGCCAAAAGAAATATTGCAGAAATGAAAGCACAAAAAATGCTAAATAAAGAGATCACTGAGATTATGAGCATCAATGTACAGGATACCTATCTAGATTACCCCAGATAAACTAATATCTTCAGCTAATGCTAAAAGGGTCGTCTGTTGTAATTTGGCAGCGATTAGGTTAGCATTAGCAGAAGTCATCCAGTATTTAGAGACTATCTTGTCCATTTTATGGAATCCATTTTGTATTTTTGTCAGCCATTTTGTTTGCCATGTGCTACCATGTGCTCGCCATGTGCTCTGTCCTACCTTTCTGTTCCTTGCTCTTGTATTCTGCCTAGTGACAAGGTATATTTAGCCTCTTCTGCTTCGCACATGCTCAGTTGAGCTTGCAGCTGTCCATGCAGCTGCTGTTAGTCTGTAACTGTCAGGATGTGTTCACCAGAATTAGCAACTGTTAGCTCCTCCCACTTGTTGACTGTGAATTTTATGTATGACCTTATATGTACCTAAACCCTTCTCTTGTATTTGTACCGCCTTCTTTTGAGCCCCTGTGTGGGTATAAAAGGACCAACCTCCTTCCATTCAGTGTGCTACTTCATACATTACCGAAGGGTGTTGTGTGAATGTAGTTCCACCTCATGAGGTTTAATAACTCTTCTATTTTCTATTCCAGTTTCTGTGCCAACATTTTCCTATTGGTCGGAGAACTCTGTGCAGAGAAGGGAGAACCCCTTGCACTGGTAGGCCTTGCTGAGGCTCGCCACCACAAGGGTTCACACACCAGTCAACCAACTACGTAATTTCTCACGCCCACCATTTACTACACTAACATTGTGACATGGAATCAGGTGATACCCCTTGGCAATCCACATGGCTTCTCGCTGTGGTTGGGAGTGGTGAAGTGAACTGAATAGCCAGACAAGCTCTCTCAGTGACCCTGGGTATATGTACATAGCTGCATCTTTGGTTTTTTTTTGGAGATGGCCATTTGTTTGCCTCTTGTGTTGTGTCCTAGAACACCGATGATAGCTGCAGTGATCAAGGCCATGACTATGAGTGATATCAGGTGCCATTGCAGCCTCTACCTTTTTTCACCTTAGGAGCAGCGTACAGGTACATTTGCTGTGCATGCCTGGCTAAGACCTAGACACTGCCTGTGCAAACACCTACAGAGACAAAGGATGGCTGATGGTTTGTTTGTGTCAGTGCTGCGGACAACTTTGCAGCACCAGTGTGGACACCGGCACTGGCACTTTTGCGGATGCTGCACCTAGGCTTGTTGACCACCCATGGTGCACTGCTGCCTCCTCCTGTGTCCAGTTAGGGTGCCCACTCTTATTGTATTACATAGTTGTCACAGCTGTTTTTAGGAAACACTGAGCATCTTGGGGGAAAGTGGTACAGTATATTTGCATTGAAGAATCGTGGTAATGTGTATTTCATTCTTAGTATTTAACAACACAACAGTATATATTGAATACCAATGAACCAAACTTAGTTAATTGGCATTCACATTTCCAGAATTCATGAAATTGCATTCTGATCCACATGTTGCTTTTTTTCATGCTTGACGCTTGCATTGGAAACAATGGTAGTGACTGCACAACTCTGTGAGAAATTTGCAGGAAAAAGTATTGGTTGCTGCCTCAATACTGTTCAGTTGGTTGCAATAACAGATTGATTTTTACATCATCTGATGCTGGGTAAATGCAGGGATTGTGCTGCACCAACATAATGGCCAACTCCTGATAGCAAGCACTGTCTAACCAAGGTGGAGAAAGTGAATGGAGACTATGGATATGTTGGCAAATCTATCACATTGGAATAATCAATCCAATCCATGTCTGACCTGAAACACCCTAGTGAGCAGGAGCATTATACAGATAGTCGATACTACAGAGACTGAGATTAGAGTATCTCATCATAAAGATAGTAATGTGAAGCAAACACACTCAATGGAAAATGGTATAACAAAGAATCGCAGGATTCGATCAATGATTCTGAAGATAGGTGCTGGTGTTACAGAGCCAGAAGAGACAACATGTGTCTGATAGTAGCTTTTTAGAAGGATCTATCCCTCATTATTTATGGGCATGGAATTAGTGACAAATGTGCAAATGGACAGTGCACATCAGACACAAATTCAATGACAGTCTCATTGACCTTTTCCTAAGGTCAGGCTTCTTAAGGCAACGAGAAAGTAGGGGGAGCTCAGTAATAGTAGAAGCAGCGGCGGCTAGCACAGCTTGGTGCGGTGAGGCGGTGGGGTGGGGTGGGGTGGGGTGGGGTGGTGCGGGGCACAGTGCGGGAAGTCAAAGGCCGACGGAATATGTATTATTTATTAATTTAATTATACCTATTTTGTCATCTGTCGACTTCAACCCTTCCCGCCCGCCCCACACCATTGTGCTCACCTGTGCCAGCCACTGCTGAGAAGATGCAAAATATCACTGTACATGGGCTATGCACTAGAAACACAGAGAAAGCAATGAATGTTATGTGACCGAAAAGCTCCTTATATCTTGTTGCCCCAACAGTCCTGAACCACCTAAACACAAACTCTTACAGGCAATGCATGTCACGGTGACACGCTGATTTATTAGCTATACCATGGTTTGCGCACACGTCTGATGGTCTCCTTGGCCCCTTTTAGAACAGGTGGGATGATGAACTCGCACGTAGCCTCCTTGACAAAGAATGGGGCTCCCTTCTCCAGTACCCTAGTAAAATCTTGCAAAATATAATTTTACACAGGGCTTATATTACGCCCAAAAGATTACATTTCATATTCCCTACTGTGTCTTTGGCATGTTCCCGCTTTCACACGGTAGATGTTTATCTCCTGAATATGTTGTAGTCCTTCCCTTTCCTGACCACTTTCCTGACCACTGGCATACATCAGAACATTGCTAAACTCTGTACGGAGGTCACAAGAAAAATATTTAATGACAGCCCAAAGATGTTAGCACCTCATTGAAATGATTGAAATATTTTCTCTACATCGTACATTGTGCAAGTGGTAATGTGCCTGGCACTTAATATGTGATTCCTATGCCCCCACTCCTTATTGTTTCTTTTCCCGATGTCCATTGCCTCTTTGTTTCATTTGGTCTGGATGTGGGCGGTGGTTGAAGACTTGCAGGGGAGGCCTCTGTTTTGGGGTCTTCATCCCCTTCTCCCTTCTCCTCTACCTGCTGACGTAGCCCAGGTTAATTTCCTAACATCTCCTGAATTGATTGGGTTACTGGTGGACATTTCAAGAAGCGCCCACATGAGGCAACAAATCTGACCCGGATTAGATTTGATGGTGCGTTAATTTTATGGAAGGGTGCTGTTGCTATTACGATCTATGGGGCATATTATCAACAAATAGCGATATGTATCGCTAAGTAGGGTTAGCGGCAATTTTTTTATTGCCGCGCATCACGGGATTTTATCACTGAGATAGCGTGCTATTAGCAACGTTTATCTCAAAAGCGATAAAATTCCCGGCGATAGTGGCAAAATCTTTGAATATCGCTGAGATTACAGCGATAATCATGCATTATCGCTAACAGGGTCTTAGCCATTATATCCACCTCCCATTGGATATAATGGCTAAGAGCTGGTCTGAGCAGGTGTTAGTTTTTGGAGATATTCGCGCTTATCGCAAATATTTCCATCGCTACGCCTGTGTTGCTAATAGGCGATAGCGATGTTAGCGACTGCTTTCAGTCCCTAACAGGTTGGGTACGCCCACTTTGCATGTCATTACCAATAAATATCGCTGACATGCAAAGCGGGCCTCAAAGCGTTCGCTATCGCCTACAAGCTGTCGCTAACTTCTGTTAGCGACAGCTTGCTAACAGGGCGATAGTATTATCACTGCTTAGCGGCCAAAAACGGCGGCTAAAGCGGCAAAAATTGCCTATCGCCCCCCTTGATAATATGCCCCTATGTACCTTGAGTAGAATGTGTTAGTTCCAGTGATGGGTAACATTTCACCGCACAGGAGAATTCGTTTGTATATGTGAGGTCAGAGTTGGCTGTTGGAGGAATGCTGTTATCATTGTTTGAATTATTTCAAATGGTCTCCGGGTGCAGGCGAGTTGATTAGATTCTTGTAGATGGATATGGCTGAATACACCATAGTATTTTAACAATTGAAGGTCATTACTGATGTTACGAAGAAGCAGAGGGTGTTGGTCCTAAATTTAAACAAATTGTGGTGAAGCAGTGCTTTTGCATGAAACAAAACTCTTAAGGAACCGTATGAGGTTGGGGTTTGTGACAAAAGAGACAGGCCAATGCCCCTGGAAAGTAAAAGTGTTTTATTCAAGCACAGAGTTCTGAGCACGATGGTATGTCATCTATCATCCTAGATTTCTGGGGCGTTGTCCTTCCTTCTAAGATACAATCAAGAAAATAGACCATTGAATTAGTGGTGTTATCATTTTAAAGTCCCCTCTACCTTTTCACAGGTTAGGTCTTTATGCAGGGCCTACCCTCTTTGTAGTTTGAAAGTATCAGCCTCCCCTTTCTACATACTGGATTCAGGGTATTCTTATGGGAAAACCACTGAGGTGCTGATTATTTTAGCCTTTGCATCACAAAGGCGACGCTGGGCAACAGAGTGGTTTATTTATGATGTATAAGCCACACAAGGACTGATTTGTGTGGCCTTGCTTGACTTGAGAAATGTAATGCAATGCAGCAGCTTAGGTTTCATTTCTTAATGGTAGGCATTCCATGGGTGTAGCATGGATGTTCCCTGGCTTCCACCCATGGCCCAAAATATTTTTTTCTCCTAGTTGTTTCCTCTTTATATCCCTGATGCATTCTGAATCACACAGAGAAAGAGGAAAATGCCTCCTCTTTGGATTGTTTTGTGCAGGAACGTGCCCCTTCCTGCACAAAAACAATCCTGCCAGTAGCACAGGCCTCCTTGTTCCACAGTGCAAGGGTGCCTGCATTGGCACTAGGAAGTCTCAAGAGCGCCAGTGAAGAGAAAGAGTTAGAGAGGGGCATAGCTTAGTACATTCCATTCACTCAACGCAGTGCAGTAACTTGCCTTGCAGCAATGCGCTGGAACAGTTCGTAATATATCTGCCCCATGAGAACTAAGTGGGGAAGTACTTGTTAAGGGTCTTTCCTATAGTGTGTAAATCTTGACTACCTTGTTATTCCATGGACATTGGTTGGGGATGTTTCATCCTACTTCTTTCTAATCCCAAATATTTTTTAAGGGAAGGGTGCTGAGATCAAGGCCGGCAGGGAAGTCTACTTGGCTGACAGAAGAAGGAGGAAAGGAGCGTGTGAGGGAATCTTAGGCCAGGTGAGCAACAGGGGCATTAGCATAGGTTGCCTCCAAACAGTCTATGAGAGTGGGGTGGGGAAGCATCAAACTCAGCTTTGTGGCATTCTTCGTTGACGTCTGCCGGACCGACAGAACCTTGTATACAAAGGGTGACTTGAATTCTATCTCACCTGGAGGATATTCCCGCTAATTCAGGGAATATGAGGGAAACTCCTTGGCTGCTCATCTCGGGAGACCTTCAGAGGAGGATGAACTATAGGATGGGTCCATCGAGGCTGGTAATAGCGGAAGGCTTCCCAGAATGTTCTTGTAAGGGACAAGCGACATGCTTACGGGAGTTACACAATAAGTTGGGTGAACAAACATTGAACTTCTTGTATTTCCTTTATGCTAGGAAAGCATAACTGTGGGTGAGCTTGAAGATACCACTACTGGCACAATTAATTTTATCTAGAACAGACCATAGATGTGTTAGGGTAATGGGGCACATGTACGTCAGGTTGTTAATGTTACCATGCTTCAGTGTGCTGAGTAAAGATAGCAAAATGTTCTTTGACAATATGATACAAAACTTGGGAAAATGCATAGATTACAAATGTTTTAACAATATTTTAGACTGTGAAGTAATTAATACTGGGAAGACCTCTGTTTGGAGCCTCCACTGGAATTCACCAATTTATGAATGTATTATTCTGGTTGATGTTAGGAAAACTCAACACTCCTTTTACTCGCACATTTGCATATAGATTTTGCCATACTGGTGGAGGTGGGTCAGGGTAGGTTCAAGAGAGTGGAGTACCTAGATACAGCTATTTCACACCACACAGCACTGAAGTTCGAGTGACAGTTCAGATGGCTGGATTGCACCAATGCCCATATTACAGTTGCAGGATAATTTTTTGTTGAATGCATCTTTTCTAAACGATATAGTCTCCCATTGTAGATTAATTTACCAGGAATGAACATACATTGCACATATGGACTACATAACTGGAAAATTTAAGGTTACAATACATGGAAATTGTAAATGTAGAACATTTTTCCGAAAAAAAGATGAAAACCATCGTATTTCTGGATTGTAGAGGAAATTAAAGATCTTAGAAAGGGAAGTTGCAGCAGGGGTACAATTACAAGAAGCGAGGGGACAAGATTAAGGAATAGCTAGACAGCATTGATCGACTGTGTACACATGACTACATGCAGAATGAAGTGGTGTAACGATACTTGAGAGGGCCCCCCTGCAAAATACTTGGAGGAGACCCACTCACATTATAATGAGTCAGGAGACCTCAGTCCGCAGCGCTGGAGGGGGTCCGGGAGGTCAGAAGCCCCCTCCCACCATGGGACCTGCGCTGGCTAATGTTATCGCACTGGCAGAATGGGTGCTTCATAATTGTGAAAGAACAATTGAAGGAGTATAACCCGATGAAGGGGATGAAGGCTTTATCCAAATGAGGAAGCACTGTTCCTTTGTTAGTAAACCCCTCACTAACCACCTAGTGGTGACTTGCTTCATCATCGGGGCCCACCCAAGTGGCCTAGCGTCACTTGGGTGTGCTTCAACACCTGAGTTACAGTGGAGCAGGTAGTGAAGTGTGGGATGTAAACAAAAAAAGTGTGAGTGTTAAAATTGTCCTGGTTAATGCTTTTGTATAGATTTTAATAAAAAAGTAACTGGCCAATGATAAAAATGTTGGTGAGATAGTAGTAGGAGAGTTACGGCCTACGTATCTCAGCTATGTGTTGGTCAACATGTTTCTACCATATGGGGCAATCCCCGGTATTCTTCAGGACCAAAACCAGGAAATGGGAGGTGTGCGCCCCCTAAAAGACGCACCCTGTCCTAAATCCTTGATCATCCAGAAGCAAAATCTACTTCTGGGCAGACACACCTAAAATGTAGGGTGCCAATAAAAACCTAGGGAAAGAAAGAAAGTAAATGTAATAGTTACTATCCTGTAACGTAGTGCAGAATTAGGGTGCAGAATACGTGCAGTTATCCTTGCTTTCCACAGTGGTGAATGAAACAGTGCCTTCATCAGTAGAGAGCGTGTCTACCAGTGTTGTGGAAACGTGCTCATTATCGTGGGAGTAAAAATGCAGAACGCATATCTAGTTTCAGGGATCTAAATTGGCGTCCTCTGTGCGTGCCTGAAATAGCATGCTTCTGCCGTACATTAGAGTGCACTGAACTGGAGTGCTCATATATTTACCGTCGTGGAGCATATTGTGCCAACTGGATGTTTACCTTATTTGTTAAATAGGTTCGAAAATATCCTAATCAGGATAAGTGTTGTACATATACAAAGACAGACTAGACTCATACACACATATAACCTAGAGCTTGTCACGAAGCGTAACATGTCTGGACAAAATGGGGGCTTACTGGAGAAGTACTCTAGTCGGGTTGCATCAAGCAGGAGGTAGGGGCTTCGCTGGTAGCAACATATTCTAATTGGAAAGGTATATGTTGCATAGTGAGAAGTTAACCTACATAGCGGTTCGTATGCTCAAACCAATCAAGGAGCCTGCATGGGGAGAAAAATTACTTACAGTTGAGAGTAGGGAAGTAGGGCGGTTCACCTACGTCTACCTGCCGCTGCTCGGGTGCAATGAGTGAGTGAGCGCGGTGGGCGTATATGCGCTAGCATACTTCCGGGTGGTATCACGTGACCGCTACGGCGGCCCGTTAGGGAAGGAAGGCTGGAAGCTGCGCCTGCGCCTTGTCAATGTTGTGTCTCGTGATCACTTAGAAGGTTCCTAGGCAAGCGTGCGTTGGCATGGTGATCAGACAATGCTGCGCTTGCGTATTGGGAATGGAATGTGGCAGGGGGCTAGGATTTAGGAGCATTCGGAAAACAAGGTTTCTTGAAAATAAGTAGGTTGTACTGAACTTGAAACCCTGATGAAAAATACCGGCAACTTATGGAATGGGATATACTCATGTGCCGGGGGACTGAATCCGGGGAACTGGCTAAAGTAGATATTGCTTTAGTACAAGAGGGTGTACTGATTATGTGAATCGGAGGGGAAATAGCAGTAGTAGCAAGCAGGGTCAACAATGGGAGTCTATGTTAAAAAGGGCTGATTTCGGATTAGTTGCATTCCTGTGTCATCGGACTGCATTAGTATGAGATGGTGTTATTTAAGTACAGAGTTCCACGGCATATTGTTATTAAGACCATGTATATGAGTGGATAGTCTGTATATCCATCTCTGTTCTTTTTCAAAAAGACGAGCCTGGATATTAGGGCCCGCTTGTAACTGTTCAATAACTGTCCACCTCATGTCGTTGGTGGTATGATGGGCAGTTAGAAAGTGGTCAGTGAGTTTAGTCATGTTCTTCTTGCATCTTATCGTGCTCCTGTGTTCGCAAATGCGTTGTTTTATTTTGCGTGTCGTCATACCCACGTAGGGTCTTCCGCAGGTGCAGGTGATCAAGTAAATGACATTATTGCTGTTGCAATTAGTGTGGGATCTCTGTTCCCATGTTTTTCCAGGTTCCAAAACGATTGTCTTGGTGTTTTCTGTCAGGTGACAGACACTGCAGTCCCCGCACCGAGAATGTCCAGTAACTGGTGGCAGACCCCATATCTGTGTTAATGTTGGGTCACTGGTGGTGGTATTGTTTTTGGGTCTTGTGTTGACCAAGGTGTTTTTCAAACTGCTCGCTTTCTTGTATGAGAAGAGAGGTTTCTCCCAGTTGAATGTTCCAGAGTTTATTATTGACCAGTGCTTTCTAATGCTTTTACTCACTTCATTGGAAATCACATTGTATGTGGTCACACATGTCAGTGGTGTTGTGTCTCTGTTTTTTTCGGTTTCTTCCAACAGCGCTTGACGTGGTTGGTTTCTTGCTCGTCGTTGGCACTTCTTTGTGATTTTTGTTGGATACCCACGTTGTGATAATTTTTCGGTGAGGTCTTCAGCCTGTTCTTTATAGTCCATAAGGTTACTACAATTCCTACGTAATCTTAAATATTGACCATAGGGAAGGTTCTCCCTCAATGGTCGAGTATGAAAACTTTCAAACCTAAGGAGGTTATTTTTAGCCGTAGGCTTAAAATGTGTTTTGGTGGTTAGGATTTCTTGCTCTTTTCGAATCTCAATGTCTAGGAAGACCATTTTATCCTTGTCTATGCTGTGGGTAAAGTGAAGATGTTGATCACAGCTGTTAAGCCAGGTGATGAAAGTTGTTAGAATTTCTTGAGGGCCCTTCCAAATTGCTAGCACATCGTCAATATACCTGCGCCAGAATACAATATTTTCCAAGTATGGGTTGGTGGGTGAGAGAATGTGTTTCTTCTCAAAATCAAAAACATAGAGTCCTGCTATGCTAGGCGCAAAAACACTGCCCATAGACGTGCCCCCTATTTGTAAATACAGGGATCCTTCAAACTCAAAGAAATTCCTTTTGAGGGCCAAGGTTGCACATTCAATGATGAATTCCTTAGGTGTTCTGTGTTCCCATGTAGTTTGCTCCAAGGTTTCTTTTAGGACATTGATGGTGGCGTCCTGAGGGATGTTGGTATAAAGGCTTTCTATGTCGAAGCTGACCAAGATCATGTCCTCATCCATTTTGATGGTTTCCAGGAGTGTTAGGAGGCTTTTAGTACCTTTCAGGTAGGTGGAGGTTCCTTGTACAATTGGTTTTAAGAAGTAGTCACAGAATCTGGATAGTGGTTCAAGGAGTGAGCCTATCCCGGATACTATCGGTCTACCTTGGTGGTGGTGTTCTGTTCTTGTGCATCTTTGGGACCACGTAGAAATATGGTATTTTTGCCTCTGTTTTGGTTAAACAATCTGCTTCCTGTTTGGAAATTTCACCTTTGTGTTCCGCTTCTTCAACCAGTTCCACAATTTCTCTTTTAAGATCGTCTGTGGGGTCATTGGTGAGGGGAAGATAATTTTTCCGATCTTCAAGTAATCGTCTGCATTCCTGCTGGTAATCAGTGCGGTTCATGATTACTAGGCCTCCGCCCTTATCAGCCGGTTTGATGATGATAGTATCATCTCCTTTGAGATCTGATAGGGCTTTCCTCTCAGCTCTACTGATGTTTTGATATCGTGTAGGGGTTCTGGTGGATTCAATATCATTGAATACCGCTTGTTCAAATGTATTTATTTCCACTGGAATGGTATGTGGTGGGGGAACAAAGGTGGATCTTGTTCTTAGGCCAGTTTCGTTGGGCACTTCCTCAATGTTATCTTTGTTAGTTTTTTCAAAAAACGCTTTCAGTTTCAGTTTTCTAAAGAAAGCTGCTAGTTCGCAGTGCAGTTTGAACTTGTCTAGATTGGCAGTGGGGACAAATCCCAGTCCTTTGTTGAGGACCTTCTTCTCAGTGTCTGTTAGAATATGTGACGATAGGTTGGTAACTAGGTCCTCATGTTGCTGGGGCCTGCTCTGTTGGATGCGGTTTTGTTCCTGGTGTTGCTGCTCACCATCTCGTCCTCTTCCCAATGGACGGTGTTTCCCCGTTTGTTGCGGCCTCTCCCGCGCCTGCCTCTGTTCTGAAAAGGAGGGCGGAATTGATTTGGCTGAAAAGGGTATTGTTGGAATGGGGGTTGCCATCCATACATGGGGAATTGTTGTGGTTGTTGATATGGATTGAAGGGGGGTGGTTGTATTGTGGCCACTGGTAGTTTCCTTGGTATCCACCTCTCTTTTTCTGTCGTGGTGTGCTAGTGTTGGAGCCTCCACTGCTGTTGGAACTATGGGAAGTGTTACTTGATGCATCAGAATCTTGGTCCTGTGTGGTGGTCCCTTTGTAGTCCCGGTCTGAGTAGGGGTAGGCTTTGACAAAAGAAAACTTTTTGAGATCTTTTTGGAATTTGGAGACTTTTTGTTGTGTGAGGTTTTCTCTGTATTCATTGATCTCTTTGTTTATTTTGTCCAATTTCTTTTTCTATCCTGTAATCGTGGCCTTTATTTGGCCCTCTATGGTTTGGATTTCAATCTGGATTTTTTCAGAAAGTCTTATTGCTGTTTTCAGGATAAGCATAATCCAGTCGTGCGTGCAATGCCACGCTATTTGTGCCCAGTCTCTTCTGAATTCCTCATCCTCTAGGAAAATTCTGGGGGCATTGGTTACTAGTAAACCTTTTGGGGCCATGGAGTTTGTGACATACTCTTTTAGGATTGTGCCATGTAGTATTGTTCTAATGCGGTTGCGTTTAAGTTCTGTGAGTTTGTCCCATTCCGATGTCTGTGAGATGGTGTTGCTAATGCTGGGATAAGCAAAGGCATTGAGGTCACTCATGATGGAATCTATTTCTTCAGTGGAAAAAGATAAGCCCTGATTTTCTGCCATGTTCGTGTCGTGGTCGGTCTCTCGTATATATGTTGAAAGAGAAAGTGTCTTGTACTCTCGCAGCTGTGCGCTGCCTCAATCTTAGGAACACAAAGAGAGTAAGGAGTTGCGTCCGTAGTTACTGGACGGGGAATACTCCTGATTCCCTGGTCAAGGATTTAGAAAGAACAATTGAAGGAGTATACCCGATGAAGGGGATGAAGGCTTTATCCAAATGAGGAAGCACTGTTCCTTTGTTAGTAAACCCCTCACTCACCACCTAGTGGTGACTTGCTTCATCATCGGGGCCCACCCAAGTGGCCTAGCGTCACTTGGGTGTGCTTCAACACCTAAGTTACAGTGGAGCAGGTAGTGAAGTGTGGGATGTAAACAAAAAAAGTGTGAGTGTTAAAATTGTCCTGGTTAATGCTTTTGTATAGATTTTAATAAAAAAGTAACTGGACAATGATAAAAATGTTGGTGAGATAGTAGTAGGAGAGTTACGGCCTACGTATCTCAGCTATGTGTTGGTCAACATGTTTCTACCATATGGGGCAATCCCCGGTATTCTTCAGGACCAAAACAAGGAAATGGGAGGTGTGCGCCCCCTAAAAGACGCACCCTGTCCTAAATCCTTGGTCATCCAGAAGCAAAATCTACTTCTGGGCAGACACACCTAAAATGTAGGGTGCCAATAAAAACCTAGGGAAAGAAAGAAAGTAAATGTAATAGTTACTATCCTGTAACGTAGTGCAGAATTAGGGTGCAGAATACGTGCAGTTATCCTTGCTTTCCACAGTGGTGAATGAAACAGTGCCTTCATCAGTAGAGAGCGTGTCTACCAGTGTTGTGGAAACGTGCTCATTATCGTGGGAATAAAAATGCAGAACGCATATCTAGTTTCAGGGATCTAAATTGGCGTCCTCTGTGCGTGCCTGAAATAGCATGCTTCTGCCGTACATTAGAGTGCACTGAACTGGAGTGCTCATATATTTACCGTCGTGGAGCATATTGTGCCAACTGGATGTTTACCTTATTTGTTAAATAGGTTCGAAAATATCCTAATCAGGATCAGTGTTGTACATATACAAAGACAGACTAGACTCATACACACATATAACATAGAGCTTGTCACGAAGCGTAACATGTCTGGAAAAATGGGGGCTTACTGGAGAAGTACTCTAGTCGGGTTGCATCAAGCAGGAGGTAGGGGCTTCGCTGGTAGCAACATATTCTCATTGGAAAGGTATATGTTGCATAGTGAGAAGTTAACCTACGTAGCGGTTCGTATGCTCAAACCAATCAAGGAGCCTGCATGGGGAGAAAAATTACTTACAGTTGAGAGTAGCGAAGTAGGGCGGTTCACCTAGGTCTACCTGCCGCTGCTCGGGTGCAATGAGTGAGTGAGCGCGGTGGGCGTATATGCGCTAGCATACTTCCGGGTGGTATCACGTGACCGCTACGGCGGCCCGTTAGGGAAGGAAGGCTGGAAGCTGCGCCTGCGCCTTGTCAATGTTATGTCTCGTGATCACTTAGAAGGTTCCTAGGCAAGCGTGCGTTGGCATGGTGATCAGACAATTCTGCGCTTGCGTATTGGGAACGGAATGTGGCAGGGGGCTAGGATTTAGGAGCATTCGGAAAACAAGGTTTCTTGAAAATAAGTAGGTTGTACTGAACTTGAAACCCTGATGAAAAATACCGGCAACTTATGGAATGGGATATACTCATGTGCTGGGGGACTGAATCCGGGGAACTGGCTAAAGTATATATTGCTTTAGTACAAGAGGGTGTACTGATTATGTGAATCGGAGGGGAAATAGCAGTAGTAGCAAGCAGGGTCAACAATGGGAGTCTATGTTAAAAAGGGCTGATTTCGGAATTAGTTGCATTCCTGTGTCATCGGACTGCATTAGTATGAGATGGTGTTATTTAAGTACAGAGTTCCACGGGATATTGTCATTAAGACCATGTATATGAGTGGAAAGTTTGTATATCCATCTCTGTTCTTTTTCAAAAAGACGAGCCTGGATATTAGGGCCCGCTTGTAACTGTTCAATAACTGTCCACCTCATGTCGTTGGTGGTATGATGGGCAGTTAGAAAGTGGTCAGTGAGTTTAGTCATGTTCTTCTGGCATCTTGTCGTGCTCCTGTGTTCGCAAATGCGTTGTTTTATTTTGCGTGTCGTCATACCCACGTAGGGTTTTCCGCAGGTGCAGGTGATCAAGTAAATGACATTATTGCTGTTGCAATTAGTGTGGGATCTCTGTTCCCATGTTTTTCCAGGTTCCAAAACGATTGTCTTGGTGTTTTCTGTCAGGTGACAGACACTGCAGTCCCCGCACCGAGAATGTCCAGTAACTGGTGGCAGACCCCATATCTGTGTTAATGTTGGGTCACTGGTGGTGGTATTGTTTTTGGGTCTTGTGTTGACCAAGGTGTTTTTCAAACTGCTCGCTTTCTTGTATGAGAAGAGAGGTTTCTCCCAGTTGAATGTTCCAGAGTTTATTATTGACCAGTGCTTTCTAATGCTTTTACTCACTTCATTGGAAATCACATTGTATGTGATCACACATATCAGTGGTGTTGTGTCTCTGTTTTTTTCGGTTTCTTCCAACAGCGCTTGACGTGGTTGGTTTCTTGCTCGTCGTTGGCACTTCTTTGTGATTTTTGTTGGATACCCACGTTGTGATAATTTTTCGGTGAGGTCTTCAGCCTGTTCTTTATAGTCCATAAGGTTACTACAATTCCTACGTAATCTTAAATATTGACCATAGGGAAGGTTCTCCCTCAATGGTCGAGGATGAAAACTTTCAAACCTAAGGAGGTTATTTTTAGCCGTAGGCTTAAAATGTGTTTTGGTGGTCAGGATTTCTTGCTCTTTTGCCAGGTGATGGGGAAAGCCCTCTCAGATCTCAAAGGAGATGATACCATCATCATCAAACCGGCTGATACGGGCGGAGGCCTAGTAATCATGAACCGCACTGATTACCAGCAGGAATGCAGACGATTACTTGAAGATCGGAAAAATTATCTTCCCCTCACCAATGACCCCACAGACGATCTTAAAAGAGAAATTGTGGAACTGGTTGAAGAAGCGGAACACAAAGGTGAAATTTCCAAACAGGAAGCAGATTATTTAACCAAAACAGAGGCAAAAATACCATATTTCTACGTGGTCCCAAAGATGCACAAGAACAGAACACCACCACCAGGTAGACCGATAGTATCCGGGATAGGCTCACTCCTTGAACCACTATCCAGATTCTGTGACTACTTCTTAAAACCAATTGTACAAGGAACCTCCACCTACCTGAAAGATACTAAAAGCCTCCTAACACTCCTGGAAACCATCAAAATGGATGAGGACATGATCTTGGTCAGCTTCGACATCGAAAGCCTTTATACCAACATCCCTCAGGACGCCACCCTCAATGTCCTAAAAGAAACCTTGGAGCAAACTGCATGGGAACACAGAACACCTAAGGAATTCATCATTGAATGTGCAACCTTGGCCCTCAAAAGGAATTTCTTTGAGTTTGAAGGATCCCTGTATTTACAAATAGGGGGCACGTCTATGGGCAGTGTTTTTGCGCCTAGCATAGCAGGACTCTATGTTTTTGATTTCGAGAAGAAACACATTCTCTCACCCACCAACCCATACTTGGAAAATATTGTATTCTGGCGCAGGTATATTGACGACGTGCTAGCAATTTGGAAGGGCCCTCAAGAAATTCTAACAACTTTCATCACCTGGCTTAACAGCTGTGATCAACATCTTCACTTTACCCACAGTATAGACAAGGATAAAATGGTCTTCCTAGACATTGAGATTCGAAAAGAGCAAGAAATCCTGACCACCAAAACACATTTTAAGCCTACGGCTAAAAATAACCTCCTTAGGTTTGAAAGTTTTCATCCTCGACCATTGAGGGAGAACCTTCCCTATGGTCAATATTTAAGATTACGTAGGAATTGTAGTAACCTTATGGACTATAAAGAACAGGCTGAAGACCTCACCGAAAAATTATCACAACGTGGGTATCCAACAAAAATCACAAAGAAGTGCCAACGACGAGCAAGAAACCAACCACGTCAAGCGCTGTTGGAAGAAACCGAAAAAAACAGAGACACAACACCACTGACATGTGTGACCACATACAATGTGATTTCCAATGAAGTGAGTAAAAGCATTAGAAAGCACTGGTCAATAATAAACTCTGGAACATTCAACTGGGAGAAACCTCTCTTCTCATACAAGAAAGCGAGCAGTTTGAAAAACACCTTGGTCAACACAAGACCCAAAAACAATACCACCACCAGTGACCCAACATTAACACAGATATGGGGTCTGCCACCAGTTACTGGACATTCTCGGTGCGGGGACTGCAGTGTCTGTCACCTGACAGAAAACACCAAGACAATCGTTTTGGAACCTGGAAAAACATGGGAACAGAGATCCCACACTAATTGCAACAGCAATAATGTCATTTACTTGATCACCTGCACCTGCGGAAGACCCTACGTGGGTATGACGACACGCAAAATAAAACAACGCATTTGCGAACACAGGAGCACGATAAGATGCAAGAAGAACATGACTAAACTCACTGACCACTTTCTAACTGCCCATCATACCACCAACGACATGAGGTGGACAGTTATTGAACAGTTACAAGCGGGCCCTAATATCCAGGCTCGTCTTTTTGAAAAAGAACAGAGATGGATATACAGACTTTCCACTCATATACATGGTCTTAATAACAATATGCCGTGGAACTCTGTACTTAAATAACACCATCTCATACTAATGCAGTCCGATGACACAGGAATGCAACTAATCCGAAATCAGCCCTTTTTAACATAGACTCCCATTGTTGACCCTGCTTGCTACTACTGCTATTTCCCCTCCGATTCACATAATCAGTACACCCTCTTGTACTAAAGCAATATCTACTTTAGCCAGTTCCCCGGATTCAGTCCCCCGGCACATGAGTATATCCCATTCCATAAGTTGCCGGTATTTTTCATCAGGGTTTCAAGTTCAGTACAACCTACTTATTTTCAAGAAACCTTGTTTTCCGAATGCTCCTAAATCCTAGCCCCCTGCCACATTCCGTTCCCAATACGCAAGCGCAGCATTGTCTGATCACCATGCCAACGCACGCTTGCCTAGGAACCTTCTAAGTGATCACGAGACACAACATTGACAAGGCGCAGGGGCAGCTTCCAGCCTTCCTTCCCCAACGGGCCGCCGTAGCGGTCACGTGATACCACCCGGAAGTATGCTAGCGCATATACGCCCACCGCGCTCACTCACTCATTGCACCCGAGCAGCGGCAGGTAGACGTAGGTGAACCGCCCTACTTTGCTACTCTCAACTGTAAGTAATTTTTCTCCCCATGCAGGCTCCTTGATTGGTTTGAGCATACGAACCGCTATGTAGGTTAACTTCTCACTATGCAACATATACCTTTCCAATTAGAATATGTTGCTACCAGCGAAGCCCCTACCTCCTGCTTGATGCAACCCGACTAGAGTACTTCTCCAGTAAGCCCCCATTTTGTCCAGACATGTTACGCTTCGTGACAAGCTCTATGTTATATGTGTGTATGAGTCTAGTCTGTCTTTGTATATGTACAACACTTATCCTGATTAGGATATTTTCGAACCTATTTAACAAATAAGGTAAACATCCAGTTGGCACAATATGCTCCACGACGGTAAATATATGAGCACTCCAGTTCAGTGCACTCTAATGTACGGCAGAAGCATGCTATTTCAGGCACGCACAGAGGACGCCAATTTAGATCCCTGAAACTAGATATGCGTTCTGCATTTTTACTCCCACGATAATGAGCACGTTTCCACTACACTGGTAGACACGCTCTCTACTGATGAAGGCACTGTTTCATTCACCACTGTGGAAAGCAAGGATAACTGCACGTATTCTGCACCCTAATTCTGCACTACGTTACAGGATAGTAACTATTACATTTACTTTCTTTCTTTCCCTAGGTTTTTATTGGCACCCTACATTTTAGGTGTGTCTGCCCAGAAGTAGATTTTGCTTCTGGATGATCAAGGATTTAGGACAGGGTGCGTCTTTTAGGGGGCGCACACCTCCCATTTCCTTGTTTTGGTCCTGAAGAATACCGGGGATTGCCCCATATGGTAGAAACATGTTGACCAACACATAGCTGAGATACGTAGGCCGTAACTCTCCTACTACTATCTCACCAACATTTTTATCATTGTCCAGTTACTTTTTTATTAAAATCTATACAAAAGCATTAACCAGGACAATTTTAACACTCACACTTTTTTTGTTTACATCCCACACTTCACTACCTGCTCCACTGTAACTCAGGTGTTGAAGCACACCCAAGTGACGCTAGGCCACTTGGGTGGGCCCCGATGATGAAGCAAGTCACCACTAGGTGGTGAGTGAGGGGTTTACTAACAAAGGAACAGTGCTTCCTCATTTGGATAAAGCCTTCATCCCCTTCATCGGGTTATACTCCTTCAATTGTTCTTTCTAAATCCTTGACCAGGGAATCAGGAGTATTCCCCGTCCAGTAACTACGGACGCAACTCCTTACTCTCTTTGTGTTCCTAATAATGCTTCATAATTGTAACATCACTGAACAATAAACATGGCCACGTGATGACAGAACACCCTGAATTTAATATGATTGTATGAAACTTTACGTATGCCACAAATAACAGGCGCCCTCAACCAAATATTGGCCTCTGTAGAAGAGGTAGGCCTTACAGTATTGCCTGTGGAGAGTAGGCATGAGTTAAACAGCCCGTTAAATGTTGATAACATTGACTGGGCGGGTAAGAGTAAGTATGCAGGTCAGACAATGTCTGGAGAAAGTATACCCATGAAATTGTATACCTACAAATACTGCCCTGTGTTACTTAAGTATATATATATAGCAAAATCGTCAAACCACATGAGACTAATAATCAACATGGTGCTTCCAAGTCAGGGTAAATGTTCATTAAGTCACACTTCTGACACATTGTTACTCTTGATTTTAACACAAGTACTGAAATGAAAAAATGCTGTCAGGGAGATGGTCAAACCTTATTGACACTTTAGAAAAAGAAGGATCAATGCGAATTTATCTTCAAAAGCAATACTATTATAAACATTCAAAATCGATTTCTGTTTCTCGGTATGCTTCAGTAAGACCTGTGCTGTGGCTAGTTAAGATACAAACAGAGCATTTGATGTGATTTATTGGCGGATTTATGGTTGAAACCCTGCAACGCCTCAGATTGGAGACACAACAGGGAAAACAAAGCATCAATTGTGTGCTAGATGTCAGACCGTAGGGGAACTAGGCAGCAGTGACTTCTGTCCTCACTCATTTCTGCGCTTTTATTTGAATGTAAGGTGCACAGTATTTCACTATATGAGGTTATGGTATTATGGGATATGAGGCATCCTAATGAGTGTTCTCTCAAGTTCTTGGAGGAAATTGGGTTCATACATAAACGTGGTTTTGCAGTCGCAAATCTTTACTAATATCACTCAAAGGCTTTGTGACCACAATTACAATTTACTCGAGGCACGTTGAAGTTGGAAAAGATTTTCCCACCCCCAATGTTCACTTTGTGAAAAAGGGGTCCCCTCTGGCTTTCAAATCGCAGTGTCATATATTATTAGTTTCTATCAACAGTTGTGGCTGCCAGCCATTGATTGGAATCCAACATCCAAAAATGGGTGCTGTCCATTTGCAAAGTGATGCATCGCTTCCATTTAGTGAATGAGGGATGTCAGCACCAGGCAGGGTAGACAATAGGCCAGAGGGTCATTGCATGCTCCTTCCAATACCTTTCACATAATGTCTAATATATTTTTTGTTGAGAGTACCTGTTCCAGGACTTCATTTTTTGCATGTAGGGTTGAGGTCTGCTGACCCTCGCAGGTATCTTTTGTAGAATATGCAGCTGTTAAGATCCAGTGGCTGCTGGCATACACCGAGTGTGGTGGAGCAAGGGGTACAAAAACGATTATTAAATAAAATCGACCTCCCTAACTTGCAGCGTGACGTCCTCCTCCCTCAGGTCACTTCTGAAAGCTCCTGATGCCGGAAACTGCACTACCCAATCCTGGCGCAGCACTCCCAGCATGGGAGTAGCTCTTGGTTTGGATAAAGCAGGCTCTCACAGTGTTTTAACCCCTTGCCTGCGGGGCTAATTCCCCCTCTGTGTTGGGGGGCAGTAGGGCGAGCACAGCGCCCCGGTGCTCATGACGAGCTCAGCTCGTCATGAGCCACAGTGGCCGTGTGCTCATGACGAGCTCAGCTCGTCACAGCCACACCCGTTTCTGTGGAACGTTCAGCACAGCAGGGGAATTAGCCCCGCCTGCGAGCGTTGTGGCCGATATGACGAGCTCAGCTTGTCATGAGCACACAGCCACCATGGCTCATGACAAGCTGAGCTCGTCATGAGCATGGGAGGGGTTAAAGAGCACTGAAAGCCTGCCTTTTCTCTAACCTGGCTGACTAAGACAGCTAGGTTAGAGACAGCTGTCTAAAACAGCTAGGTTAGAGAAATTAAATGACAGCCGGCCAAAGAGACTTGCACATTTTATAGCGCCCAGCTCCCTGCTGCTGCCACTTGGCAGCACTGGCCCTGCCCAGGCCCCATCCTGACACTTACTTATAGAAGGGTTGCTGAAAAATAACATGAAATACACTTTATTACCATCTTATTTTTCAACCCATGGGCTTGTGGGGAGATGCTCCTCTGCTCAAATTGAGGAGCCTCCCCTGTTTAGGTCTGATTTGCAAATAGAATCTTGCCTCAGTAATAGCATTGGGACAGGATTCTGGAAATCCTACTGAAAGGACATTTTCTGGTGCAGCGCAGTTGCATGTTTGCAGCAGCCAGCCGCGGCACGTGGAGGGAGTTGCGGTGGGTCAGAGAGGCGGGGCGGGGGAGGGGTAGGGTGGAGGGTGCTAAAAACCGGCATATGGATAATTGGAGGTAAGTAAACATTTTAATTAATAAAACGAATTTCGTAGCACGCGCTGCATCTCATTTTGGGATGCAGGGCACGCTACGAAATTCGTTTTATTAATTACATTTTTACTTACCTTCAATTATCCATATGCCGGTTTTTAGCACCTCCTACCCTGCCCCTCCCCCGCCCCGCCTCTCTGCCCCACTGCAACTCCCTCCACGGGCCACGGCTGGCAGCAGCAAAAGATGGAGGTTGGTTTGCCAACCAAAGAGTGTGCAAAACAAATATTACTTTGAGACCTGGCCATTAGTACATTTTCCCCTTTGGTGTAGTATGTTCCTTCCAAGTAAACTGAACGAAGTCGATCTTCTACCTATTTCCTTATTTGATTTGATTTGATTAGGGATTTATAGAGCACGTAGCTACCCTCGGGCGTCCCAGCGCTATCGTACCAGCTTGACAGTTCTCCTAGGGAAGGATTATTGGGGGAACAACCAGGTTTTTGGCAGTCTGCGGAATGAGACCAGATTGTTTTCTTTGCGGATGTTGAGGGGGAGGTCGTTCCAGAGCTTGGAAGCGTTGTAAGAAAAGCTGCGACCGCCAGCGCGTGCTTTCCTTATTCTGGGGATGCTGGCCAGAAGTAGAGCGTTCGACCTGAGCTGTCTGGTGGTTACGTGAGGCTTGATAAGGGGGTTCAGTATGGGAGGGCCTTTGCCTTGTAGGATTTTGTGGGAGATGCATAAGGCTTTGAAGGCAATGCGCTCTTGGATGGACAGCTAGTGCAGTGCCTTGAGGGAGGGTTTGGCTTATCATCTTGGTTTCGCTCCCGTTAGTAGCCTTGCTGCAGCATTCTGGGCGTGCTGAAGTTTTTTTATGACAGCTGTTGGTGCGCCCAGGTACAGGGCGTTTCCATAGTCCAGTCTCGATATAATAAGGCTTTGGATCACAATTTTCCTGGAATGGGGGGGATAAGGGGGTGGATCTTACGGGCTGCCCTCATGAGCCCAAAGCAGGTGCCAGCCGTCTTTCTTGCTTGGACTCTGAAGCTAAGGTCCTGGTCGAGCCAAAAACCCAGGCTCTTGATTTCTTGTCTTGGTGTGAGGGGGGGTGCCCATGCTAGGTTGCCAGGCAAAGGTTTTGGGGAGTTTGTTTGGGTTGCCTAGGAGCATGATTTCAGATTTTTCTCCGTTGAGGTTGAGTCTGGAGTTGCACATACATTTTGATATATTTTGCAGGCAAGTGACAAGGTTCTCCATGGATTGATCGGCCTGGTTGATGGAGATGACTAGTGGTGTGTCGTCTGCGTACATGACCACCTTTATGCCGAATGGTGAGGCAATGTCGTCTAAGGGGGCCATGTAGACATTAAAAAGAGTGGGGCTCAGGGTGGAGCCCTGAGGGACCCCACAGTTCAGGGGGAGAGTTTTGGAGTGACCATAGCTGTCTGCCACTTGAAAGGTCCTATGTTCCAAGAATGATTTTAGCCATGCCAGGGCGGTCCCCGAGATGCCGGTTGTTTGGAGACGGTGGAGGAGGATGTTGTGGTCCACCGCGTCGAAAGCGGCGCTCAAGTCCAGGAGGATCACTGCCACTGATCCTCCTGCGTCCAGGATGGACCTTGTTTCCTCTGTTACGGCCAGGAGGTCGGTGTCAGTCCCCTGACCAGGTCTGAACCCTGTCTGCGAATGGCGAAGGAGGTTGTTAGTCTCTAGGAATGATGAGAGTTGTTCATTTACAATTCTCTCAGCCACCTTGCTGATGCCTGGGAGGAGGGAGATGGGTCTGAAATTTGAGGGGTCCAGGGGGTCTAGGTGGGGTTTCTTCATGAGTGCCCGGACTGTCGCGCTTTTCCAGTTGACGGGGACTATCCCACTGGAGAGAGAGGCATTTATCAGCCTAGTGAGAAGGGGGGATATGGTGGGGGCTACTAGTTTCAGTTTACTCATGGGGGCTGGGTCGTCCAAGGATCCACTCTTCACACGATTGAGAGTGACCACCAACCTCTCGATGGAGATGGTGAGGAAGGATTTCAAGACAGGGGCTTCTGGGTCAATGGGCCTAGTTGGGAGATTGGTTAGGGCATCGGGTTTGGGGAAAGTCATTATGATCTTGAGGATTTTGGATGAGAAGAACTCAGTGAGTTGGGTACATCTGGCGCCTGTGGGATCAGCGGCAGTCTGCGGTTCGGAAACCTTCATAAGAGACTTTACTATGCGGTAGGTCTCCCTGGAAGAGTTGGAGGCAGGCAGGATTTCCCATTCGTAATAGGAGGCTTGAGTATTTTTAATTAGTGTTTTGTGTTGCTTTATGGCGATTTATAGGTTTCTTTGTTGTTTTGTTTCCAGTCTTTTCTCCATAGTCGTTCGAATTTTTTGCATCTTTTTCGGAGATCACGCAATTCCGACGTGAACCAGGGAGATTTGAACGAGCCCCTCTTACTAGGAAGCATCCACTCACCCCATAAAGCTAGGATAATCATAATGGGTCTGCTCAACTGCAGATCCCTCCCCAAGCACAGCACCGAAATGAACCTCCTAATACTGAACAATGACATAGAAGTGCTGTTTCTCACAGAAACATGGATCAATTCAGCATCCGACCCAGACATAGTCCAAGCCCTTCCTACGGGCTATACAATCAAACATCTAGACCGACCTCAAGGATCAGGAGGTGGCTTAGCAATAATCACCTAAGCTCATTTCACTTGCCAGTTTAAGGACAGTCAAATCCTCAACTGTGAAAACGCTCACTTCTCCCTTCATCTCTCCCAGAAGAAAACTCTGTCGGGTCTCCTCATATACCGACCCCCGGGCCCACTAGGACAGTTCCCTAACTCCCTGGTGGAGACCGTCACCTCCCTAGCCTGTTTATCTTCTAATTTCCGAAGAGTGTCTGAAGGATAGCTAATAAGTGGTGGGGTAAAAGAAGCAGGGGGACTGGGCCCTGGGCTTTATCCTTATGATACAAGCTTGTGAGATTTTCCTATAATAAATAGTGAAGGTCATTTATGTCTTTGGATATTCAAGTATGTTCCTGTTAAGAAATCAAATATCATGGCAAAGTGTATTTCTTCTTGAAAGATTGAATACGTTTGCCCATTTTTGGTTATTTAGGAATATTACTGATGACCCTGATGATGCGTACAGTATTAAAAAATATGTTTATGGTGCCTGGACTACTGTATGTATTATAAATAATACATACCTATTCAAGAAGCTCACATCTTTATTATTTCAATTATGATAGGGATATGCTTCACCATGGATGGCAGTGGCCAATCTCATGGCTAGTTGGTGGCATTCCATTGAGATCAGCACTATCTGCGTCAACTGAGGTGAAACACTAAAACACTCTTGAAGCAAGCAAGTAACCAAAACTGCATTTACCACAATGCCAGGGGCCAACCTTGCTGGGAGATGAAGCAGTGTGCTCCCACATTTGTTCCTGTTTAATAGTACTCCCATGAGTCATTGAGCTGACAAGCTCGTGGATGAAGCACCAGCCTGCCTGTGAGAGGTACCTGACCTGAGCAAGATGTTGGCAGCCTGCTCAGCAAACAACACATTTGAAAGACTGTAATCTCTACTGATGACTGTTAAAGAACCAGAAACACATGTCTAGAGATCCGCACTATCTGCGCCAACTGTGGCGAACAACTTGAACACTCTTGAAGCAAACAAGTAACTGAAACTGCACTTACCACAATGCCAGGGGCAAACCTTGCTTGGAGGTGAAGCGGTGTGCTCCCACCCCTGTTCCTGTTTAATAGTACTCCTGTGAGTCATTGAGCTGACGAGCTCGTGGAAGAAGCACCCGCATACCTTTGAGAGGTACCTGACCTGAGAAAGATGTTGGCAGCCTACTCAGCAAACCCCACATTTGAAAGACTGTAATCTCTACTGATGATGGTTAAAGAGACAGAAACACGTGTGTAGAGATGTGCACTATCTGCACCAACTGTGGCGAAACACTTGAACACTCTTGAAGCAAGCAAGTAACCAAAACTGCATTTACCACAATGCAAGGGGCGAACCTTGCTGGGAGGTGAAGCGGTGTGCTCCCTCCCCTGTTCCTGTTTAATAGTACTCCCGTGAGTCATTGAGCTGACGAGCTTGTGGATGAAGCACACTCATGCCTGTGAGAGGTACCTGACCTGAGAAAGATGTTGGCAGCCTACTCACCAAACCCCACATTTGAAAGACTGTAATCTCTACCGATGACAGTTGAAGAATCAGAAACACATGTCTAAAAGATGAGCACTATCTACGCCACTGTGGCGAAATACTCAAACACTCTTGAAGCAAGCAAGTAACAGAAACTGCATTTACCACAATGCCAGGGTCGAACCTTGCAGGGAGTTAAAGAGGGGTTCTCCCACCCCTCTTCCTGTTTAATAGTACTCTCGTGAGTCATTGAGCTGACGAGCTCGTGGATGAAGCACCTGCATGCCTGTGAGAGGTACCTGACCTAAGAAAGATGTTGGCAGCCAACTCAGCAAACCCCACATTTGAAAGACTGATGACTGTTAAAGAACCAGAAATACGTGTCTAGGGATCAGCACTATCTGCGCCAACTGTGTTGAAACACTCAAACACTCTTGAAGCAAGCAAGTAACCGAAACTGCATTTACGACAATGGCACGGGTGAACCTTGCTAGGAGGTGAAGCGGTGTGCTCCCACCCCTGTTCCTTTTTAGTATTACTCCGGGAGTCATTGAGCTGACGAGCTCATGAATGAAGCACCTGCATGCCTGTGAGAGGTACCTGACCTGAGAAAGTTGTTGGCAGCCTACTAAGCAAACCCTACATTTGAAAGACTATAATCTCTACTGATGACGGTTTAAGAACCAGAAACACATGTCTAGAGATCAGCACTATCTGCATCAACTGAGGTGAAACACTAAAACACTCTTGAAGCAAGCAAGTTACCAAAACTGCATTTACCACAATGCCAGGGCCAACCTTGCTGGGAGATGAAGCAGTGTGCTCCCACCCCTGTTCCTGTTTAATAGTACTCCCATGAGTCATTGAGCTGACAAGCTCGTGGATGAAGCACCCGCCTGCCTGTGAGAGGTACCTGACATGAGCAAGATGTTGGCAGCCTACTCAGCAAACCCCACATTTGAAAGACTGTAATCTCTACTGATGACTGTTAAAGAACCAGAAACACGTGTCTAGAGATCTGCACTATCTGCGCCAACTGTGGCAAACCACTCAAACACTCTTGAAGCAAATATGTAACTGAAACTGCACTTACCACAATGCCAGGGGCAAACCTTGCTTGGAGGTGAAGCGGTGTGCTCCCACCCCTGTTCCTGTTTAATAGTACTCCTGTGAGTCATTGAGCTGACGAGCTCATGGATGAAGCACCCGCAAACCTTTGAGAGGTACCTGACCTGAGAAAGAGGTTGGCAGCCTACACAGAAAACCTCACATTTGAAAGACTGTAATCTCTACTGATGACGGTTAAAGAGAAAGAAGCATGTGTGTAGAGATCAGCACTATCTGCGCCAACTGTGGCAAAACACTTGAACAATCTTGATGCAAGCAAGTAACCAAAACTGCATTTACCACAATGCAAGGGGCGAACCTTGCTGGGAGGTGAAGCGGTGTGCTCCCACACCTGTTCCTGTTTAATAGTACTCCTGTGAGTCATTAAGCTAATGACCTCGTGGATTAAGCACCCGCATGCCTGTGAGAGGTACCTGACCTGAGAAAGATGTTGGCAGCCTACTAATCAAACCCCACATTTGAAAGACTGTAATCTCTACTGATTACAGGTAAAGAACAAGAAACAAGTGTCTAGAGAATAGCACTTTCTGCGCCAACTGTGGCGAAACACTCCAACACCCTTGACGCAAGCAAGTAACAAAAACTGCATTTACCACAATGCCAGGGGTGAACCCTGCTGGGAAGTGAAGCGGTGTGCTCCCACCCCTGTTCCTTTTTAATAGTACTCCTGTGAGTCATTGAGCTGACGAGCTTGTGGATAAAGCACCCGCATGCCTGTGAGAGGTACCTGACCTGAGAAAGATGGTGGCAGCCTACTCAGCAAACCCCACATTTAAAAGCCTATAATCTCTACTGATGATGGTTAAAGAATGAGAAACACGTGTCTAGAGATCAGCACTATCTGCGCCTACTGTAGTAAAACAATCGAACACTCTTGAAGCAAGTAAGTAACCAAAACTGCATTTACCACAATGCCAGGGTCGAACCTTGCTGGGAGTTGAACCAGTGTGCTCCCACAATTGTTCCTGTTTAATAGTACTCCCGTGAGTCATTGAGATGACGAGCTCGTGGAGAAAGCACCCGCATGCCAGTGAGAGGTACCTGACCCGAGAAAGATGTTGGCAGCCTACTCAGCAAACCCCACATTTGAAAGACTGTAATCTCTACTGATGACGGTTAAAAAATCAGAAATACGTGTCTAGGGATCAGCACTATCTGCGACAACTGTGGCGAAACACTTAAACACTCTTGAAGCAAGCAAGTAACCGAAATTGCATTTACAACAAAGCTAGGGGCAAACCTTGCTGGGAATTGAAGTGGTGTGCTCCCACCCCTGTTCCTGTTTAATAGTACTCCTGTGAGTCATTGAGTTGACGAGCTTGTGGATAAAGCACCCGCATGCCTGTGAGAGGTACCTGACCTGAGAAAGATGGTGGCAGCCTACTCAGCAAACCCCACATTTAAAAGCCTATAATCTCTACTGATGATGGTTAAAGAATGAGAAACACGTGTCTAGAGATCAGCACTATCTGCGCCTACTGTAGCGAAACAATCAAACACTCTTGAAGCAAGCAAGTAACCAAAACTGCATTTACCACAATGCCTGGGGTGAACCTTGTTGAGAGGTGAAGCGGGGTGCTCCCACCCCTGTTCCTGTTTAATAGTACTCCCGTGAGTCATTGAGCTGACAAGCTCGTGGATAAAGCCCCTGCATGCCTGTGAGAGGTACCTGACCTGAGAATGATGTTGGGAGCCAACTCAGCAAACCCCACATTTGAAAGACTGTAATCTCTACCGATGACTTTTGAAGAACCAGAAACACGGGTCTAGAGATCAGCACTATCTGGGCCTACTGTGGCGAAACAATCGAACACTCTTGAAGCAAGTAAGTAACCAAAACTGCCTTTACCACAATGCCAGGGGTGAACCTTGCTGGGAGGTGAAGCGGGGTGCTCCCACCCCTGTTCCTGTTTAATAGTACTGCTGTGAGTCATTGAGCTGATGAGCTCGTGGATGAAGCCCCTGCATGCCTGTGAGAGGTACCTGACCTGAGAATGATGTTGGCAGCCTACTCAGCAAACCCTACATTTGAAAGACTGTAATCTCTACTGATGACGGTTAAAGAATTAGAAATACGTGTCTAGGGATCAGCACTATCTGCGACAACTGTGGCGAAACACTTAAACACTCTTGAAGCAAGCAAGTAACCGAAATTGCATTTACCACAAAGCTAGGGGCAAACCTTGCTGGGAATTGAAGTGGTGTGCTCCCACCCCTGTTCCTGTTTAATAGTACTTCTGTGAGTCATTGAGCTGACTAGGTTGTGGATAAAGCACCTGCATGTCTGTGAGAGGTTCCTGGCCTGAGAAAGATGGTGGCAGCCTACTCAGCAAACCCCACATTTAAAAGACTGTAATCTCTACTGATATGGTTAAAGAACCAGAAACACGGGTCTAGAGATCAGCACTATCTGCCCCCGCTTGGGTGAAACAATCGAACACTCTTTTTTTTTTTTAAACCTTTATTTACAATTATAGTATTACAGTAGCAAGCCTACAACCACTAGGGCCGGCCGTCGCCAAAGCAAACAATTGCATGGTATCGTACATTAACACAGCACTTCAGCCGGCAACCCGGGGGTCCGGCGGCGGATGAGCTTACATGTCATAAAAGTATATGTTAATACGCAGGATAAATCAAGGTTTTACATTTTTAATATGTATAAATAAACGGAAAAAGAAACTACGTAAAAGTGACGAAGCAAAACAGGAGTTTTATACATAAGTGTCCTTCCCGGGAAGGGGAGAGCCGCATCCGAAAAATCATATGAAATCAATAAATGGAGATGTAAACAGGAGGGAGGGGAAGGGGGGAAGAGAGCAAGCGAGCATGGTATCAACTAAGATCAATACTGTAGAAGTAACATCAGGCTAAGGGGATTGCGGCACCTCCGGTGGATTCACAAAAGGAGGAGTACAGATCTCCCCGCGGTACAGATTCCATTGGTTCCATATTCTCCCCCACTTCTTGGGCCTACCACGTGCAAAATGAAACAAGTCCATGTTCTCTGTCCAGGCTGAAATCCTGGGTACCCTAGGGGACCCCCACAACTGTGCAATATCCCTTTTAGCCACCATATTCCCCAAAGTGACCCATTGTGTTTGTGCCACGTTATAATTGTTGGGTTCCCACACATTCAACAAACACCGTTGGGCCTCAGGCAATAACGAAACACCCATAACTTCCTTCATGACATCATGCACACGGTTCCAGAATGACACAACCTCGGGGCATTCCCATAGAATATGGAGGAAGGTACCCATCATACCACACCCACGCTTACACATCCCATCCACAGAATAACCCATACACAACAGTCGGGGGCCTGTCACATAGACACGGTGTAAGATCTTCAATTGCACCATTCGAAGACGGGCCGGGATCGCCAACTCCTTAGGAGAGGATATCGCAGCCTGCCAATCTTCGTCGTCTAGCTCCAGTCCATCGCCGGTCCAAGCCTCTCGCAGTTGCAGGAGAAGATCCGTTCGATCATTTATGAGTTTTTTATATATTAGGGCGATGGTACTATCTGGGACGTGGCCGTCAAGCACTCTATCTTCGAGAGGGGAAGATTCCAGGATTAGGGTGCCGGCCGGGAAGACCGATCCAATCGCATGTTGGATCTGCAAATAGCGGAAATACTCCCTATCGTTAAGCGCATATTCCATTTTTAATTCATCAATGGTCTTTATCCTGTCCTTGACCCAAAGATCCCCAACCTTACTGATGCCGATGAGGTCCCACTTCTCGAAACCCTTGGTAGTCCATAAATTGCCTAGTTTCTCAGTGACATAGAGCGGAGTCGCTCGGGTCAATACGTCCGACCAGCCCATAGCTACATTCGCACTATACTAAATCCGCGCCACAAATCCGGTGGGTCCTGTTAATGTCCTGCCCGCCATTTTGGAATATAACGCCCTGTTGTAGTCCCCTCCTGGGAGCTGCCATTTATCCATTGCGAATGCTGGGTTGGAAACAGGGCCGTACATAGCGTGATTAATTGCACTCAGTTGGGAGGCCCAATAATAGCGTTTGATGTCAGGCAACGCAATGCCCCTGTCATACCAAGGCAGTGTTAACTGTGCTAAGGCATTCTATCTCGCGGAAATAGCAGGTGGGCACAAGGTCGAGTGTATTTTGAAGGGCTTATAAAAATCTGGGCAGGGACATCATTTTGAATAGGACCGCCCTTCCGACCAGAGACAACGGCAAACTACACCAAGCTGTCACGTTGGATTTCAACCGGAGAAGCGGAAGGAGCAAATTACGCTGATATTGAATCGCAGGGTCAAGCAAACGTATATCCCCAAGTACTTGAAGCCGGTAGACGAAATCTGTATCGGGCAGTTACGTGGCACGAGGGGTACCTCACCAGTAAGCAAATAGACACAAGACTTAGTCCAATTGATCACCAAACCAGAATTCTTACCAAAGGAGCTTAGGACATCAAACAGACCCCCAACGATTTCCGAGGGGAAGTAAGATACAGGAGAATATGGTCCGCATATAAAGAAATGCGGTCTTCAAAGTCGAGGGTCCATCTAATGCCCTTGAGCGATGGTTCCCACCGCAGCCATGCAGCCGGGGATTCCAACGCGAGCGCGAACAGTAACGGAGATAGGGGGCATCCTTGCCACGTACCTCTCCAGAGAGTGAAAGACTCTGAGACCCTACAATTAACAACCACCTGAGCCAGCGGCCTCTCATAGAGGAGTTTGACCCAACCGATGAACACAGGGCCAAAACCGAACTTCGCAAGGGCTGCCCACAAATATGGCCACTCCACAGTGTCGAAGGCCATGGTGGCATCCAAAGAGACCAAAATGGCCGGCTCACGCAACGTCTCCCCCCTTGCAAGGACGTCATGAAGGCGATGTAAATTCAGCGCGGTGTTGCGAGTTGGAATGAATCCGGATTGATCTGGGTGTATCAGGTCCCCAATCACTTTAATTAATCGATTTGCCAATAATTTCGCCAGGATCTTAGGTTCGGCATTCAAAAGTGATATGGGTCTATAAGAGGCACACAAGTCTCGGGGTTTCCCTTCTTTATGGATCACGACAATGGAGGCCAATCTCTGATCTCGGAGAACCGATCCCTTCTCATGTGACTCCTGAAACATAGCGTGGAGATGCAGCACCTTTTTGTCAGGACACAGCTTGTACAACTCGATGGGGATACCATTTGGGCCTGTAGCTTTACCCGAGTGAATGGAGCGAATAGCGAGCGCTATTTCATCGGTGGAAAATTCCGCCTCCATAAGCTCTCTATCAGAGTCAGACAGGCTAGGCAGTGCGACATCTCTGAGCAAAAGATATGAGTCCTTCTCAGGCCTGTCAGAGACTGGCGCATACACAGTTTGGAAGTGACATGCAAATCCCTCCACTATCTCTAGCGGATCAACCACACGCACACCATCCGCTCTTTCAACAACTGGCACCACTCGACTCAATCTTTCCTTCTTATCCAGCCATGCAATCAATTTCCCAGGTTTATCACCCACATCATACAGGCGTCCCTGTTGCTCGCGACTCATGGCCTTGGCAGCGTCTGACACCAAGTCTCTATAGTCGGACTGTTTAAGATTCAAGACATGCACCTTGTCCTGTGTGACCCCGGACTCTAGGTCTGCCTCTAGGGCAGTGATTTCAGATTCCAGTCTCACAACCTCCTCATTATTCCATCTCTTAGCACAGGCAATCAGCGACAGTGTCTGGCCTCGAACAACAGTTTTAAAAGCTTCCCACAGCAATATAGACGAGGACACAGACCCCACATTTTTCAGCAAAGTAGTTGTCGATAGTCTTAACCACACCCGCCCGGGTCTCAGGGTTACGGAGATGCCCAGGATTGATCGGGGCAACCCGACCCCCAGCTCCCAGCTGGATATCAATAAGAAGCCATAGAGGGGAGTGGTGCGAAATTCCTCTGGGCAAGTGTCAGACCTCTCTCACCGACACGGCCTGTGCCGCCGGCATGAGGACATAATCAAGCCTCGCAAGGCTTCCGTGTGCACCAGAGTGGAAGGTGTATTGGGCCTGTCCGGGGTGTAGTATTCTCCAACAGTCAACAAGACCCAATGTATCCAAAAAACTGCCAAGCCCGGATTGCAATCTCGTAAGATCCCTGGGGGGGGTACTGATCTTCCCTACCACAGACAACAGAGTTGAAGTCTCCTCCCACCACCAAAATCCCCTCGGGGAGCTCTAACACCAGTTTCCTCAAGTCAGCGAACGTCGTGGTTTGTAGACCCGGAGGAACGAACACTGAGAGTTTAGAAATTGTTTTCCCCTCCCACCTACCAGTAATGGCAGCATATCGTCCCCTGTCATCTAGGACAGTATCATCAACTTCCAAGGGGAGGGAATTTCTAACAAGAATACCAGTCCCTCTGGATCCGGAGGTAAACCCCGAGTGTGCAATCAGCCGATAACCCCACCGGTTCATAGCATGACATGTGTTCCCCACCAAATGCGTTTCCTGTAATAGTACCACATCAGGGGAATGGCGTTTCAAGTACTGCAATACTATCCCCCGCTTTATCCTGTCTCCCAAGCCATTGATATTCCAACTTAATACTCTCAACCCCTTACCCCCCTCCCATGAAGGCTGGTGGAATCTCCGGAACACTAAGAAGGACACAAAAGTCAAATTGCACATTGATACGTAGCCTCTGTAGCAACACAAAAAGAAAAAAGGAACCCCCCTCCACCTCCAGAGAACCCCAAACACACAAACGCCCTCCCTGCACCCCTGCGATAATTCAAAAAACCACCCCAACTTGCAGTGTGCCTGTCGCCCTGCCCCAAAAACTAATCTACAAGAAGAAAGAGGAACAGAGGAACACCCCAAGAGGAGGAAGAGTCCCAACCCCCCCGCCGCCACTGGGTCTACAGTCATTATAGTCACATTGACCCAAAATTAAGACGAACCACTGCTGCAAAGTACATGAACTGCACACGCCGTTCCCCTTATTCCTCCTGTTCCGTCTGGCCGTCTTCCGCACTTCCAGGTTGTTCTGTCCGGTCTTGATGTGTCGACAAAGTGTCTAGCCAGTCACTGGCCACCTCAGGCCGATCAAAAAAGAGTACGCGTTCGTTATGTTCAATCCGTAACCGAGCAGGGAAGAGCATGGCATACTTAAAGCGCAAGTCTCTCAGTCTACGTTTCATCCCGGTAAATCCCATTCTCTGTTTCTATACCATTTGGGTGAAGTCTGGGTAGAAACTGATAGATGCATTCTCAAATTTTGTGGGGCCGTTGGTCCTCGATGCCTGCAAGATAGCATCCCTGTCCCTGAAGTTAAAGATTCTGGCAATTATGGGCCGTGGTGGGGCGCCTGGTTTGTGTCTTCCGCCCGGAACTCTGTGGGCACGCTCCACCGTGAAGAAATTCCTGAGGCCCTTGGGAGCAAGATGATTTAATATTAAATCTTCCACCAGGAGATCAGTCGATTGTTCAGCAAACGTCTCCGGAACTCCAATAATTCGTACATTGTTGCACCTCGCACGACTTTCGAAATCATCGAGCCGGCGGGCGAACTGGTCATGTGAGGTTCTTAAGTTCCGAACTTCAGTCTGAAGATCAGACACGTCCGTCGTAAGACTAGCAGTTTTGATGTCCAATGACTTGACCCGCTCATTAGTTTTAGCCCAGTCCGTCCTAATCAAACTGGCATCAACAGCCACTGTGAAGATCTTGGAGGCCAATGTTTCATACTGCTGGCCCATGGATGATTTCACGCTCGCAATGACGCCCATTATGTCTCGCAGAGTCAACTCTTCCGTTTCTGGGGAGCCACCTCCAAGGTCCTCCGGAGTTTTACCAGTGCCACTGGGGGAACCCTTAGGGCGCGTATATCGATCCATGTTGTTGGATTGAGTAGAACCACCTCGGGACGTGATCTTGATGGTCCGTCTATCGCTTTCAGACTTGCTCGGCATGTTGAGCTGTGCGCCCCAAAGGGGCTTTTGGGACCTGGTGCGAATGGCTCCTCACGGATAAAACTGTGAAAATTCAAAAGACGGGGCGCCCTGTAGGAGCAGTCGATCCCGTGTACCATAGGCCGGCAGGAACAAAGGGCAGCCGTCTTTCAGTGAGCGACAGCAGGAAAAACGAAACCGAAAGTACATCAGGGGCACCAGTCTTCTTCCAACAGCCGTTGTTTTTCAACTGCCCCCCGGGTATTCCGGATGCTCGAGTCCCGGCTGTCTCTCGATGTAGGCCTTCAGGTGTCAGAACAGAGTATTTCTGGTTTCCGGCGTCCAAATCAATTTTTGAAAAAAGCAATTAGTTCAGCAGGGTTATGTCTACAATAACCCGTCGTTCATATCAGGACCTGTGACAGGATATATAAAGGAGGCAGCGAGGGTCTCGGGAGCTCTCAGCTCACACGACCATCTTGGATACGCGCTAAGCTCCTCCTCAATCGAACACTCTTGAAGCAAGTAAGTAACCAAAACTCCATTTACCACAATGCCAGGGGTGAACCTTGCTGGGAGGTTAAGCGGGGTGCTCCCACCCCTGTTCCTGTTTAATAGTACGTGAGTCATTGAGCTGACGAGCTCGTGGATAAAGCCCCTGCATTCCTGTGAGAGGTACCTGACCTGAGAATGATGTTGGCAGCCTACTCAGCAAACCCCACATTTGAAAGACTGTAATCTCTACCGATGACAGTTGAAGAACCAGAAACATGTGTCTAGAGATCAGCACTATCTGCGCCACTGTGGCGAAATACTCGAACACTCTTGAAGCAAGCAAGTAACAGAAACTGCATTTACAACAATGCCAGGGTTGAACCTTGCTGGGAGGTGAAGCGGTGTGCTCCCACCCCTGTTCCTGTTTAATATTACTGCCATGAGTCATTGAGCTGACGAGCTCATGGATGAAGCACACGCATGCCTGTGAGAGGTACCTGACATGAGAAAGATGTTGGCAGCCTACTCAGCAAACCCCACATTTGAAAGACTGTAATCTCTACTGATGACGGTTAAAGAACCAGAACCAGAACCATGGGAGATCAGCACTATCTGCGCCTACTTCGGCGAAACATTCGAACACTCTTGAAGCAAGTAAGTAACCAAAACTGCATTTACCACAATGCAAGGGGTGAACCTTGCTGGGAGGTGAAGCGGGGTGCTCCCACCCCTGTTCCTGTTTAATAGTACTCCCGTGAGTCATTGAGCTGACAAGCTTGTGGATAAAGCCCCTGCATGCCTGTGAGAGGTACCTGACCTGAGAATGATGTTGACAGCCTACTCAGCAAACCCCACATTTGAAAGACTGTAATCTCTTCCGATGACGGTTGAAGAACCAGAAACACGTGTCTAGAGATCAGCACTATCTGCGCCACTGTGGCGAAATACTCGAACACTCTTGGAGCAAGCAAGTAACAGAAACTGCATTTACCACAATATCACAGTTGAACCTTGCTGGGAGGTGAAGCGGTGTGCTCCCACCTCTGTTCCTGTTTAATAGTACTCCCGTGAGTCATTGAGCTGACGAGCTCGTGGATGAAGCACATGCATGCCTGTGAGAGGTACCTGGCCTGAGAAAGATGTTGGCAGCCTACTCAGCAAACCCCACATTCGAAAGACAGTAATCTCAACTGATGACGGTTAAAGAACCAGAAACACATGTCTAGAGATCAGCACTATCTGCGCCAACTGTGGCGAAACACTTAAACACTCTTGAAGAAAGCAAGTAACTGAAACTGCATTTACCACAAAGCTAGGGGCAAGCCTTGCTGGGAATTGAAGTGGTGTGCTCCCACCACTGTTCCTGTTTAATAGTTCTCCCATGAGTCATTCAGCTGACGAGCTCGTGGATGAAGCACCCGCATGCCAGTGAGAGGTCCCTTACCTGATGAAGATGTTGGCAGCCTACTCAGCAAACCCCACATTTGAAAGACTGTAATCTCTACCGATGACGGTTGAAGAACCAGAAACATGTGTCTAGAGATCAGCACTATCTGCGCCACTGTGGCAAAATACTCGAACACTCTTGAAGCAAGCAAGTAACAGAAACTGCATTTACCACAATGCCAGGGTTGAACCTTGCTGGGAGGTGAAGCGGTGTGCTCCCACCCTTGTTCCTGTTTAATAGTACTGCCATGAGTGATTGAGCTGACGAGCTCATGGATGAAGCACACGCGTGCCTGTGAGAGGTACCTGACTTGAGAAAGATGTTGGCAGCCTATTCAGCAAACCCCACATTTGAAAGACTGTAATCTCTACTGATGACGGTTAAAGAACCAGAAACACGGGTCTAGAGATCAGCACTATTTGCGCCTACTTGGGCGAAACATTCGAACATTCTTGAAGCGAGTAAGTCCCCATAACTGCATTTAATACAATGCAAAGGGTGAACCTTGCTGGGAGGTGAAGCGGGGTGATCCCACCCCTGTTCCTGTTTAATAGTACTCCCCTGAGTCATTGAGCTGACAAGCTCGTGGATAAAGCCCCTGCATTCCTGTGAGAGGTACCTGACCTGAGAATGATGTTGGCAGTCTACTCAGCAAACCCCACATTTGAAAGACTGTAATCTCTACCAATGACGGTTGAAGAACCAGAAACACGTGTCTAGATATCAGCACTATCTGCGCCACTGTGGCGAAATACTCGAACACTCTTGGAGCAAGCAAGTAATAGAATCTGCATTTACCACAATGTCACGGTTGAACCTTGCTGGGAGGTGAAGCGGTGTGCTCCCACCTCTGTTCCTGTTTAATAGTACTCCCGTGAGTCATTGAGCTGATGAGCTCGTGGATGAAGCACATGCATGCCTGTGAGAGGTACCTGACCTGATAAAGATGCTGGCAGCCTACTCAGCAAACCCCACATTTGAAAGACTGTAATCTCTACTGATGATGGTTAAAGAACCAGAAACATATGTCTACATATCAGCACTATTTGCGCAAACTGTGGCGAAACATTGGAGCACTCTTGAATCAAGCAAGTAACTGAAACTGCATTTACCACAAAGCTAGGGGTGAACCTTGCTGGGAGGTGAAGCGGTGTCTTCACACCCCTGTTCCTGTTTAATAGTACTCCTGTGAGTCATTAAGCTGACAAACTTGTGGATGAAGAACCCGCATGCCTGTGAGAGGTACCAGACCTGGGAAAAGTGTGCAGCCTACTCAGCAAAACCCACATTTGAAAGACTGTAATCTCTACTGATGACGTGTAAAGAACCTGAAAAAAGTATCTAGACATCAGCACTGTCTGCGCCAACTGTGGCGAAACACTGGAACTCTCTTGAAGCAAGCAACTGAAGCTGCATTTACCACAATGCCAGGGGTCAAACCTTGCTGGGAGCTGAAGCGGTGTGCTCCCACCCCTGTTCCTGTTTAATAGTACTCCCATGAGTCATTGAGCTGACAAGCTTGTGGATGAAGCACCCGCATGCCTGTGAGAGGTACCTGACCTGATAAAGATGTTCTCAGCCTACTCAGCAAACCCCACATTTGAAAGACTGTAATCTCTACTGATGACGTGTAAAGAACCTGAAAAAAGTGTTTAGACATCAGCACTATCTGCGCCAACTGTGGCGAAACACTAGAACACTCTTGAAGCAAGCAAGTAACAGAAACTTCATTTACCACAATGCAAGCGGCAAACCTTGCTGGGAGGAGAAGTGGTGTGCTCCCACCCCTGTTCCTGTTTAATAGTACTCCATTGAGTCATTGAGCTGACAAGCTCGTGGATGAAGCACCCGCATGCCTGTGAGAGGTACCTAACCTGAGAAAGATGTTGGAAGCCTACTCAGCAAACCCCACATTTGAAAGACTGTAATCTCTACTGATGATGGTTAAAGAACCAGAAACACGTGTCTAGAGATCAGCACTATTAGCGCACACTGTGGCGAAACACTTGAACATTCTTGAAGCAAGCAAGTAACTGAAGCTGCATTTACCACAATGCCAGGGGCAAACCTTGCTGGGAGCTGAAGCGGTGTGCTCCCACCCCTGTTCCTGTTTAATAGTACTCCCATGAGTCATTGAGCTGACAAGCTCTTGGGTGAAGCACCCGCATGCCTGTGAGAGGTACCAGACCTGAGAAAGATGTTGGCAGCCTACTCATCAAACCCGGCATTTGAAAGACTGTAATCTCTAGTGATGACGTGTAAAGAACCTGAAAAAAAGTGTTTAGACATCAGCACTATCTGCGCCAACTGTGGCGAAACACTAGAACACTCTGGAAGCAAGCAAGTAACAGAAACTGCATTTACCACAAAGCTAGGGGCAAACCTTGCTGGGAATTGAAGCGGTGTTCTCCCAACCCTGTTCCTGTTTAATAGTACTCCATTGAGTCATTGAGCTGACAAGCTTGTGGATGAAGCACGCGCTTGCCTGTGAGAAATACCTGACCTGAGAAAGATGTTGGCAGCCTACTCAGCAAACCCCACATTTGAAAGACTGTAATCTCTACTGATGACATGTAAAGAACCTGAAAAAAGTGTCTAGACATCAGCACTATCTGCGCCAACTGTGGCGAAACACTAGAATACTCTTGAAACAAGCAAGTAACAGGAACTGCATTTACCACAATTAATAGTACTCCTGTGAGTCATTGAGCTGACGAGCTCGTGGATGAAGCACCCGCATGCCTGTGAGAGGTACCTGACCTGAGAAAGATGTTGGCAGCCTACTCAGCAAACCCCACATTTGAAAGACTGTAATCTCTACTGATGATGGTTAAAGAACCAGAAACACGTGTCTAGAGATCAGCACTATTTGTGCAAACTGTGGCGAAACAATCGAACATTCTTGAAGCAAGCAAGTAACCGAAACTGCATTAAACACAATGCCAGGGGTGAACCTTGCTGGGAGGTGAAGCGGTGTGCTCACACCTCTGTTCCTGTTTAATAGTACTCCCGTGAGTCATTAAGCTGACAAACTCATGGATGAAGCACCCGCATGCCTAGGAGAGGTACCTGACCTGAGAAAAATTGGCAGCCTACTCAGTAAAACCCACATTTGAAAGACTGTAATCTCTACTGATGACGTGTAAAGAACCTGAAAAAAGTATCCAGACATCAGCACTATCTGAACCAACTGTGGCGAAACACTCGAACATTCTTGAAGCAAGCACGTAACTGAAGCTGCATTTACCACAATGCAAGGGGCGAACCTTGCTGGGAGGAGAAGTGGTGTGCTCCCACCCCTGTTCCTGTTTAATAGTACTCCCATGAGTCATTGAGCTGACAAGCTCGTGGATGAAGCTCCTTCATGCCTTTGAGAGATACCTGACCTGAGAAAGATGTTGGCATTCTTCTCAGCAAATCCCACATTTGAAAGACTGTAATCTCTACTGATGAAGCTTAAAGAACCAGAAACACGTGCGTAAAGATCAGCACTATCTGCTCCAACAGTGGCGAAACACTTGAACACTCTTGACGCAAGCAAGTAACCAAAACTGCATTTACCACAATGCCAGGGGCCAACCTCGCTGGGAGGTGAAGCGGTGTGCTCCCACCCCTGTTCCTGATTAATAGTACTCCTGTGAGTCATTGAGCTGACAAGCTCGTGGATGAAGCACCCGCATGACTGTGAGAGGTACCTGACCTGAGAAAGATGTTGGCAGCCTACTCAGCAAACCCCAAATTTGAAAGACTGCAATCTCTACTGATGATGGTTAAAGAACCAGAAACACGTGTCTAGAGATCAGCACTATTTGCGCAAACTGTGGCGAAACACTCGAACATTCTTGAAGCAAGCAAGTAACTGAAGCTGCATTTACCACAATGCCAGGGGCAAACCTTTCTGGGAGCTGAAGCGGTGTGCTCCCACCCCTGTTTCTGTTTAATAGTACTCCTTTGAGTCAATGAGCTGACAAGCTCGTGGATGAAGCACCCGCATGCCTGTGAGAGGTACCTGACCTCAGAAAGATGTTGGTAGCCTACTCAGCAAACCCCACATTTGAAAGACTGTAATCTCTACTGATGACGGTTAAAGAACCAGAAAGACGTGTCTAGAGATCAGCACTATCTGCGCAAACTGTGGCGAAACATTCAAACACTCTTGAAGCAAGCAAGTAACCAAAACTGCATTTACCACAATGCCAGGGGTGAACCTTGATGTGAGGTGAAGCGGTGTGCTCTCACTTCTGTTCCTATATTTTCATAAACAAAACAAGACTAAAACAACAAAAATCCAATAATTAGAAACAGAGTTATGCATTTTTAAAGAATAAACAAAATTGTACTCCTTCAAAGCATAAAGCATCAGCTGGGGCTTGCTGGGCACACTAGACGGGGTCAAATTAAAAAGTTCAGGCCAACCAGGCCTTGGATACAGCAACCAGCCTTGGCTCGCTTAAAAAGTACCCTAGCCCCCTCGCTGCTAGGCCTCCCCCACTGCTAAGCCTTTGTTTGGCTATTTTTCACTACTTCATCGCAGATGTAATTGCAACGCATGGTATTACAACACATTTTTGATATTTTTATATTCATTTATTATTTAAAATAAATATTTACAACATTACTTTATGCTTATATTAGTTTCATTCAAACGTAGATATTATTTTTCACTAGTTGGCGCTTAGGCCCCTGTAACCTTTTGACCTCATGAGGTATCCATGCCAAATTTGCGTCCTTTTTTTCCAACATCCTGGGAATTCTAAAGGTACCCAGGGTTTGTGAATTCCCCTGGAGGAGACCCAGAAATTAGCCAAAGTACAACTAAATTTAGTTTTTGGGGGGAAAAATGGGAAATGTGCTGCAAATGAGAGTGTCTGGGTTTTTCCCTGCAAATGGTATCAAAAAATGGTTGATGGGGGTAAAAGCACAATTTTCTCAGCTTTTATGGAATGACACACTTTTGTCAGAAAACCAAAATCGTTCACACAGTTTTTGCATTTTTCTGGGACATAGCCTATATTTTCTATTTTTTGTGCTTTCAACCTCCTTCCAGTTAATGGTAGACATGGGTTTGAAAACAATAATGGATCCTGGAAAGCTATACATTTCAAAAAAGTAGACAAAATTCTGAATTCAGCAAGGGGTCATTTGTATAGATCCTTCAAGGTTTCTTTATAGAGACTAACAAATATATATAGGAAAAATTAAAAATTAGTTGAAAAAAACAGCCTATTGTGTAAATGTTTTCACCTGTAACTTCTTCTAATTACAACAGCTCTTTGAAAGCAGTATACCGTTACATCTGAGGGACCTTACTGGTTACGGGGATATATAGGATGTATAGGTTCACTCAGAACCCGACAAACCCAGGGGCAAAAACTGTGTAGCGACTTGCAATGGTTTTTTATTACGTACCGGGTATATAGCAATTATTTTGGGAAAATGTATACATGGAAAAATTGGTATGAAAGACACCTATGTATTTCTAAAAATTGAAAAAATATAGAGTTTAGAAACAGTAGATATTTGCAAATTTCCCAAATTTCCCACTAGCATGAGAATTATCGGTCATTTTTCAAAATGACTTCTTTTTTACACATTGTCTATCATTTGGAAGGCAGCAATGCATCGAAAGTCAATAAGTAATAACAGTTGCTTTACAGAACTCTATTACCCTAAGTCTCCCGATAAATTCAAAATGGTACCTCACTTGTGTGGGTAGGCATAGTGCCCACGACAGTAAACGGCTCAAAACGCAATGTTGACATACCACATTTTCACAATGAAAAATGACCCTTTTTTTGCAGCATGCCTAGCAGTAGTGTTTTAACCCTAGCTCTGCTGGCACCTAGGGAAACCTAGCAAAATAATAGATTTTTGCAAACTAGACACCCAGGGGAATCCAGGATGGATTGACTTGACTGGCTCTCACCAGTTTCTGTTGCTCAGAATCCCTTGCAAACCTAAACAATAGTAAAAATAAAACACATTTTCCTCACATTTCTGTGGTGGAAAGTTCTGGACTCTGCAGGGATCCACAAATTTCCTCCCACCCAGCGTTCCCCCATGTCTCCCAATAAAAATGGTACCTCACTCACGTGGGTGGGTCAAGGACCCGCGACAAGCAAGGGCCCAAAACCTATTGAGTTGACATCAAAATTACCTATCACAAACCAACCTGGTTTTGCAAGGGGGGTCCCATGGGTTTTTCTCCCGGGGCTCGGCGGCCATCTAGGGAAACCTTTTCACCCACCCCTCATTCCCCAATGTCTTCCGAGAAAAATGGTACCTCTCTTGTGTGGGTAGGCCTTGTGCCTGCGACAGGAAACAAAGCAAAACACAACGTGGATACACCACAATTTCACAGTGAAAAATTACCCTTTTCCAACACTCCACATGGAAACGTGTCTTTCTCCTGCGGCCCGACCTGCTAAAATGCCCAATCCATGTGTCTTTAAAATAATTTAGTAGTGGTGCCAATTTTTCCTCTTTTGAAATAAAATACTCTGATTCTGTAATTGCAGTGTAGTACTCGTCTACACTTTCAGGAGGAACATAGCAAAGTGCATTTCTGTAGTTTGCTGTCAGAAATGTAAACTTCAGCTAAGGATATTTTTTGTATCTTACACCAAAGAGCCTGGGAAAAGTGAAAGAAAATCCTTGAATTTGGGTATCCATGTACGTTTTGGTAATAGCATTAATCATTGCGAATTCATAACCAAGAATTAATTTTCTAGGATTTTTGTTTGAAGTTTTAGATTTAACCACTGTTAAAAGTTCAGTGTATGTTGATGATTGCTTATCTGGTAGCAAACTGTACACTAGGGGCACTACTGTGTTGTTAACTTGAGCGCGAATGGTGCATATTTGGGAGAATGGATGGGGCGTGCTTTTAAACGTCTCATTCATCATCCAAATATCACTATTCTCTAACCTAACAGGATTACGGGGTGTACTGAAGATTAGTATTTTTTTGAGGGTTTTGACTGTCATGCAGTAGGAAAGGTTTGCTTGAAAATGTACTGTTAGTTCAGGAGGAATAGTTATATCAGAATAGGTGTTACTCTTTGTGGGTTACTTTCCTGTTTTTTTCATTGAATAATACGTCTCAGATTAGATTAGGAATAATGGGCATACTGCTGGCAACATATGTTGGCACGTGTTATGCAACCTCCCTCAAAATTGAACAAGAGGAATCATTGGAGGTTGATGCAATTTCTTTTATTACATTTATAGTTTCCCTAACCTCAATCTCAATTGCAGAGGCAGAATGATTATGATTGGTTGTTCTTAAAACAGACTCGCCATGAGTAGCATTGTACACCTCTTCATTGACACCTGGGTTTAGTAAGTCACTCCTTACAATAAATATACCCTGCATGTTTCAGGAGCCGGTTTCCTCTGCTTGATTTTAGGTGTTGTGATTCTTGATTTGGAGACATTATCTAAAATGAAAAAAAACAATAGTAACCTTGTGTATAATATTTGTGTTTATTTCTGCATTTCAAAAAAATCTATGGAAAACAATAGTAGTGATAATCTGTTTTGAAAATTTGTTTTTTTATCAACTAATTTTGATCAAAATCTATTTTTTAATTATGAAGGTGAAAAATGTGTTAGACAATATATTTTTTTGTCTGTATAGTTAGTTTCATTTGTTGTTGCATTGTGTTTTTATTATGCTTACCTTTTAGAAATCTGTGTGTTGCTTCTTTGACATTCGGATTATTAGGTTTGCTTTTTCTGGTATGGAGATGTAATCTGCTAGAGGCATAAAAATGGGAATATAATTTTTTTGCATTGTGTTTAATGCTAGGGAGAAAAATGGCTTATTTGTCTTTTTTGCTTTTGGAAAAAATGAATCACATTTCATGTAAGTTAAGTTGTTAACAAGGTGTCAATATTTTACATGCATTGTCCCTGAAGCAAGCACCCTTTGAAGTTGGAATAGTCATTTTAACCCCTCACTATCCAGTATTTTTCCTGAGGCAAGCACACCCTTGGAGTTGGAATAGTAATGTTAACCCTTCCACTATCCAGCATTTTCCCTAAGGCAAGCACCCCTTGGAGTTGGAAAAGTAATTTTAACCCTTCCACTATCCAGCATTTTCCCTAAGGCAAGCACCCCTTGGAGTTGGAATAGTAATTTTAACCCCTCCAACAATCCATCATTTTCCCTAAGGCACGCACCCCTTGGAGTTGGAAAAGTAATTTTAACCCTTCCACTATCCAGCATTTTCCCTAAGGCAAGCACCCCTTGGAGTTGTAATATTAATTTTAACCCTTTCACTATCCAGAATTTTCCCTGAAGCAAGCACCCCTTGGAGTTGGAATAGTAATTTTAACCCCTCCAACAATCCATCATTTTCCCTAAGGCACACACCCCTTGGAGTTGGAATAGTAATTTTAACCCCTCCGCTATCCAGCATTTTCCCTGAGGCAAGCACCCCTTGGAGTTGGAATACTAATTTTAACCCCTCCACTATCAAGCATTTTCCCTGAGGTAAGCACCCCTTTGGGGATGGAATTGTAATTGTAACCCTTCCACTATCCAGCACTTTCCCTGAAGCAAGCACCCCTTTGGAGTTGGAATAGTAATTTTAACCCCTCCACTATCCTGCATTTTCCCTGAGGCAAGCACCCATTGGAGAAGGAATAGTAATTTTAAACCCTCCACTATCCAGCATTTCCATGAGGCAAGCACCCCTTGGAGTTGGAATAGTTATTTTAACCCTTCCACTATCCAGCATTTCCCCTGAGGCAAGCCCCCCTTTGGAGTTGGAATAGTAATTTTAACCCTTCCACTATCCAGCATTTTTCATGAGGTAAGCACCCCTGTGGAGTTTGAATAGTAATTTTAACCCTTCCACTATCCAGCATTTTCCCCAAGGCAAGCACCCCTTGGAGTTGGAATAGTAATTTTAACCCCTCCACTATCCAGCATTTTCCCTGAGGCAAGCACCCATTGGAGTTGGAATATAAATGTTAACCCCTTCACTATCCTTCATTTTCCATGAGGAAAGTACCCATTGGAGAAGGAATGGTAATTTTGACCCCTCCACTAGCCTGATGCAATTTTGCATTTCGAGTAGGACTACTACTTTCAACCCTACTATTAAAATGCATTTTCCATGATGCGAGTACATTTCTGATTTGAAATTGTAATGTTAATCCCACCACTATGCAGCATTTTTCATTAGGCGCTTGGATACTATTTCAACAGGACTATTCTGCATTTTCACTGATGAACCACCATTTACTGCAGAATTAGTAATATTAAACAGATCATTATCCTGCATTGTCACTAAGGAAAGAACCGAATTGACTTGCAGTAGTAATTATTACCCTAGCATTATCAAGCATTTTCGGTTCTATTCAGTTTTTATTATTCTTACCTATTTTGTACTTTTATTTTGACTTTGGGCACTTGGGTTTTGGTATTCTTAGCAATTTCTGTTGTGGAGCAGAAAATCTGGTAGAGATAAAAATATTTAACATATTATTCTTTCCATTTGTAAGATCTGTTTGTTGCTATTGTGAACAAAGGGTTTTTCTAAATATTTTCGCATTTTTTTAAAAATCCCTCATCGTTTGATGATGTTTTCGAGTAGTAATGTATTGGTTATTTGGGACAAAAAATGGTTCTTCTGGAAAAGAAAAAGGTTACAAGTTATAATGTTTCTGTTTTTATTGTTGTGAATTAGAACTGATCATATTCAATTCAAAATTAGTTATAGGAATGAAATACACCTTGAAATGGAGAATGACAATTTAAACTCTTTTTCTAAATTGCAATTACATCTTTCAATACAAATAAAATATATTAGACCACCACTAGCAAGCATTTTCTCTGAGGCAAGCTAACATTGGTGTTACAATACGATTTAAGAATTCACCTCTAACCAGTATTTTCTCTGAGTCAAGCAGCATTTCGTGCATAAATAGTAATCTTTAAACTCAACATTATCCTTCAATTATACTGATTCAAGCCCCCCTTTGTAATTATTACCACAGCACTATCCTGCTTTTTAGTTATATTCTTTTTTAATTATCCTTACCTATTTTTGTTTCTTCTTTTGCTTTTCAGCCCTTTTCTTTTGGAATTCTGATTGATTTGTGTTGTGGACTTTATATCTGGTAGAGGGAAAAATGTGTCATATATTACTCATTCCATTTATTACAACTTTTGGTTGCTAGTGTGAACAATGGTTTATTTAGTACATTTATGCCATTTTTAAAGACACACCTTTTTTATGGTGTTTTCAAGTAATATTATGCACATTTTTAGGGCGAAAAGTTATTATTGTTCAGCTTTTTTGTTCTCTTTTACAATTGTTTATATTGAGTTCAAAATTTTTCACAGGGAACAAATACCTATTGCACATAATATTTTCATATTAATTGCAGCACTTTTCTGCTTTTTCTATATTGCAAGTACACATTTTAGTACTAATTTTGATTAATATCTCAGTTCTACCATGTTTTTACTCTCATTCAACCTGCCTTTCGACAACTAATTATTATCTCAACCCTATCCAGCATTTTCCAAAAGATAACTAGCCATTAGAGTTGGTTTTATAATGATAACCCCATAACTATACAGCATTTTTCATTTCGCAAGCACAGCTTGGAGTTTCAATAGTAATTATTAACCCACAACTATCTAGCATTTTGCATGAGGCAACCACCCTTTGGATTTGGAAAACTAATGTTAACTCTACCACTATCCTGCATTTTATCTGAGGACAGCACCCCTTATGAGTTTCTTTATAAACGTATACCCTGCTACTATCATGTATTTTCCATTTGGCAAGCACACCTCAGTGTTTTGTTTATTAGTTTTAATCACTAAAACTATCCTGATGTTTTCCTGAGTCAAACATCCCTTGGAGTTGGATTAGTAAGTATTACCCCACCACAATCAAGCATTTTGCCTGAAGCAAACAGCCCTTGTTCTTTGAATTGTAGTGTATACGCACACTACTTTCCACCTTTTACACTGAGGCAAAGACACGTTGTTATTTAGTCGATTCACCTACTAGTGATATATTGATATGGAAATATGGTTCATCTACTTGCTCAAAAAATCGATAGATTTTCCAATGTTCTGAAAAAAGATGAAAATAACTTTAAATATAATTATTTTTGAATTCTTTTGTTAATAATATCTTTCTCAGTACATTAAAATACTTACTTTGAAAATTGTTGAGGTTTTTTCTTAATGTAACTCTCTCTCCCAGCACAACGTGTGGGGTGTCTCTTGTAGTCTGTTAACCATTACATGTAAAATGGTGTTTTTTTGGTGTTCCATGTAAATTCTAACAAAAATATGCATTGGGCTCATAAATTTAACGTAATTTATATGATGTGTAAAACCATAATTTCATTTTTAGTTATGTTTTTGCTTGTTCTATCTGGTACTGTTTGTTTTCACATCTATTTTGTCTTGCACCGGTTCAATTTCAGATCATTGAAAGATTTGTATGACTAAATTTGAGGTCAGTTCTTAAAATGGATGCTCATGGGTTTACTTTTTGGTACTTTGCGATTTTATATTGTGATTTATTCAAGTTGTCTTTAATTAGTTATTTCTTCATACTGCAATCAAAAAATTTTTAGTTTGATTTATTTTTTTTACTTTATAAACTACACGAGTATTAATATAAATACTGAGTATTAATACCCGAGTATTAATTTCATACCCGAGTATCAATTTCATACACAAGTAATTTTCATCGTCTGTGTTTATAGTTTTTCACCACATTTTAAAACACTTCCCCACCCAAAATCCCCATTTTCCCTGCATTCCATCCCAGAGGTTTATTTTACAAATGTATTTTTTTAAACGCTGTAATAGTATGCATTGTAATAGACTTTGTGATCTAAAAAATGAGTTGAAAAAGCATGTGTTGTATTTGCATGCATTGTATTGTCATATATTTTTTGGTAAGGGGTTTTAAATGCCAAATCCACATGGCAGTGTACACTGTGCACACAGGTTCTGCAGTGTCAGGCCGGAGACATCTTCAAAGGGCTACTTATATGAGTGGCAAAATCAGTGTTACAGCTCACTAGGAGCAGTTAATTCACATGCCCTGGGCAGATGGAGTGGCCTGTACTATGCCTTATAGGTAAATTAAATATGCTAATTGTGGAAAAGTCAATCAACACATGATTAGTGGAGGGAGGGCATACATTTTAGCACTGGTTGGCAGTGGTAAAGCGCTCAGAGTCCTAAGGCAAAAAAAAATGAATTCAGCAAAATTGGAGACAAGCCGGCAACTTTGGGGGGAAGACCACCCTAATGCTGACAGGTCTAACAATGCAAAAGAAGCAACTGGTACAAATTCTTGTGCAATGCCTGTAATTGCCTCCAGAGTCTGAGCATTGTTCTTTGAAATAAATGATTGTTAATTCTAGAATGAAGATTGTGATGTGTTAATAATTTTATTAGGCCTCCAAAATGAAATGTTGATCAGGCTGCACCATAAACATTTATGGGTGGTGCTGTCAGGAAAGTGGGGGTATTTCTATCATAAACTGGGTTACTAATTTGGGAGGAAAGAATATTTCCTGTGAGAAAATGCCCATTTTTGCGGGGTCACCCTCATTTTATGCCGAATTTTATTAATATTTTTATGCTCTGCACACTGGAGAACTGCTGGTTACAGCCCAGTGTACATGCTCGTACCTTAAAAAAGTGGAAATTGGCTATTCCATGAATGGCATATTTGATTTTGCAATCAGCCCATAGTAAATACATCCATGACATGGAAAATTAAATGTCACCTGTGGACTGCAGCACTTATTGTGCCACTCACCAGTGTTACATGGAAAACATGGCTTCAGGCATACCAGGCCTGTGTACCTTGATTGCTGCTATTTACACTTGCAGACCGATCAGTCACTCTCAAAATAGGCCCTTTTTTACTGGGAAAACCGCAATTTCAAATATTAATCAGTCACCCCTAAGTAAGTCTTGTAGCCCACAAGATAGTATGTATGGTATTTTCACTGTGGAAGGCTCCGGTTGTCTATAAAAAGAACTGGAGTATAGATTAAAATATTAATTCTGCTGGCTGACTATTAATAATAGTTCAATCACTATTTATAATATTTATTAAAAGCCAAATTCAATGGTTAATTTGGATTTTTAATAATAATGTAAGAAAACTACCTATCAGAAAGTTATCTTTTCCCTTTCTGAAGCTCCTTTTCATTACCTATAGAGGTATTGCAAAGTAGCCCCTAGGAGCTGGTAGAGCCAGCTGTCCAGCCAGTGCTTGACCTTGGTGAATTGTGAGCTTTGCTTTCAGACTTGGTTGTGGGAAGTGTTTTTCTTCCCCTTGCAGGACCCATGAACCTCAATAATTTGTGATGGGCATGCCCTTTCACAAATAAATATAAGGTGCAACCTGGAGAAGGCAACAGACTCGGTGGGAGATAGCTACTCCCAGAACCAGTTTTAACCACACAGGACAGGACTGATCATTTGCCTGGCAATACCTTTGAATAGGCACATAGGCTCTGCACAAGGGAAAAAGGCTTCCATCATTTTGGATTTTAGACGTAAGGTGCTCTGTGGGATTGTTTACAGTGGATAAGGTGGGTAAAGTGGGTAAGGTTGCCCTAGGGAACTTTTATCCCATTGAATAGGGAGGAGCCAGAAATCCCCTCCACCCACTAGCTTGTGCCACGCATAAATGAGTTTGGCTATTGAAGCAAAGAATATTTCTAACCTCATCGGACAAATGCTCCTCCACACCAACAAAAGTCTTTTACTAAATATATTATTTTAAAGTGCTGGTGATTTCCTTGAAAATTTAACTGTAGTTTTGTTAAAGGGGGAAAATATATATGCACATGTGTGTTTATGTGTGTTTGGGGAGTATGTATATATTCATGAAAGCAAATAATAGTTGAAGTGAGGTTATAATTAAGGGAAAATGTTAGCAAGAAATTTCATTTTAAACAAAACATACACTGAAATTAGCCAGTTATAGTTCATTGAGCAAACTATAAATTTCACCCTGGCATGCATTGCTTATGACCTTGCATATTACATCACTCATGAAACCTCAAATTACATTACTTATGACATCCCTTGTGACCTCTGAAATAATATCACTGTTGACATCCTCCCACTGATGTTCAATTTACCCTACAAACCAGTACAGCCTTTGAAATATGTAAATACATACTAAATGGCACAGAGTCTTGTAAAGCAGAATTCCATAAACATGCTTATACAAAATAATTAGGCTGTAGTCCACTCCCTCTAGACACACAAGTCCCATGATGTGGCCATGCCCCTACAACCTATATCCTTTGCAATCCGCACACATTTTCATGGTGAGTCCACTACTCCCAGACACCCAAGCACCATTAGGTGCCTAAGCCCATACTACACAAAGAAACTATTCAAGGAGATCCCACTCCTTCTAGACACTTAAGTCCCATTAGGTGGTCAAGCTCCTGTTATGTCACCATGAGCAGAGATCCCACTCCATCCAGGCACCCAAGTACCATTAGATGGCCATTCCCCAAATACACATAGATGTTGCCCATGGCACAACTTCAATAGAGCCCACTATCTACACTTAAACTCTGTTAGGTGGTAAGGGCTCTACTACTCACAGCCTTGTGCAAATGCTTACACTCATTAGCAGTACAGCAACATTTCTCCTCATGTTGCCGACAGGCAATCACAGAGAATGACAGAGAATCGTAATTGGAGCTAGTAACCGCTTGGTCTGTCATTTGTCAGAAACACCACGCGAGTCTGTTCTTAATTTCTCTAGTATCGCGTTAGCTCTATTATAAATAGGGCTCCCGGTTTTATGGTATTTATATTTTAGTAATTTCCGTCTGTATTTACCCATATTTCTTTTTTGCTAATTTTTCCTGTATTTATCCATATTTATTTTAGGTTTTGTGAAAAAATGAAGCGGAAATGCGTACATTTCTGCATTTATTTAACCCAATAATGTGCACTCATCCCTAAACGCCTGACACATTTCAATGATATAAACACACTCACATGGTAAAATATGCACTTGTAAGAAAATATGTACATTTTAGTATCAAGATTGTGCAAATCTACTGCTGTTTAAGGCTCTTCATTAAAATTCCTATATTTTTTTATTTCCCTTCCTGTCAATCCACACAGTTATTGGCCTGGTAGTCATGACTGACAGCATTTAGAATCCCTCAAAAAACAACCCAATTTCCGCTTTTATCCACATTTAAAAATAAATAGAGAGGAAAATAAAAGGTTTTCTGTCTGTATTTATCTGTAAAAATCAGTAAAAACGGAAAACTGGGAGCTCTAATTATAAAGAAACTTTTAAACAAACTTTTATTGCTGATTAATTGTACCTGCACCTCGCACTTTCACCTCTTAGCTCAGAGCGCTATACTCAGGACAGCTTGTGTACTCTTGCAGTCCTGTACATGACCCGTGGTACCCATATGTAAGAGCGGACCCACCTACACACAGGTCAGCATACTAGTGGTGACGTACAAGGGGGGATAAAAATGGAATGTTGACGCGACTGTGCAGCGTAGAATCATAATTTGAGCAGGTAACCAATTGGTCTGTAATTTTTCAGAAATGTTGCGCAAGCCTGTTTTAAATTTCTCTAGCACCGCGTTAGCGCTATTTTAAAGAAACTTTTAAACACACTTTTATTGCTGATTAATTGTATACGCTCCTCGCAATTTCGCCTCTTAGCTCAGGAGGCCATACTCAGGGCAGCTTGTGTACTCTTGCAGCCCTGTACCTGACCCATGGTGCCAGTAAGAGCGGGCCCACCTACACACAGATCAGCGTTCTAGTGGTTGACATACAAGAGGGGATAAAAATAGAATGCTGACGTGACCATGCAGCTGACATGAACAGTGGGTGCGCTGCTGACACGCCAAAGGTGCACAGAAGGCAAGCCCGTCTGCGCTAGTCAGCGCCAGGAATGCACTGTGCGCCAGGACCCCCATGCTTGTTTTGTTAATTTACCCTACACCAGGCAACAGTTACTGGCTTGAAGTAATGGTAAGTGTGGCAAAGTCACCTTTGCAGTCTGCGATATGAACAACCACTCCCGTTTCTGCCTCCACTCTAACTAAGCATTCTTAGTCAGCAATCTCCCTGCCACCTCCCCGGCCCTTAGCTTCCCGAGGAGGCTTTCCTTCAAACAGATGCCACTAGGGGAGCAAATAACTGCAGTACCACTCGTATCCCTTCATCCTTTAATTCCACAGGGGATTCTAACGTTCCACAATTTAAGGGTGGATCTCTAATCGCTATTTTGCTTAATGCGAGATAAGCCATCATACATAAGTATGAGCTAAAATGCCTATTGCGAACTTCATATCCTGACGTGGTTTTTCTCACGGAAACATGGGCTACTGCCTCGTCTGAACCTGATCGGGTGACGGCGTGAACAGTTGGCTATTCGCTAGCCAGTGTGCCAGGATCAAGACAAATGGGTGGTGGGATTGGTATCATTTGCAGGTCCGAGTTTAAGATTACTGTTGAGCCTGTCTTACTGCCAGGAGCAGAAGCCATGACGTTCAACATAAAAATAAGGAATGTGGTTTTCCTCCCTGGTCTGCTCCTTTACAGGCTGCCAGGGCCGAAATCCCATTTTATACAAGTCCTACAGTCCATTATGGAATTTTGCCTGGACTCCTCTACTTTCACGATATAAGGGGATTTAAATTTTCATCTAGAACTTGTTGATGATTCATGTACCTCTGTGTTGCTAGACAATCTCGTCAGTGTTAGTCCTAGGGGACCTCAACTTCTGGCCAAACGATCCTGCTGAAAGCTCCCTGTCTAAGGAGTTCACTGATCTCATGACCAGCCTTAATTTTACACCTCACATTCACAGTTCCACTCACATACAGGGTCACACGCTGGATCAGATCTGGACCCTCAACATCCCCACTACACCCCCCATCATTTCCCCTTGTCCCTGGTCAGACCATTCGTTCATTTCATTTTCCCTTGCTCTAGCCCCTGAGACTAAGCCCCTGCTCCCTAAGAACACCTGGGTTAGGAAATGGGGCAACGCCGATATGCCGTCCCTTTGCTCATCTCTGGCCAAAACCAGCCCTGACCTTTCCGGCCTTGCAGCCCCTGCTCAGCTGGTTACTATCAACAACCGGCTGACTCAAGCGGGCGACGAATTCGCTCCCCTGAGACGAATTACGGTCAAGCGAGCCCATGCAGCCAACCGCTGGTTCACCTCAGATCTTAAGGAGAAGAAATTGGCTGCACGGAGAGCCGAGCGAGCATGGAGAAGAGCGTATTGTCCTGTGCTAAAAACCACTTACCTATCTGTTCTCAAGATTTACAAACAAGGCATTATTGACGCCAAAACTGAATTTTATTCTAATAGGATACTGGCAGCGGAGTCCCAATCTAAAGAAATTTTTGCCACTGTGTATGAATTGGCCTCATCCGACAGAGCTACGGCTATGATTCCTCCCTCCCAATTTCTTTGCGACTCGCTCAATGAGTTTTTCATTGAGAAGGTCGCAAAGATTAAAACCAATATCCCTCTTCCATCTTCTACATTCATTAATCCCTCCCCCCCTTCCACCATTCCCAAATTAACCAGCATTCCCCTCTTGACCAAAGCCACACTCCTCCCACTGCTCCAAAGGGTGAAGTCGGGCTCCCCCTTGGATTTTGGTCCCGCTCACATCCTTAGAGAAATCTTCCTAGCTTGTCCTACCCCGCCCCTCACACTCCTTAATAATTCACTCAGTAATGGGGTTGTTCCTAGTCTCCATAAATCCGCGGTTGTCATCCCAATCCTAAAAAAGGCTGGCGCCGATCCCTCATCCCCTTCTAACTATCGCCCCATCTCCCTCCTGCCTTATTTGGGTAAGGTTTTAGAAACCCATGTTAACAGTACCCTGAGCACCCACGTGGAGATAAATCACTGCCTCTCCCCTTGCCAGGCGAGCTTTCGGCCCCTCCACTCCACGGAGAAGGTGGTGATCTCAGTGATGGACGGGCTACGTGAAGACATCGACACCAACCTCCCGCAAGCCCTCATCCTTTTAGATCTGTCCGCCGCTTTTGACACGGTGGACCACTCCATCCTCCTCACCCGTGTCAGGGCGGCGGGCATAGAGGGCCTAGCCTTCTCATGGCTCGAGTCTTTCCTGAGCGAGAGGGCTCAGGCGGTCCACCTTGCCGGTTTCACTGCTGCCTCCCGCAAGGTAGTGTGCGGTGTTCCCCAGGGCTCTTCACTTTCCCCTCTTTTGTTTAATTTATACATCTACCCCCTCATTTTTATGTTGCAGCAGCTCGAGGTCACGGTGTTTAATTACGCCGATGACCTCCAGCTAATTTTGAACCTCTCCCATTCTCCTTCATCCGCCCAGAATGTCCAATCTGTCATGTTGTTCATTCAGGACTGGATGAACTGCAACCACCTCAAACTCAATCCGGACAAGACAGAGTTGGTCCTGACCGGAGGTGGTTGCAGTCCCTGGTCTCCCTCCCATTGGCCCCCATCACTTGGTGCTCCCCCACTCGGTTCCTAAAGTTAAAACCCTCGGGATTCTTCTTAATTCACAACTTTCTGTTCATTCCCAAGTTAGTTCAGTGGTGTCTTCTTGTTTCTTTTCCCTTAGGACAATCAGGAAGATCTCCCGCTTCTTTTCCCTCCCGGCTTTAAAAATCATCGTGATGACAATGGTGCTCTCGCGCCTCGATTATGGTAACATAATCTATAATGGCGCACCGGCCTATGCCATCCACCGCCTGCAACTAGTGCAGAATCAGGCTGCTCGCCTGATTCATGGCCTGCCCCAATTTCACCGTGCCACCCCTTTGTTACAGGCATTACACTGGTTGCCTGTGAGAGAGCGAGCCTTATTCAAACTTGGCCGCCTCACTTTTCAGGCCAGAATGGGCACCGCCCCTGAGTTTGTATGCTCCGCCATCAAGCCCTACATGCCGGGCAGAGAACTCCGTTCCACCCATATGGCACTCCTGGTCTCCCCCCGTTTCAAAAAGAAGAAAGCTGGTGGAGCAAAATTTGCGGTCCTCGCCCCAGCTTTCTGGAACTCCCTTCCTGTGGGACTTCGCACTTCACCTTCCTATATAGAGTTCCGGAAAAACCTTAAAACCTTTCTTTTTTCCCGAGCTTTTGCTGCCTAATCTCCCCCTGCTGCCGACGCTGGTCGTAATCTGAAAAGCGCCATGAAACCGCTTGGTAAAAGTGCGCTCAATAAATGTTTTTAAATTCAAATTCAAATTCAATCTCGAAGGTTAGGGGCTAACTCAGATTGTCTTAGAACCTACTCATAAGCCACTTCACACGCTGGATGGCATTTTTACCAACAATCCCTACATTGGGGTTAATAGAATATAGCCACTTATATGTACTGACCATATTGCAATTTTCTTTAATTTACCTGATGGGTATAATCACGACCCCCCTGTATCACACCCGCCTCCGACCAAAGTTCGGTCCTAGTGGAAAATCAGGTCTAAGGTGCTAATGGACATACTAGATAATAGCATACCCACTTTAGCTGCAGACCCCAACATGGCAGCTGTAAACTATGAAAACTGGATTAGGTCAGCCATATACCAATTGGCTCCAGAAAGAATAGTCAAGCAGCGAAGTAATAAACCTTCTGCTCCCTGGTACGATCTTGAGGTGAAAACCTTAAAATCCACATGTGGATGCTTAGAGCGTGTATGGAGGGTGGATTACAGAGTTGTGGGTAAAAAGAATTATAAATATGCTCTAACTGAATACAAAGCAGCCATCATTAGTTCTAAAAAGATCTTCTATACAAGCAAAATAGAGGGGGCAAAGAATTACGCCAGAGAGCACTTTAAGAAGGTTAATACATTATCTAATCTCCAACAGGGGAAAGTATTTGTACTGAATCAATCTCTCTGTGACAAAATGGCTACTTTCTTTAGGATCTAGAGGGTCAGTGCTCTGGCCCTGCCTCATTTCAGGCTCCACATTAGGGAAGACGTGGCACCTGCCCGCTAGACATAATTCATGGTGTCTCGAACAAAGTTAACGGCCTACTTGCCCCTCTCCTGAATAATGTTGTAAGGTCTCGGGTATTCACCGCTTCATGGAAGAAAGCCTGCATCAGACCCATTTTAAAGAAACCTTCCCTTGACCCTTTTGAAGTAACAAACTACTGTTCGATCTCCTGCCTGCCCTTAGCAGCCAAAGCTTCGGTAAAATCCATTAACACTCAGCTCACTGACTACCTGGATAGCAACAATCTTCTAGATTCAACTCAACATGGCTTTCCATCGGGCCACTCCACAGAGTCCATAATAATCATGGCCGCAGAGAAAATACGTTGGCAAATTGATGGGGTTTGCAGGGATATCCTTATTCTACAGCCGCGTTCGATATGGTTAATCCCATTGTACTTACGCGACGGATGGAGGCATTGGGAATTGGATACACTGCGCTAACCTTTCTCACCTCTTTCTTGACCGCCAAAGAACAGAGGGTGTGCTGGGATAACCTTGAATCTGACAAATGTTATCTGCCCAGGGTCAGCTCTCTCGCCAACGTTGTTCAATATCTATGTGACACCTTTGGCCAAATTAATCAGGGACCAAGGCTTCTTGTTAGCATTGTATGCCGACAATACTCAAATTAATATTTCCATCTCCTCAACGGTAGCCTCAGTGGCGGACAGATTCTACAGTTGTCTTGGGCATATCATGGGATGGATGCACAAGAACTATCTAAAATTAAATATGAATAAGACAGGGGTTAGGGAATATGGAAATGGTCCCCCCATGTGGAACCAACCATGGTGGCCGGCAGTGGCAGGAGTCCGTCCGGTCCCAGTAGATAAAATGAGAAACTTTGGTTTTCTATGTGATGTCCAGCTCAATTTCTCAGGGCAGACTAGTGCAACGCCCTGTACATAGGCGTTGACAAACGTCTACTATATAAACTGCAATCTCTACAGAACGCTGCAGCCCGCAACTTGCTGAATATCCCAAAATATAATCATATTTCTAGTGCTATTAGAAATCTCCATTGGCTTTTACATTTACTTTATATGGGGGCCCAAAGGACTACCGCAAATTGTTCCAGTGGTACACCCCCGCCAGATGTTAAGATCTGCTATTAAAGCTCTGGTCCGCGTCCCTAGAGATAAGAAGTCAAGATGGGGAGGCAGACGTCTCTCATATCAACATTAGGCTTCAATCATCCAGATCACTGTTTAGGAGCCTGGCTTGAACCTGGCTTTTCCCTTCCCAGTAGTGACCGAGTACAAACTGGTACCAGGCGCAAAGACGCTTCAGCATTTGTGCGTTTTATAAGGCCTTTACTTACCTACTTATTGACAGAGCGAGCTCCCATGGGACTCATGGGAGCCTGTTGAAGCGAGACGGCCCATGGGAAAAAAGGCCCCGCAGTCAAAAAAATCACTCTATTATTTGAAGTTGTGTGCCTGCAGGACTCTTGCAAGAGTACTGCAAACTCAACCATCCAGATATACATACAATATGAAGTACAATTTCTCGAAAACTACTGAACAGATTTACATCAAATTACAAACAGCATTGTTTCTTAGTAAATATCTAGATTCGTCAAACAGTGCCAAAGTTATTAGCAAACCAAAAAAAATCTCTTCCCGTGATAAATAGGTCCTAAATATAACTACACTGTGGTGACCGCCACTGTGTAATATATATGTATCTATATGCACTACAGGGACTATAAATCGGATTTCCGACATGAACAGTGTTGCCATCGATGATGTCATATCAGATATTGCTGTGCAATGATGTCATGGAACATGTCAAGAGTGATGTAATATGAAAGGTAATTAGCAGTGCATGGCAAGGGAATGAGTTACAGTTACTTTAGGGAACAAGTTATACTTACTTGAGATTGCTATAATTGGTGAATTAACTGTGAGTAGTTTTCCGGTGGCGCTAGAGAGCCAGAGAGCAAGAGAGCAGAGGACTGAGGACGGTCTGAAGATGGACTGAGGACGGAGCTTAAGGCTGCTAACAAGCAAGCAGGCGAGCAGAGCAGAGCCACAGGGCTACGAAAGCGGGGGCTGCAACGCCCGAGAAAGAAGTAAGCGGTTTCATTTAAGCGGATCAAGCAAGGCTCTTGGGACTCCCAGGCTTGATAAGCTGAAAGTCTAAGCTGTTCTGCACCGCACCATACGTGCGAGGAACCGAGGAGCCAAGGCCGAGGTCGTGCCGAGCCGTGCTGAGCGCCGAGAGCCAGGAGCGGGAGGCCGAAAGTAAAAGCTGTCTGCAACGCTCCGCACCACACGTGCGAGGAGCTGAGGCCGCGGCCGAGCGCCGAGAGCCAGGAGCGGGGAGTCAGAGGAGTCAGAGGACCTGGAGCCGGCGGCCCCAGCGAGCGTTGCGGTGGCAGCAGTCTCCCTGACATCCAGTGGCAGAGGCGACTACACCCACCAGCTGCTACTCTTGTTGTCACCTGTCGCAGCGTCGGCGGAAAGGGTGACCAGAGGTGAGCGGCGGGCAGCGGGTAGCTGGAAGTGTCAAGAAGTGAAGGCAAAGCGGAGGTGGGTGGGCTGGCAGAGGGCCCTCTCCGAAGCCGATCACTGCCGAGGGTGAGCGAAATAGGCACAGCCGGCATGCAGACCGCTTGTAACACGCGAGACACAGCCCGCAGCCCCCGAGCGGGGGTACTGTGAGGAGCCGGGGTGAGGCAAGCAGGGAGAAGTCGTGCTGTTGTGAACTACCGCAGGGCAACGCAACTGAGCACCTAGACAGCGGCTACAGCAGTGAGCAGCACTGCCATCGCGAGGAATACAGACGCGGAGACACGGAGGCACTGAGAGACAACAAGAGCCCCAGAAAGGGATTCAGTGGACCACCATGAGGTCGGGAAGATAAAGAAGACCTCCAACAAAGCAACCAGCCAAACGAAAGAGAAATAACACAACCTCGAGCTCAGTGTCACCGGAAAAAAATAAGCGAACACCTAACAACACCACAGAAAAGGAGAAAACATTTAATAACACCATCTTGCCGGAAATTAGCCCTAACAAAATCAACATCAGCAGAACTGACGGTTCGTCACCCAACAAAGATTCTGACCGGAGTCCTATCCCATCACCGAAACCACCCAGAAGCAGCAAAGGGAAAAATATCCACCAACTAATTAACTCAGCGGGACAGCAAACGAAATCAAAATACAACTTTCAGCTGAAAATTTACACAAAATTCGCCTTTTTTGAAAACCCAGGTAATGCCATCTACTCTACAAACGACTCCATCACAGGCCTCCAATCTCCACTGCAACCTGCCAGCACTAACAATGTCTCGCCTCAAATTAAAAACCACACAGCAGCAGAAATACACAAGGTGCCTGCATCAAGGGAGAGAATGGACCTTACCGGAGGCGAGGCAGGCGCAGGGGACCGCTGGGCACAAGATACCAGAAGACAAGAGTCACCAGAAGGCATCACCAGTCAAGCCCCTTCGGTAGAGGGTCCCATCGAGGGAATTACTGCAGGACGCATCGAGGAAACAAACCAAACAAGTCCTCCATCAACGTGGGACACATCAAGAAAACACGCCCTAGAGCTGGAAGGGCCCCTGGGGCTTTACAGCATTAAAAAATACTATCATCTATCTCCAACCAGTGGTTCTCTACACACTCAGCAGGTGGTGGCAGAAGCAGCAACAAATCAAGAATCCGATGCTCATCCAAATTTAGAACAAATAACTCAAGGCCACACTGAGGTTCCCGACATATCGGGACCAAAACCCGACCCTGTAAATTCCTCACCAACTACTGGAAGAGGGGACCAAAGTTCCCCAGACAGGGACATGACCTTCCTGGTATCCCAAGAATGGAGCGAATTAGTGGCAGCATATAACGTCACAGAACCTTCCAACAGCAACAGCGAAGAAAGCTCCCACCCGCCCATAGAGGGGACCAGAGACCCGGTCAACTCCTTTTGGGTGACCCTACTCAATACAATACAGCTATCATCAACGGCACTTCAGTACCAATCCGACAAGCTTGACCTTCAACTGACAGTCCTACAAAGGCTAGCAGAGGCCACTATAGGGATTGATAGAAAACTTGCTGACCTTAACGGCCTCATAAAAAGAGGACAAGATTCAGTTAAACAAATTCAAACTGAAAGAACCAACTGCATCTGCTCGCCAATCATCGACAAACTATCATCTTTACCCACGATGCTGGGCAACCTCTTAGAAGACATCAAAACAAACATCACAAGGCCTCTTCCAACAAACGACAGGCCTGATAAGAACGACACAGAATCAATTAAAACAAAACCTTCATCAACAGAGGCCAGGCCCGATACCCCTTTCAACAAAAGGGCATCAGGAAACAGCAAAGACCCACAAAAAACCATCATGCGGTGCCAGCCTCTAACCACTTCAACCATACCTGAAGAATCCTCCCAGAACACCCTCACAAGAGGACGAATCGAGCCACCAGAGAATCCACCTAATGCCCGTGCCCGACGAAAGCAAAAAAGAAATGGCCAGAATAAGAAAACAGCAGAAGTGGACAGCAGAGAAGAGAACAGCCTTCTTACCACACCGAGGGACAAGGAGCCGCTTGGCGACCGTAAGCACCAAATGGAACTCACAAATCTCTCACCATCACCTACAAACTGATTGAACATAATGACGCCAACAGCAGTAGGAACAGGAACCCCTACACTCCCAAAAGAGGCCCCTAGCCTCTACTTAGAGCAGAACCCTGCCGATCAAATAGACAACCCAGCAACCCGAAACAACCTAGACCTGGAACAAAAAGGGCAACGGCTCTGCAAAGGAGCAACAACGCAACCAACTTCGGAAGCCAGTAAGCAGGCCCGAGAGGAGCCCAAATCAATCCAATCCAAGCTGTGTTACTTGTGACGACCTTCTTCTTACTGGCGGTGCATCTCCATTAATGATTCGGCAACCGCAGGAAATGTGTCCTGCTGAAATTAAATCACGGAACTAAGTTTAGATTAACTCATGTTAGCGCGACCTCGAGTTTTCAGCGTTTGAGGTTTCTATCAGCTCACCTTATCGCTTTTGGTTAAGTTCTGCCACACTCGCTTCTGTTGCTGTTTTGGCGTGCTACTCCAATGCGTTGAGATTAATCGCGGAAGTCTTCATTTAAGTCACATGATTATATATGTGGCTAAGACTTCTGGGAGTTGTAGTTCATATGGAACCGGGCTGCTATTTGGTAAAAAGGTTGTCACAAGTAAGCTGTTTAGTTTAAATATAATAGCATGTGCATTCCAACCAAAACCCACAGATAATTAAAACTAGCCTTTTCCAAACAGGCGGTGTAAATTTCAAACACGGCTTAGCGAATTCGGGCTGCAGCACAAGCTATTTCCCAAGTAAGTGGTGAATAATACATTCTCGAATCGACAAGAAATGCCTTCCATTCTGTAAACAGGGACAAACATTGTCTCTTTTCACAAACACAGGTTAGAAAAGTTCTTTCCCCGAACCTAGAAGACATCGCAGCGCTGGAACAAAAAGGTATTCCTATGTTCTCTACAGCGCCATGTTCAGTTTAAACAAATATGAGCAGGTACTAAAAGATGTTTATTTTTTATTTTTAATACCATTAGGTACCCAGGTTGCCCTGAGGAAAAACGCGTAAACTGAGGACCGGGTTTGGAAACGCGTCGGCTTTCCCAAAGGATTCATCCCTTTCTTTCACCAAAGGCAAAAAATACCAGTCCCAGGTTGTTGGACATAATTTGATTTAAAAAAAGCCTATGGTGAACTCAGTCCCAAGCAGCTAAAGAAATAGGCATACAGGACTGATACAACTGTTTCTGGTGTACCTCACCAATTTAATGTTCCTATATTGTAAAAGAAATTTGCATTTAATGTATTTGTATGTAATATTTTGCATAATATGTTTATAATGTTTTCACCAAATGTGTATAATTTTTGTTAAGGTTGTGTTCAAACCTCGTACTACTATAAAATGTTGCAAAAAGAGCTAAACATTTGAAAATACACAGGAGCTTTCTAATTAATTTGAAGCTTCATGATTGCTGAAAAATAAAAAACAGCATTTAAATCCGAGATCAATATCAACCATTGGCACAACGGAAGCAAAAAGAGCAAACATTACTCCACCAAACGAAATACAGCTTATATCTTTTACAGTCAAAAACAACCAGGTCATTCAACAGCTACAAGTTATAAATACATACATGCATCCGAAGCACAAGAAATCTGGGTCAAGGGAACTTGTCAAAGAATTGACAAAGCTCATGGTTGAAGGGGACATGGAGAACATACTAGTGGCAGGAGATTTCAACCTTACCCTTTATGGAGACAAAACTAAGGACGACATGACAAAGGAAATGGACACCATCTGGAAAATCCCAAGCCAATCCATCCCCTCCCAATACAAACACACCAAAACCACAACCCAGTTGATAAAAGAACTTGAACAACTAAACCTAAGAGTGCTTAACAGACGCTTCATAGAGGACATCCCTCCAGCACCAACATATTTCTCACCAAGCACTTTTTCACACCTTGATTACATGCTTGTGTCACTTCCCCTGTACGAGAAAATAAACTCGTTCAAGATAGGAGAAAGTGCCCAAAGCGATCAATTGCCGCTAGAAGCCAATCTCGGACTGACCTGCGTCAATGAAGTATTTGAAAGAAGATACATTGCCACAGAACACACAATTAACTACAGAAGAATAAGAAGCAAGCTAACTGAGCATGAGAAGTTATCAAACAGCCCAAAAACAATCATACAACAGACATCCAGCTCAAACAATAACCCATTTGATGCCTGGGTAGACTTTGTAACGGAATTAGGAGCTAAATATGCTACAGAGCTAAAAATTCAAAAAGATAACACTACTACCGGGTTCATACATGGCAAATTAACAACCACAGAGATAAAAACCATAAAGCGAGAAACAAAAAAGACTCTCAAACAACTCCGAAAACACCCCAACATCGAGGAAATCCAAATGAAACTACGTAAATTAAAAGCACTGTTAAAAAAGAGGACCTGGGAAAGAAAAAAAGGCAACTAAATGAGGATCTCTGGACAAAAATCCTTTATAACTCCAAACAGAAGAACAGCTTTGGTTTTTGGAAGATTATCGACAGCCTCCAACAGTCTGGTCATAAAGGTATTATATCTGAATCCGACTGGGCTACCTACTTATCAGATCACTTCAATACAGCTGATACAGCAACGGTCAAAACAACAGGGGGAGGCAGGTCAGAAGGAGCGCGTCAGAGCTCTGACAACTTCGGCATATTCAACCACAAAGAGAACCATGCTCATAGGTTGATCCCAAACTCCAACCCAAGCCAAAGGCCTACCATCAACATTCGACCCACCCGCAATTGGAGAAGATAACTCATTCCTGGACACACCAGATCGGCTAAGAAAACTAATTCTAAAGGGGAAACTCGAGGGGGCCCCCGGTCCCAACAGGATCCCGCCAATACTATACAAGCAAGACCCTGCCTTCTGGAGTAACATCCTGACACCAGTATTCCACGCAATAAGGGAAACAGTAAAAATACCAACTTCCTGGAGTGGCTCGATAATAAGTCCAATCTACAAAAAAGGCTCCAGGAACGACCCAAGAAGCTAGCGTCTAATAGCCGTAATTGACACCGAGGCAAAATATTATGCGGGCCTCATCTTGGAGGATCTAACATTTTGGGCAACAGCAAACAACATCATCCCAGCAACCCAAACTGGATTCCGCAGCGGTCAGGGCACCACAACAAATATCATGGCCCTAACCCTTTTATCTGACACAGTAAAGGTTTCCAAGAGCTCCCTCTTTACGTGCTTCATTGACTACAGCGCCGCGTTCGATCATGTAGCTCGGCACAAACTTTGGCAGAAATTGGACAGATGGGGAATTCCAGGCCCACTTCTACAGCAGCTGGTAATGCTACACACTGACACTTGGGTCAGGATCAAACTGGGACCCGGCACGCACCTCTCGAGACAAATTAAGACCAGCAAAGGTCTGAAACAGGGTTGCGTCCTCGCCCCCATGTTGTTCAACCTCTTTCTTGCAGACCTCCCTGGCGTATTAGAGACAGTAAAATCCCACGCTCCCAGACTAGGCAACATCATGCTCTCAAACCTCCTCTACGCAGACGACCTAGTCCTTATCAGCCGGTCCCCCGTCGGTCTGCAACACCTTCTCGACAAAACCAATGAATTTTCAAAAACAAATTCATTAACAATTAACTTAAACAAAACAAAAGTTATGACAATGAACTATTACAAAATACGGAAACCCGCATGGTTCCTGGATGGACAAAGGCTAGACCAGGTAGCCTCTTACAAATTCCTAGGCGTCATAATAGATGGTAATGGCTGCTCTAAACACCAACTAGAGGCGATACGTCGAAAGGGCATGACATTCCACCTATCGATAAAGCCTCTGCAGAAAGCACTCCCCGATCGGTCATTGGGCCCTCTCCTACAGGTACTAAGAGCTCGCTTTCAGCCCATGCTCACCTACGGCAGCGAGTCCATGAGAGGCAAAGATGCAACAACACTAGACAATACCATCAGCAGGGCATACAGAGCAATATTTCATCTTCCCTCCTACTCATCGCCCACACAAATCCGCCTTGAATTCGGCCTGCAGAAACAAGCGGTGGAGAGAAGAAGCGCATATATAAAAAGCTGGCAGAAAATCAGAGATGCCGACCACGGTTCTCTAAACGCCCATCTCTGGACTGAACTGATCGGCAGAAATAACTCACCCGCAAGGTGCTATTTAGAGGAATCATTGAAGACCTTAGGACTAACAGCCCTATGGGAGTCGGCAACCGACCTAAGCACCTTTAAAAAAGTGGTGTCGAAAGTCACCAAGATGGTCTCATTAATCGAGGACAAAGCCACCTTAGCCAAGAGAGCGCACCGATGGGTCGTGCTGAAAGGTTACAGTGCATTAAAACCACAAGAGTATTTAACAACGGGCCTTACACAGAAGACAAAAACCAAGTTCCTTAACATGCGCCTGGGTAAAATCCCTATAGCTCCGCACCTTGCACCATGGACAAGGGAAAATCCTGCAAATCCCTGCCGCCTCTGTCTTTCCTGGGAATGAGGACCTCATACACATAATCTGCATCTGCACTAACCTCCGGGATATAAGGCGCTCTCTGCTTTGGGCCCTATGGAACCAGAAGGGCCTAAGGAGTTGTAGGCAGGCCGTGATGCTTTGTTTTAACCCTGAAGAAACTCAGCTGAATTGTAGAACAACAAAATACTTCGACATAGTGGCCAGAAGACTAAATGAAAAAACTAGAGGGATCACTCAAAGTACTGGCCAAACAACAATAAAGTAAGTACATCCGCTTATCTTCTCCTTGAAAACTGGAAGTATTATGGCCACGCAAACCCAACCGAATCTCGAGCACCCTAACCTGAGACTTTTATGCTCTTAAAGACTGGAGTCTGGCTCCCTTCTGTTTTAAAAGAAGTACTGACTTTTAATATTGGTACGTTTTAATATTGTGAGTTTTTATTAACTGAACAATAAACTTAAACTTAAACTTAAACTGGTGAATTACCTGGTTAGCTGACATGTTCACATAACTGTAATGTCCCTTTAACCTTTCTTTTTTCAGTGAAATCCAAAGTTATTTTTTCATGTAAAGTAAAACATTATTAATTGTCGTAACTATAATGTTAGTTTTAACCCTTGTTTTTGTTAGTGAATTTCAATTTTCTTTCAAACATAAAGTAAAATGTCCATTGACATGCAAACCATAGGGTTGGGGGATTTACTGCCTGCTGCACAAGGTCTTCGGCCAGAAGCGGTGTGTCAATTTAAGCAAGGCAGACCTACTGACAAAGGGTCACAACACTGAAATATAAGAAGCATGACTATTGGCTTTATCAAGGAGTCAGTTAATGAACATATAATCCAACTCTCCTCCCTGAAGGGCTGCAGTACATCCAGATCTGACAATAACAGCCGATCCACTGTCCACTTAGAACTAATCTGCATATAGGGCAGTTTTACCCCTAAAAGAATGACAGAATGGTCTGAACAATGAACCAGGATATGCCTGACCTTACTACCTACTAAAAAATAATAAATCCAAGTGGAAAATGTATACTTTTGAGGGTAAACATTTTTTACTGCGAAACCGGAACACCGCATGCCATTACAACATTGTCGTTACAACAACTGCGTTGTTACAACGCATGCCATTACTCCACAAGTCCGAACAACTACTTGAGCTAGGGGTCAGAAGGTGTTGGATTTAAAATACATCCCCTTCCCTACTGTCACACAGACTAGAGTTGGCATAGTAAATTATACTATTCCAACATCCAGCGCCCCCCCAGAGAAAGTCATTGTTCTGACTTGTGGAGTAATGGCATGCGATGTTACAACGCAGTCGTTGTAATAACCATGTTGTAATGGCATGCGTAAAAAAAGCATGCAGGGTAACAAGGCATATTCTTCTTGAGCCACAGGGTTCCTCAGTGAGGATCTGCCTTGGGGGAAATGGCAGCCAGCTAATGGCAGTCGTGGGCTAAGGCTAAGGAGGCTCTGTGGGGAAATTATCCTGCCTTGTGTGGTTCGCTGGGGTGGACTTTGCTGAGTCAAGTAAATAGACATTGGTGAGGGGGAGAGGGTTTAGCATGTGGGGGCTCGAGGAGCCTCAGAGAGCTGGCAATTCATGCCATCAAGAGTTATTGCAGTGTGCAGACCTGCCATGTTAGAGGCATGAGACTGGGTAGCTCCACCGACAAAGGAGCACTCTGGTGGCATAATGCCTGGTGCTAGTGTCAGTTGAGCTAGCGCTATCACAGACAAATGGGAGACGGCGAGATTGACTTGCTTGGAGGTCAAGGAGAATGTGGTGAGTGCTCTGCTGATTTCTGCTTGTGCCCACCCCCTCAGTGGAGCAAAGGTAGCAAGGAGGCTGTGGCTGGTGTGAAAGATCAGATGCAGGTGGGGGCCTCTGGGTACATGGTGACAGTAGACATTTGATCAGGTAATCTAGGTGCCGGCAGCAGAACAAGGGAGTACCTGTTGAGGCCCTGAGCAGTGAGGGTGGGGTTGTCTGCTGTGTATAAACAAGGTTTGGGGAAAGAACCCCCAGCCACGGCAGCCTTGCGGAATGTTTGACCCCACAGGAAACATGGGGTCCTCCACAGGAAGTCGTTGACCCCTTTTAAAGAGTGCCTGTTTTGATGACTGTGGTAGCAGAAAAGCTAGAGAAGGCTCAGGGAGATTCATTGGCAGAAAACAACATCAGTTAACCCATTAGAGTTTCTTTCTACTAAGCCCAAAGTTACTCCATTCCTCAATTCATTTTTTAAGAATGTGGCTTGCAATACGGAGGGTCAGAAGACGCCAGAGGAAGTGCAGTCAGAGGAATCATCACAAGTGCCTTCAGATCAGGTTATTGTCATTGGCATGAAATTCTTACCAAAATCAGTTCAGACGAGGATTGTGCACCTGCACTACAGGAGGCACAAAATGAAGATTTTTATGATTCCTCCTTGGGTGTCATACAGGGAGAGAATCATAACTTAACGTTGTTTGGAGTCCCAATTCACAACAGATACCAAGCTCTAAGCTGCCTGGTTGGTTCGATCCGAAGGGTGGAAGATGTGTTGGCTCAGACTGGGTCGTTGATCAAGCAGGCTGACACAATCTCCTCAGCCCGGGCGGAAGCCACAGGGACCCCAATAACACTTAAAGAGATCCTAGTAGACCTGCACCTAGAGATGTAGTGGGGGTTCGCTACATCCAAATCTAATCAAAAGGGGATCCAGGGTGTTTGTTATGCCCTGGAAGTGAAGCTGGATGAAGTTTGTGAGAGGACTAAGGTGCTTGAGGTGAATGTAGAATGGTTGGATAAGGTGGATAGAAATAACTCTGCTGACTTGAGGGCACTTAAGTTGCAGAATCAAACCTTACAGGATGACTTGGAATGGTTTGAAAATGTCTTGAGAAGGAAGTATTTGAAGATTCTTTATTTACCTGAGGGGAGTGACTTGATGGGCTTTGTGTTCAACCTGTTTAGAGAGGGGTTCCTGAAAGGTAACCCAGAGAAAAACATACAGAGGATCTCTAGAGGCCCCTTTCAGTTGGCAGTAGGTTGTAGTTGACCCAGGAAGATTGTGGTAAATTTTCTGGTATACAGCATTAAGGAGCTGATCCTTATTTTAGCCCTCTGACAAAGAAAGTTGGCAGCTGCAGGCTTTTCATATGCTTTCAGATGAGAAATATACGGGCGACTGACCAGAGGTAGTGGGTGTTGGGCCAGAAGATAAAGGAGCTGCAGAAGTTGGGAGCCAGGATGCAGTTGAGGTTTCCGGCTAGGATCAGAGTTATGCGGAACAACAAGATGCATAATATCAGGCAGAGTGAGCCGGCGGAAGAGCACATTAAAAAAATACAAAGCTCACCTCAGGGCCAATAAAGAATCTCTCCCCCATTTCTTCTTTTGAATATTCTTTTGAATAATTGGCTCTGTTACGTCCTGGTACATCTTGTAGCCTCCGTTGTATTTTTTTGGCGCGTTTTGGTTTTGTGTATGGTAAGGTGAGGGTTGGATATTGTAGTTTTCAATAGCTAAACATCCTCCTATGGTGGGGCTCGAATTGGCATGGACGATATGCCATTATTAGTAGATGTGGGATTTTCAAGAGGGGGTGGACTGGGTGGAATGTAGTTGGGAGCTAGAAAGGTTAAAGATACAAAAAAGGGTGTTTGGGAAACTTTTTCCTCACAGCCATCATAGTTGTCTGAAAGTCCGTTTTTTCATTCTCAATATTAGCCTAATTATTTTATTTGGTGTCAAGGTTGCAATGTAGTGGATTAGTTGGTGGAGGCTGATAAAATGGGCTTGGGGTAAAGAAGATATTGATACTTGCAAAGCATGTTAACAGTCTCAAGTGTAGAGTGAGACAAAGGTTGATAAGCCAGTACCTGAATGATTGCTAGGCCCACATTATAGCTCTACAAGAGACACATCTTTCTGCATCGGAGTGTAATGCCCTATTAAGAGGTCAAACATGAGCTGCTCAGGTTATATGATATGAACAATCCTTGCTCACTTAGAGAGTAGCACTTATCATCAGGAAAAACAAAGGTATAAATGTGGTGGATTTTAGAACAGACTGTTCAGGCATGTGGACTATTAATAAGCAGACCTTAGGGAAGTTTAAGTTTACGTGTGTACACTTTTATGACCCTAATTGTGTTAACGTCTATCACCTGTGTGATTTAGGTAAACACTTGCCAGATTTTCACCCCCTTATAGTACGTGTGGGCAATTTTAAAGTCTGTCTGGATGTAGCATTAGATAGGTCATCACAACGGCGGTAAGGCACACCAAAGTAAGGAAATATTTGAGGAACTTCATACTCGATTTCAGGATGCGTGGCATGAAAAGGCTGGGGCTAAAAAAAAGAGTATTTTGACCCTTTGACAAAGTCAGTATGTCTGCCTTACTTAAAATAACACCCTTTATATTGTAACATCACATACTGAGCCGTGCATGTCCATGGGGGTTGGGTGACTGGCCTGGGTGGAGTTCTTGCACTAAACCCTACACTGTGCATGGCCAAAGGCCATGCCCAGCTAGTAGTTGGGCACCAGAGGCATGTTAGGCCAGGCACTGTGCCCAACCCCAAGCCTTGTACAGCATTCAACATCTTAATTTATGTTAAAAATACAATAGACATTCACAAAAAAAACGAAGGTGAATTTGATGTAATAGTTCAGAAATGTAATAATATGTTAGTTTATATTTTAAAAAAATCCTTAGAGATCTACTGAAAAAAACAAATGTTAAAAGGACTCTATGGTTAGGTAAAAATTTGAGTTAAAACATACCGTTTTAAATGAAGAAATCCACAGAAATTCACCTTTTGTTTTTTTTCTGTGAATACACACACACACATACACACACACAAACATATATATACACAAAGATTCCTCGGCATATAGATTGATACATACATATATATAATCTATCTAATATATCACAATTAAATAAAATATATATATAAAGTATTAGAAAATAAATATATTTATGATTGTGTATATTAAATATACATGTAAATGCATCTATATATAGGCATGTAGGTATAGGAAGATATATACATATATATATATCAAAATGATTAAAAAAAGACTTATCAATAAAATGCAAAGTAAAGGCACTTCTGGTGCAATGACTACTAATGTAAAAGTGCTCCCATTGTTTTTACCATGTTGTAATAACTAAACATAATGGAATCTACAAAAAACAAGGCACCAGGCCCTGATGGAGTGCCGGTGGATTTTTTTAGATATTGCCCGACACTCTGGAGCAAAGTATTGGCTAGAGTGTTCAGAGTAACAAACGAAGGAACCCTCTCTGAAACATGGGCAACATCCATTATCGTACCCATTTTCAAGAAGGGAAACCGGGAGGACCCAGGGTGCTACCGCCCGATTTCCCTTATTGACTCTACCTTTAAAATCTTAGGTAGAGTCTTATTGGACAAATTGAGGGATAATTTAGAACAGTGCGGGGGGCTCTCAAATATCCAACATGGTTTCCGTGTAAATAGAGGGACGCTTGAACAATGCTCCAATCTTCACCTCTTGGTCTCCAAGTATACAGTGGCCAGGGAGGGGTCAGTATACCTGGCTTTTATGGACCTCTCCTCGGCTTTCGACTTGGTGAATAGGAGTAAGCTATGGACTCTCCTTCTTGAGATAGGTATTGAAGAACACCTGGTAGCTTTTATCGCTAGGTTACATCAGGACCTTAATGCAAAAATAAGGGTCACTAGGGATGGAAGGTGTTCGGACAGTTTTAAATCTGAGAAGGGGGTGCGCCAGGGCTGTATCCTGGCCCCCCTTCTCTTTACCATCTACATAAATGGGCTGGGGAAACACCTAGAAGCAGGAATGGCTGACGTACCGCGTATAGGAGGTGAACAGATACCAGCCCTCCTATACACGGACGATGCCGTTTTAATTGCACGAACCGGTATCGGTTTACAGGCCCTCCTGGACCGTTTTGGCTCCTTCATGGAGAACTTAGATTTGAAAATTAATGTAACTAAGTCCCATACCATGATCATAGGACGTAAAGTTAATATGTTGTACAAAAAATCCTTTACCTGCAAGGGCAAGACTCTTTCTAGGGTACCAGTTTTTCCATATCTGGGGGTCCTTTTTGATCAAAGAGGGCCCTGGGTTCCCCAGATCAAAGCAAAGAGTCTTAGTCTAGCACATTCATCATCAGCACTGCTGGCCTTCACAAAAAGACTAGGAGCAAAACCGATGGAGGCAGTGATTAAAATATATAACAGCAAGTGTGTCCCTATTGCTATGTATGGGTCCGCTATGTGGGGATATGAAAACCTGGTAAAAATACAGAGGGTGGAAAATGGTATCATTAGGAAAATTCTATCTGTTCCAAATTCAACACCCACCTTCTCTATTCATGAAGAAATTGGCTTACCCTACATTGTTGATAAATTAAAACTAGCCCCACTTCTTTTCGGGTCTAAAGCATGGCTGAACTCTGAGTTAACGTTAAACCACGCTATCCTCAAAGATGTTATCTCAAGGGACAATGCCATGAGAATACCCTATTTACAACAAGGGGTGGTGAGGGACAGAGTCTCTGAATTAAGCAGAAAGCTCTCACCCAGTCAAGAGATCAGGGCTAGATCCAACACTGTTTTTTAGCTCACTGCACCATCCCAGTTTCAGAACCTGGCTGTATGCAAATTAGTCTTTTCCTGTCCCAGTGCATGATGGGAACAGGGCAAACCAAACTACAAAAGCCAATTCTTACACTGGGAAGGAAACAAGCTCCCGGGGACCGGTTTCTGGCATTACAGCCGTCTTCGGCCCGGTTTGCTTGAATCCTGATGGTGCAATGAGCAAGGGTCTCACATCTGAGAATACCCTTCCACGCTTAGGGTGGACAAAAATATTTACAACAAGGGGTGGTGAGGGACAGAGTCTCTGAATTAAGCAGAAAGCTCTCACCCAGTCAAGAGATCAGGGCTAGATCCAACACCGTTTTTTAGCTCACTGCACCATCCCAGTTTCAGAACCTGGCTGTATGCAAATTAGTCTGTTCCTGTCCCAGTGCATGATGGGAACAGGGCAAACCAAACTACAAAAGCCAATTCTTACACTGGGAAGGAAACAAGCTCCCGGGGACCGGTTTCTGGCATTACAGCCGTCTTCGGCCCGGTTTGCTTGAATCCTGATGGTGCAATGAGCAAGGGTCTCACATCTGAGAATACCCTTCCACGCTTAGGGTGGACAAAAATATTTACAACAAGGGGTGGTGAGGGACAGAGTCTCTGAATTAAGCAGAAAGCTCTCACCCAGTCAAGAGATCAGGGCTAGATCCAACACCGTTTTTTAGCTCACTGCACCATCCCAGTTTCAGAACCTGGCTGTATGCAAATTAGTCTGTTCCTGTCCCAGTGCATGATGGGAACAGGGCAAACCAAACTACAAAAGCCAATTCTTACACTGGGAAGGAAACAAGCTCCCGGGGACCGGTTTCTGGCATTACAGCCGTCTTCGGCCCGGTTTGCTTGAATCCTGATGGTGCAATGAGCAAGGGTCTCACATCTGAGAATACCCTTCCACGCTTAGGGTGGACAAAAATATTTACAAGGGGTGGTGAGGGACAGAATCTCTGAATTAAGCAGAAAGCTCTCACCCAGTCAAGAGATCAGGGCTAGATCCAACACCGTTTTTTAGCTCACTGCACCATCCCAGTTTCAGAACCTGGCTGTATGCAAATTAGTCTGTTCCTGTCCCAGTGCATGATGGGAACAGGGCAAACCAAACTACAAAAGCCAATTCTTACACTGGGAAGGAAACAAGCTCCCGGGGACCGGTTTCTGGCATTACAACCGTCTTCGGCCCGGTTTGCTTGAATCCTGATGGTGCAATGAGCAAGGGTCTCACATCTGAGAATACCCTTCCACGCTTAGGGTGGACAAAAATATTTACAACAAGGGGTGGTGAGGGACAGAGTCTCTGAATTAAGCAGAAAGCTCTCACCCAGTCAAGAGATCAGGGCTAGATCCAACACCGTTTTTTAGCTCACTGCACCATCCCAGTTTCAGAACCTGGCTGTATGCAAATTAGTCTTTTCCTGTCCCAGTGCATGATGGGAACAGGGCAAACCAAACTACAAAAGCCAATTCTTACACTGGGAAGGAAACAAGCTCCCGGGGACCGGTTTCTGGCATTACAGCCGTCTTCGGCCCGGTTTGCTTGAATCCTGATGGTGCAATGAGCAAGGGTCTCACATCTGAGAATACCCTTCCACGCTTAGGGTGGACAAAAATATTTACAACAAGGGGTGGTGAGGGACAGAGTCTCTGAATTAAGCAGAAAGCTCTCACCCAGTCAAGAGATCAGGGCTAGATCCAACACCGTTTTTTAGCTCACTGCACCATCCCAGTTTCAGAACCTGGCTGTATGCAAATTAGTCTGTTCCTGTCCCAGTGCATGATGGGAACAGGGCAAACCAAACTACAAAAGCCAATTCTTACACTGGGAAGGAAACAAGCTCCCGGGGACCGGTTTCTGGCATTACAGCCGTCTTCGGCCCGGTTTGCTTGAATCCTGATGGTGCAATGAGCAAGGGTCTCACATCTGAGAATACCCTTCCACGCTTAGGGTGGACAAAAATATTTACAACAAGGGGTGGTGAGGGACAGAGTCTCTGAATTAAGCAGAAAGCTCTCACCCAGTCAAGAGATCAGGGCTAGATCCAACACCGTTTTTTAGCTCACTGCACCATCCCAGTTTCAGAACCTGGCTGTATGCAAATTAGTCTGTTCCTGTCCCAGTGCATGATGGGAACAGGGCAAACCAAACTACAAAAGCCAATTCTTACACTGGGAAGGAAACAAGCTCCCGGGGACCGGTTTCTGGCATTACAGCCGTCTTCGGCCCGGTTTGCTTGAATCCTGATGGTGCAATGAGCAAGGGTCTCACATCTGAGAATACCCTTCCACGCTTAGGGTGGACAAAAATATTTACAAGGGGTGGTGAGGGACAGAATCTCTGAATTAAGCAGAAAGCTCTCACCCAGTCAAGAGATCAGGGCTAGATCCAACACCGTTTTTTAGCTCACTGCACCATCCCAGTTTCAGAACCTGGCTGTATGCAAATTAGTCTGTTCCTGTCCCAGTGCATGATGGGAACAGGGCAAACCAAACTACAAAAGCCAATTCTTACACTGGGAAGGAAACAAGCTCCCGGGGACCGGTTTCTGGCATTACAGCCGTCTTCGGCCCGGTTTGCTTGAATCCTGATGGTGCAATGAGCAAGGGTCTCACATCTGAGAATACCCTTCCACGCTTAGGGTGGACAAAAATATTTACAACAAGGGGTGGTGAGGGACAGAGTCTCTGAATTAAGCAGAAAGCTCTCACCCAGTCAAGAGATCAGGGCTAGATCCAACACCGTTTTTTAGCTCACTGCACCATCCCAGTTTCAGAACCTGGCTGTATGCAAATTAGTCTGTTCCTGTCCCAGTGCATGATGGGAACAGGGCAAACCAAACTACAAAAGCCAATTCTTACACTGGGAAGGAAACAAGCTCCCGGGGACCGGTTTCTGGCATTACAGCCGTCTTCGGCCCAGTTTGCTTGAATCCTGATGGTGCAATGAGCAAGGGTCTCACATCTGAGAATACCCTTCCACGCTTAGGGTGGACAAAAATATTTACAACAAGGGGTGGTGAGGGACAGAGTCTCTGAATTAAGCAGAAAGCTCTCACCCAGTCAAGAGATCAGGGCTAGATCCAACGCCGTTTTTTAGCTCACTGCACCGTCCCAGTTTCAGAACCTGGCTGTATGCAAATTAGTCTGTTCCTGTCCCAGTGCATGATGGGAACAGGGCAAACCAAACTACAAAAGCCAATTCTTACACTGGGAAGGAAACAAGCTCCCGGGCAGTGAGATAAATAACGGTGATGGATCAAGCCCTGATCTTTGGACTGGGTAAGAGTGGTCTGCTCAATTCAGACACTCTGTTCATCACCACCCCCTTTTCTGAATCGATTTTGGCCACTATAGGTGTGGCAGGGTATACTCAGACATGAGTCCCTTTCTCACTGCTCCATCAGGATTCAAGCAAGCCGGGCCGAAGACGGCTGAAATGCCAGAAACCGGTCCCCGGTAGCTTGTCTCCTTTCTGGTGAAGAATTGGCTTGGTAGTTTAGTCTGCCCTGTTCCCATGATGCACTGGGCCAGGGACAGACTGATTTGCATATAGCCAGGTTCTGAGCTGGGATGGGGCAGTGAGATAAATAACGGTGATGGATCAAGCCCTGATCTTTGGACTGGGTAAGAGTGGTCTGCTCAATTCAGACACTCTGTTCATCACCCCCCCCTTTTCTGAATAGATTTTGGCCACTATAGGTGTGGCAGAGTATACTCAGACATGAGTCCCTTTCTCACTGCTCCATCAGGATTCAAGCAAGCCGGGCCGAAGACGGCTGAAATGCCAGAAACCGGTCCCCGGTAGCTTGTCTCCTTTCTGGTGAAGAATTGGCTTGGTAGTTTAGTCTGCCCTGTTCCCATGATGCACTGGGCCAGGGACAGACTGATTTGCATATAGCCAGGTTCTGAGCTGGGATGGGGCAGTGAGATAAATAACGGTGATGGATCAAGCCCTGATCTTTGGACTGGGTAAGAGTGGTCTGCTCAATTCAGACACTCTGTTCATCACCACCCCCTTTTCTGAATCGATTTTGGCCACTATAGGAGTGGCAGAGTATACTCAGACATGAGTCCCTTTCTCACTGCTCCATCAGGATTCAAGCAAGCCGGGCCGAAGATGGCTGAAATGCCAGAAACCGGTCCCCGGTAGCTTGTCTCCTTTCTGGTGAAGAATTGGCTTGGTAGTTTAGTCTGCCCTGTTCCCATGATGCACTGGGCCAGGGACAGACTGATTTGCATATAGCCAGGTTCTGAGCTGGGATGGGGCAGTGAGATAAATAACGGTGATGGATCAAGCCCTGATCTTTGGACTGGGTAAGAGTGGTCTGCTCAATTCAGACACTCTGTTCATCACCACCCCCTTTTCTGAATCGATTTTGGCCACTATAGGTGTGGCAGGGTATACTCAGACATGAGTCCCTTTCTCACTGCTCCATCAGGATTCAAGCAAGCCGGGCCGAAGACGGCTGAAATGCCAGAAACCGGTCCCCGGTAGCTTGTCTCCTTTCTGGTGAAGAATTGGCTTGGTAGTTTAGTCTGCCCTGTTCCCATGATGCACTGGGCCAGGGACAGACTGATTTGCATATAGCCAGGTTCTGAGCTGGGATGGGGCAGTGAGATAAATAACGGTGATGGATCTAGCCCTGATCTTTGGACTGGGTAAGAGCGGTCTGCTCAATTCAGACACTCTGTTCATCACCACCCCCTTTTCTGAATCGATTTTGGCCACTATAGGTGTGGCAGGGTATACTCAGACATGAGTCCCTTTCTCACTGCTCCATCAGGATTCAAGCAAGCCGGGCCGAAGACGGCTGAAATGCCAGAAACCGGTCCCCGGTAGCTTGTCTCCTTTCTGGTGAAGAATTGGCTTGGTAGTTTAGTCTGCCCGGTTCCCATGATGCACTGGGCCAGGGACAGACTGATTTGCATATAGCCAGGTTCTGAGCTGGGATGGGGCAGTGAGATAAATAACGGTGATGGATCAAGCCCTGATCTTTGGACTGGGTAAGAGTGGTCTGCTCAATTCAGACACTCTGTTCATCACCACCCCCTTTTCTGAATCGATTTTGGCCACTATAGGTGTGGCAGGGTATACTCAGACATGAGTCCCTTTCTCACTGCTCCATCAGGATTCAAGCAAGCCGGGCCGAAGACGGCTGAAATGCCAGAAACTGGTCCCCGGTAGCTTGTCTCCTTTCTGGTGAAGAATTGGCTTGGTAGTTTAGTCTGCCCTGTTCCCATGATGCACTGGGCCAGGGACAGACTGATTTGCATATAGCCAGGTTCTGAGCTGGGATGGGGCAGTGAGATAAATAAAGGTGATGGATCAAGCCCTGATCTTTGGACTGGGTAAGAGTGGTCTGCTCAATTCAGACACTCTGTTCATCACCACCCCCTTTTCTGAATGAGAATACCCTGGCGGAAATATATTAGATCCACTTTTGCTACGCTGGGAAGACCGGAACTTTTTAATGACCCAATTAACATCAGAAGGGAAGATATTGGATGGGTCAAGAAGGCATTCCTGGAGAGGGCTCGTTTGGCAAGAGAGGAGTCGGAACTGAGGAAACCCTCGGTAAGGGCGCACACAGTTTTAACGGCCACTCCCTCCTTGGAACCGTACTTAAAAATTGTGACCAACCCACTCCATAGACTCCTACTTACAAAATTCAGGCTGAATCTAATTCATTATTCATTAGGAAATTTTCCTGTGTGGTCAAAACCTGAAGATGGACCACCCTGTGATTGTGATCAGTTCTCAGTACAAGACACCCTCCATTTTACATTCTTCTGTGGTTTCTACACTAGGGAGAGGGTAAAATATTTACTTCCTGTTCTAAGGGCTGCTGGCTTCATTCAAATAAGGCCAGCTTTAATTTTTCTTCAAATGTTACCAGATACCCATATTATGTTCAGGGTTGCCTGTTATTTAACAGCTGCATTCAGATCAAGGAAGAAAAGATTACCTATGAAAGCCTTATTTTAATCCAAACTTGGTTTTAAATAGAGATTTTTAACTGTTGTAATAACTTTTAACTTTTGTAATTTTTTGGAAGAATGAAGTCAACATGTTATAATTCAGTAACTAGATCAATTGATGTTTTAAACTGTATTTGTATGGTGTCCTTTTATGATTTTAACAAAAATCGAATAAAGAGTATTTTGACTAACTAAACATTTTAAAACTGATGCGGCAACCACTAACAATTGCCAGAAATCCCTCTGTGAGTTACTACTAGGCATATGAAGGGCCAAAAAAGCTGTGTAAACCAGGCCCAATGTACATTTTACTAAACTAATATTTATGGCAGTGGAAAATCCACCATGCTGACAGATTTCACTACCGTACACGCACGTCATGGTTCTAGAATGTCATTTATCATGATTCTGCGAAAATGGATAAGTGGAATTTAGATTCGTATATGGCATTTTTGGAGAAGTTTGAGAATCAGGATTGTTTATCTTCATAAACATATTTGCATGGGTTCTATTGCAAGTTACAATTCGACACACGATGTGAATAATTTAAATACAGTTTATTAGAATTATTTCTGTCAGAGGGCCCTCATCATTAACACCTGTTGAAACTAGAAAAAAGCGAAAATGAGAACCACAGACTAGAAGCAAACATCTCGTTTCCATGGGAACGAAAGACAAGTCGCCAAGTGAAGCCTTTAATGGCCTGCAGAAAGGTGAAAGTCAAGGAAAGCAAATTGTTACTGCTCGTGTAAAATCTTTACAGCTTTATACCTCATTAAGCAGAAATAACTCAAAAACATGTATCTCCATAGGAATACAGATTCGTATATGAAATTTTGCAGACAATTAGGAAAGCTTTACCCAATGTCACAGTTACTGCAGCCTGCTTTCTGGCATGTTGATACACTGGCAGAGATGCTAAATTCTGCATGAGTTTGGAGCAGTATAATTTTGGCTCCACCCTTTCATGTTTGATGCAACCTTAATCATGCAATGTAGTGAACTTACACAATTATTGAGAAGTGCATTTACTGTGTAATCACCACATTTATATGAGCTTGTATTAACATTTCTTTTCCAGTAACAATGGGCTGCAGTTTTCACATATATTTACACTTGTGTGCTCTGAATAACATTGTATTTAATATATATTCATGTATTTCTTTAAAATATTCTCTCCATTTATTTATAACAGAAAATGCACCCATTTGAATACTGAGCTACACTTATATCGTAACTGTATTTGTACCTGTAATCATGCATTTAAACGTATATTTAAATGCTTGCTATACTGAAGTTGACCAAAGGCGCTAAGCTTTTGGATTTCACAATGTTTAATTTTAAAGTGAATGCTTGCAGAAGAATGACATTGTATGACAGAAATGGTGAGTATCAAAGGAGTATCTCTTGGCGAATATAAGAAAATTAACAGGGAAAGGGAGGAGTACTGTCTGAACGGAGTATGGTGACAGGAGAAACCCAAGTACGTTTAATCTGCAGAGCAAAAGAAAGAAATCTTGTTGTAGCTGCCAAGTTAGTTGTTTGAAGATAAAAATTAATTGGACATGTGGCCTGGGATTCTCAAAGGTTTTTTAGTAGGTATAATAAGGTGTGATGCACTTTGGCATTGTTCAGATTTCCTTTAGACTCTAAGAGGTACAGACCTCTTTGCAACAGCTCTGTTGTGTCACTTCATGCTATACAATATACTTTACCTTCGAGAACTTCTACAGGAGTTCTGCTATGCTGACACTGTTTTCTGTTTCCCCGAATTAATAGGGTTTCCTTGATCTTAAGTTAGAATAGGGTTTAGTAGGTTTTCTTAGATAACATCATGTATATGCAAGAGGACTGAAACTTTCAATCTACTCATCAAACTGTTTTCGTCATCCTATGGATTGTGGCTTCTGAAATGCCTCATTTGCTTCCTGCTATTGAGGATCAATTGTATTCGCCATTTCAGCTATCCTCTAATGATTCTGTAGTTTTTATACTATGTTTCTATGACTATCAGCTTAGCTTTAAATTTGTGAATCTATACTTAATCCCATCCATTGACCCTGCGTCTTACTGTGTGACCGAATGTCTTGCACTACAAATGGTAAATTGTATTGATCAGGTACCTGGAACTATCAATTGCAGGGGATCAGGAAGAAGGAGTCCACATTCAATACGTTTTCAAGTTCTTTAAGGTGCCAGTTTTCTAGTTACAATGGCAAACAAGAAAAACCTCCCTTCACACCAAACAAAGAGTAGCAATCTAGTTTTACAACTACAGTCTATGACATTCATGCTGATCAGGAAAACTCAAACAGGGTTAAAGTATATACATTAATATAAATCTCATGAGACAGTAACAAAGATCTTGCTATGACTATGCTCTCTTGTAAGGTTTAGGAAAAACATAGCCTAATAGCACACTGCTGAGGGCTATAGCGATTGTGCGGAGGGGATATACTGAGGCAGAGAGCCTTTAACAACTGACATAGCCCATGGTAAAAGGACTATAAGACTATAAGAACAGTCCACCCACCAAGGGTAGAATGTTCTATAATAAAAAGGGAGAAATATGAAGACAAACATTGGACCTTTGGAATTCCAGGTTTATACTACCCAATATAAGCTCAGAGCTACTCCATTGTCTTCAAAGGAGCTCTCAACATTCCAATGTTTCAATAAAGGGTCCTATAACGACCATAATATATAATATTCATGCTGTCTTTGAAGCATATATATGAAAATATAGACTACAAGCTGATTCTGTGTCTTGTTATTGGAAAGATATGTTGTCCAAATAAGTCAATGTAGCAAAAAGATAACTCCCTCACAGGGTTTGAGAGTCATTTATTATTATTTTTATTATTATGAGGGACTTATAATGCACACAGCTTCCCGAAGGGTCTCCCGGTGCAGGATAGAGGCAACTGACAGAAGCTACAACAGGCAGCTAGAAAAGCCATGTCTTTAGATTCTTACCAAAGGTAAGTAAAGAGTGAAAGTTCCTAGGAGAAGCCGGGAGAGAGTTCTAGAGTTTCTGGCTCAGGTAGGCAAACAAACGTCCCTTCATGCGGGCAATACAAAACCTGGGTGTAGCGAACAGTGAGAGGCTGGATGATCTCCGCTGATGAGTAGGCACCTAAGCTTCACCAGGCCTTGAATGTATAAGGGGTCCAAACCATGCCTGGCCCTGAACATATAGCACAAAGCCTTGATTTCAATACGCTTATCAGTCTTGAGCCAGTGCAGTTCATGACATGTCTAGGCAGCCAGAAGAATAGACGAGCTGTACATTGACGTAATCTAATCTAGATATCACCAAAGCTTGAATAACTGTCCGCAGGACAGCAGGAGGAATTAGCCAAAGGATCTGCTTGAGCCACGTGAGAATGGAAAATCGGGTAGCAGTGATCTTGGACACCTGTGGTTTCAGGGATAGCTTGTTGTCAATAATAAAGCCGAGATTCTTTACACTAGTCGCCGGAGTTGGTAGAGACCTGAGTGAGAGCGGCCGATGGCTGGCTCCACAGAGATCTAGTTTGTTATCCAGAACCAAGACCCTAGTTTTATCACCGTTAAGCTTCAGTGCATTTTTATTCATCCAAACAGAAACATCCCTCAAGCCCAGAGGCAGCTGATAACGAAAAGAAGATCTGAGTGTCATCAGCTTATGAAAAGAGGGTGAGCCCATACTTCTGAATTAAATCTGATAACGGTTGAACATAAATGTTAAAGAGAAATGGGCGCAAAATGGATCCCTGACAGACACCAGAGGTCAGAGCTAATGTCTTAGATCAAACATTGGCCGAGGAGACCTGGAAGGTACAATCTTTTAGACAAGAGGTCACCCACCTCAAGGCCAACACATTTATGCCCAACCCCTCAATTTTACCTGCCAGAAGAGAATGACACACTGTATCAAACACAGAGCCTAACTAAAGCAGAATAAGAGCAGCTGTACTGCCAGATTCGACTTGTTGCCTATAACAGTCTGAAACCCCAAGAAGAGCGGATTCGGTATTGTGCGCAAAACTAAAATCAGACTGTGAAGGATGGAGCAGCTAATGAGTCTCAACAAATGTTCTGTACACTCCATTAATCATAAGCTGCAACAGTGCGTGGCGCACATTGTGTTTGTTAAACTATACTCCAGACGTAATTCTAAAATGGAGAGCAACACCCTCCACAGATGCGACAGATAGAACGAGATGTCCTAAGTGTAAACTCCTTCCTGCGGATGTCCTCCACATGTTCGTACTCTGCCCTTGCTTACAAAAATTCTGGGAAGGGGTATCTAACTACATTTCACTAAGTGTTGGCTTTTCCGTACAATTAACGGTTGGAGAAAAAATTATGGGTTTCAAAAACGAACTCAAAGGGGGCTTACAGAAATTAATTATGATCATGCTGGCATCTGCCTGCTTCTGCATTGCTCGAGCATGGGTGTCAGAGAATCCCCCTAAAGACACAGAATGTTGTTCCCTTCTTTATCAAATATATGAATTAATGTTTTTTTTTAACCAGTCTATATATTTAATTTAATTGCGGGTTTATATAGCGCTAGGAATCAACTCCCGGAGGAGTATCTCCGTGCTTCGACCGCTGGGGAACCCGTCCTGGCTCACCCTGTGAGATGGTCCCTAATGGGTATCTCTAAGGTGCGACCAAGCATCCCCGGCGGTCTGGGGGGGCCGTTGTGAAGATGAGGCAAGCTAATGCCCAGAGTTGCCGAGTGTGGTCCCTGACTGGAGTAGGCACCGAGGCGAGAATTATCGAGCCCGCTTACCCTGGTCCACGACCCTGCCGTGTCGGGAATCGAACCTTGGTCCCGGGCCGTCCTCTTCTTACGGGTCTGCCGCCTCTAACCAGTGAGCCACACCACTCCACTATATGCCAAAAATAAATTCATAAACTGCACATGTCCTTTCTTGATTGTTCTTCTTTGATGTTTTATCCTATATGAACTGCATCTATATATCTGTTTTTACCATGACTTGAGAAAATTGAATAGAGAATACAAAAAAAATATTCAAGAGTCTTAACAAATTTTGAGAGTTGGGTATAAACATGCCTTTCCAAAATGTTGGAAAGAACAGAAAGACAGAAAAATGTACAGAAATTTGACCAACAGGAAGGGGCGTGCTTCCAATTCTAAGGAACATAACCTTCACTCAAGGAAGTATTGAGAACTTTTAAAATAATAGTTAGGGCTGAATCGTCTAAAATTCAAAGTTTTGCAGAAGGAGGGGAATCCAGCAGAGAACCTGACTTGATAGATTGTAACACATTTTGTAATGTTGCCATGTCCAAAGAGGACCATGCCGTAATTTTGGATTACTCCTCAGGCTTATTAGCTAAAAGGTTCACTTCCTGGTGTCTATCCAACTGGCAGCAACATGCATAAGTCTTTCTATCTTAGCAGCATCTGCAGCTAGTTGCTGGTGAACTATATCAACTTTGCCTTGAAAGAAAGTAACTAACTCGTCGCACTGATGTTGAGAAAGAGTGAGTGGAGCAGCAGAGAGATCATTCACTACTTTGTTGAGTGCTAGCAATCCCCTCAGTAAAGTACATGGCACATGCTGATTTACAAAGGGCATGATATTGTTTCTGCGCTGCCACATATTCAGAATTAGCCTCAGTCGCATAAAGTTTCCTCCACTGTCTTTCTAGGATTTTACTATGTTTATTTTCTTGTCTGAGGGACTCAGTGAACCAAGGAGCAGGAGGATGAGTTCTGCACATCAATTTAAACATAGGTGGCAAGATAGAATCAGTGGCCTCCTTAAGCCATTGCTACACATAGATTTGGTCAGGGTCAGGTTGAAAGATAAGGGTGGGCATCATATTGCGAAGATGCTCATTTAACTCCAATATGTCGAGGTTGGACCAGTTCCTGGCACTAGGTTTCAGAACAGGTCATACCTTACAAACACTTATACAGAGTTAAAAAATGCTCCAATTTGAAAACATGGGCCACTCTTTTTACTATCTTAGGGTCTCAATTATTAGTTGGCAGATGGAGTTTACTCCCTCAGGGTGATGGAGTAAATTAATGTAAAGTAAAGTAACTGCCTGCCTGCCAACTTTAAAATTGTCCACAAGGCTGATGGCCATTTCTGAAGCATTGCCAGGAACCCCATCATGGTGGTTCCTGTCAATGTTTTTTTTAAGTTTGACATACGGCTTCCCCAACATTACCGGTTAGTCTATCAAACTTTTTAATTTTTTTATTTTCAAAATAAAAAACCTATAGTGGGCTTTTCTTTTTGAAAATAGGGGTATAACTATAGCGCAGACAGAGTAGTCTCTGCTGTGGTTACACCTAAGGTCTGCAAAACATTTCAGTCAGGTGGCCAGATCATTTTGTTGGCAGTAATGATACTCCAACACCGCTGTGATGGAGTATCCCTACAGCCAACGTATATTTTTTACCCTGGTACATTAATAGGGGCCACTTTTATTTTAGTGCCTGGGCCCATTTTTGGATTCAGTCTGATGCTGTTTTATTATAGACCCTATACCTCCAGAGTAGAGCTACACCTTCTGTCCCAAATCATTGTTTGATGAAAGCATAGAAACATGGAAAACCACCAAGAGAGAGATTTTATTTCTGCTAGACCAACTTATGCTCATACAAGCATCTAAAACATGGCCCATATTTGGAATGACAACATGAATAACGGCATGTATTCTGCATATCACATTTCTACAAGTGATACCCAACTGCAAAGGGAAAACCTTAGCTTCCATACATTTACAGGAATTAACAGACACATTCACCCACGGAGAGCCTTAATGCAGGACAATGTTTGGAAAACAACCACTAATCATCATTTCAATTGACCAACATATATCTCTTAAGCAAGTTATGAAGTCATTGGTCAACACAATGGACCATCTTGTGGTAAATGGTTTTCCAGATCTATGGTTCCTTCAGGGACCAACTCATTCCCAATTAGGGTATTAATGAATGTAAACGTTTAGAGAAGAGACTCTAGTCAAAAGATATGGCACCTCAATTGGTATGTCACAACTATTAGGCCACGCCAACAGTCAGAACATAAGGGAGCTTGTTCCCAGGTGGTACTTCCAAATTGGAGACATTAAATCACTTCCACACATACTGTCTTGTGTGGTGAGGGGGAAGTCTAAACAACTAAAAAAATATCATAATCAAAATGGGACACACTACATGTAATGAGCACTGAGAGTTCTAAGTTAAAACAAGGTTTCAGCTACAGTTTATGGCGGAATAGTATCCTAAATAGTTACAGATGTGGAGCAGTTCTATTTTACCATGTTAAAAAATAACAAATGTTTGCTTTCCATCAGAACTTTAAATGGTTCTGTTGCTTTTGTCTGGTAGCATTATTTGTTGATGCATAAAGTAACTAAAATAACCTAACCCCATAACCTACACAAAACATCATAAAAATGCAATTACAACATAACAAGGGTCGAAACAACAAACCAATGAAAGCTGAATGAAACACAGAAACCACAGTACAAAACAATACCATCACATTATAAAAATGCAGCACAAACACAAAGCAAAACTAACAAAACAACAGGACACATCCACTTCCTTCAGAAACCTGTTTCCTTAATATAGCGGTAAAAGGTGTTTGCTACAAGCACTACCTTAATTTACTACTGACCCAGCGCCAATACCAATAATTGATCAGGGATTGATCCTCATCAACATAATACAATGGCCCATACACATTCACCCAGTATCCCTGAGGTGCTGGTGTCATTTTGTTTTCCTTTCCTTTTGGGACATCTGTCTTATGTCTAATCTTGATATCAACTCTTCCTCCATTTGGTCAATGGACCAATTAGTTGAATAGTTGATGGTAATGATGATACTCATTTACCAATCATTTAGTCATAATTAATAACAGACTCTATGTGAGGTTAACAAATTAATTTTATCTCAATTAAAGGTAAAATGCTCAGCTGCGATTTGGTCACAATCAAAACATCGAAATCTCATGATAAGAAATAATTTACAATGGATATTGATTCACTATACAATGACATTGTGCAATGAAGGAGTGGATAGAGTAAGAGATGAAGGTTCAGCAAGATAATTGTGCAAATCAATATTATACCTAACAGAGGGATAGATGAAGAGACAATAGGCTTGCGTAAAATAATAAATATCAATAATGTGTTGATGAAGTGGATAGGTGGAGAGACAAAAGAATTCAGACATAAAATATTAAACGGAAATCTGGTAATGTCATTAGTTAAATACAAACCTAACGGTCTATAGGAAGAACCACCCCTGGACCCAGGTGATGACGGGGTTTCCCAAGGTAAACTGGAAACGCAAGATCTCTAACAGGAACAGGATAGGATAGGAAAGAGCTAGGCCTCTCAGCAAAGAGACGGACAGCGACGCATCTCCCCTCTTCTCTCCTGTCAGCCTAAGCTTCTAACCACACACTAAAGGTACCCTAATTATACTCATATGTCTGTTCCGAATTTGTTGCCAATTTCATGAATCTTGACTATGCTTAAATTTTGACTATTCTATTGTTCAACTTTCTTTCCCATAGTCTAACTTTCGGTTCTTTCACATGAAATTTGCAAAAGTTACAATTAAACATTCCTTTATGCAAATTAGACGGAATCCACGGAAGTTGCAGCCTTTCACACCTTCAATCACAGACCCTTGGCAGGCAGTCAGTATCATGACCTTCAACTTTTAGGCATCTTCTGCTGTTCTCAGCCCTTCTGGCTACTTTGTCATGACCGTCTCGCTCCCATTCAGGACCCTCCCTTTACAATTTCTAACAAAAGGAATGAAAGTTCTTCCTCCACTCCACTAAAACGAATAAAATATAGACGTGTATGATTCCCCATTAGTGTTACCTATCATAAGCATTGAGCAAAAGCAGCATTATTTATTATTTCAAAGCAAGATGCAACATGCAGCTATTGGTGCACATGTGGCCGCAAATACAGGTTTAGTTAGTTTGTATATTAATCCACATTAGTGCAGAAAAATGCAAAAAAAAATCCCTTGTGTTTGTGTGTGGTGCACATTAGTGTATACTTCTACTTATAGTTTATACGTATTATAGGGGTACTCAATTCAAGCAGGTTTCAATTTTTGCGAAATCCTGCTCTATCAATTCCCCCCTCTGGTGGCTTTTAGGAGCCATCACAAAATACCTAACATACCAAGTGCCGTCTTTTATTCAATTTTAAATCTCTGTACTCATTTCTCTTTTTATGGCACCCTCATCTAAATCTTTCATTAAGTCATAGTATTCTCCTTTCATCTCTTCTAACTCTATTTCTTCTCTTTTTCTTTTTCTTATTCTTGCTCTCCTCTTATTCATTAACTCAGTTATTTCTTCTTTTCATCCTTCCATTTGCAACATTTATATACTATTATTATTACTAAAGCTATTATTGCGATAGAAAATATTTGCGTTAATATTTTTCCTAATAGACTGCTTCCAAAGGTAGTAACCAATTGCTTATTGAGGAGAAATCCTTACCAAGTCTCTCCCAGACACCATCAACCTCCAGTTGGGTCAAATCTTCCTGTCATTTCGTAATATTCTTTATATATCCCTCAATTCCTTTACTCCTATCTAGGATATAAGTGCAACAATGTTGAACTTTCAACATTCCACAGACTCCATTCTCTTTTGCAAATAAGATATCAAGGGCAAGTCGATTTTGCAGCACCATCGATCTTATTGCAACCATTTCTGTGTCAATCATCAAAAATCCACCAGCAATATCAGCAGATAATTGATCAACCACTGTGGACAATTTTCAAATTTTGTGTGAAGTTAGAATGAGTTCAACTGTGCGTATTAGTGCACCAAAAATATCACCTACTATTTCTGAAAAAAGTGTTCTTTTGTTACGTGTTAGTCCTTGCTTTATTTCATTTGCTTCAATCTATGTGGTACGTTTTGGGGAAAACTATGGCAAAATAACAACTTCCGTACCAGGCAGGCAATCTATAATAAGCGTTCTTGCCACACACATAATAGATCCCTGGAAAGACAGGATCCTTTCCACCCATCAATATCCATCCTCCAGTAATTTGAAAGGTATGCTCACACTCACTAGAACCAATAAAATAATTATTATAGTTAGTTTTAGTACTAAAAAGACAGATCTTCCCTTTCTGTGACCAACGTATTTTTCGGCTTTCTCATAATTTCCTACTCTAAAGTCCTATGGTGGTATTCGGGACTTTTGTTCAGCAGCTTTCTTTTGGAAACTTTCTCTTCTATTTTCTGCCATCTCTATTAAGATCTTCTCTTCTATCCTTAAGCTACAATTTGCATTATTCTTGTAAGAATATTCTATATCTTAAGTCTTTGTAATATGGAAAAGTTCTCCCATGTATTGCGCATTTTTACCACTTAACACTTTGTTCAATTCTTTTTTAACATGAATTTCAGAAAATATAGGTCTATATTGAAGTAATGATACTTACGTTTCCCCCTGACAGATAATAGGCTGGTTAGTATTCTACAAGACACACCATAGGTTAATGGAAGGTGGTGATAAGTCACACCTTCAAAAACAGACTAAGGTAAGTGCATGCACACATAACAGTCACTCACATTCATAGTTTCCACGTACTCATAAAGTAACTTGGTAAAGACATTTAACGAGAAATCACTAATTGATTTATCATGATGGAGAATGTTCCCATAAAGGATACTATTTTAGTAACTGGCATAATTCATTCTTTCACTTGTTATAACAGTAGTATTATTTCTTTTGTCAGTTACCATTAGAATAGATATAAGGCTAGTTAATAATATCCACAGAAATGTTAATAACAAGACGCTACACAAGCAAGCTTTAATACACCTACTTTTTAGACTGGGTTTTGGAATTTCAGTCACTTCTGTTTCAGCCATTTTCTTTTCTATATCAACTATTAAAAATCTGTCAATACTTCAAAATTCTAAAGAAAATACCTTAAAAAAAATTGTTGTGTGATCCTACACTTCAAGGCTTTTTTCTTTACAGCCTTCCTTTTTCTTGTTCCTTGCTTTGCTTGAATTCCTCATTCATTTTCCTGGACTCACCAAGGTTGCACTTTAAATTGTCACAGTTCTTTAAGGAGGTCTTAATTTGCTTTCATCAATGTGCTCGGTGTCAGAATTTTCTTTTTCTTCACTTAGATCTGAGCTTTCAATTTCTTCTAGTATTACATACGTCATTCAGGTGCTCTGTATTTTCTGCTTGGAATTTTTTGTCTTTGTGTTTTCCGCACCGATTCTGTCCCTGACTCTTCTTCATCTGTTTGAGTTGAAACCACATTACTTTGTTCTGGTCTTTTCATTAATCTTCTTTTCACAAGAGTGTATTTTAGTCTTTTCACTCCAGTTGGCCAATTATCACCTTTCCGTGGTTTCTTTGCCTTGACCTCACTTTCACCTTCTACATCTGGTTCACAAGTTCTTTTGTTTGGCCTTCTGGCTGACTTTCTTCTTGATTTTCAGTTTCTTCAGGTTCTTCTGTTTCTACAATAACTTCTCTTTCAACTGTGTTACAGTCTCACCTGTTTCTGGTTCGGTGGAAAGTTCACTTTCTTCTGGATCATCAGTGAATTCACTTCTTTCCTGGCTTTTCAACAGTCTCTGGAGCCCTAGAATTTTTTGTCCACTCTGCTTGACTTGTGCTTGGCTGTTCACCATCTCTTGTTTCGTCAGAATATGTCACTCTAGTTTCATCAGCTTCATACACTTCAGCCACTCACTAGGACTCAGAACATGAGCTTGGTTTTGATGCATTGTTGTGGCATCTTCTTCAACCTGGTGAGACACAGAACACACCAGTTCAGCCAATCCTCTGCAATAGTCAAGCACCAGATCATCAGATATATTTATCAGTTTTTTCGCTGGTACATATGTCTGTCTCATTGCTCTTCCCATGAGGATTTCAGCGGACTAAATCCAGTCTATTTATCTGGAATGCTTCTCAAACTCATCAGCACAAGTGGGTAAAGCATCGGCCATTTCAGTGATGTGAATGCATACACCTTTCCTAACCTGGATTGTATAGTGCCATTGATTTACTCGACTACTCCAGATGCTTCAGGTTGATTAGCAAAGTGCTGCTCCTGTTCAATTTTAAATGCTGCACAAATCAGCCAAATTACCTCATTATTAAAATGTGTTTCGCTATCTGTCTCCAAAGTGACTGGAATTCCAAATCTTGGGATCATTTCTCTCAATAGTAATTTGGCTACTGTGAGGCTGTCATTTCTTCTTGTGGGGTAGGCTTCCACCCAGCGACAGATTAAGCAAACAGTGACTAAAACATATTTCAACCCATTGCAAGGGGAAGCTCGATAAAATCAAGCTGAAGTTGGGTAAATGGACCTCCTGCTCTCCCAATTCATCCCCAATTGACAACTGTCTTTCGTCCTAGATTTTGTTGCTGACATATAATGCACCTCTGGCAAAGGCTATATGCAATGACCCTGTCTTTCGTCCTAGATTTCGTTGCTGACATATACTGCACCTCTGGCAAAGGCTCTCTGAAATGACCCTGAATTAAGATTATACTATGTCTGCTTGGAGAGTCTGATCATGGCATCTCGTCCAATGTGTGCATACCCTTGGTAAACCCAGGCTATGTGAGAAAGCAAAACGTCTGGTAAAACTGGTCTCTCATCGTGACAAATCCATAGTTCATCATCTACTCTTTTTCTACAGGTTGTAAGTTTCCAAATGTCCTTTTCCTCCTAACTTGCCTCTTCCTTCATCTGCCTCACTTCGTCCCATGTTTCAAATGGTGTAGGGGTTATAAACATAAGATGGCATTCGGTATTTCCTCTTTCAATTGATTGGTTCAAAGCCATTGTGTTTCGTGCACAATAACTTGCAATTTAGTCTGCGCATTTATTTACTTGTTATATGTTTTCCTGATTGATGTGCAGTACACTTGGTCACTGCAACTCTTTTCGGAAATTGGATAGCCTCTAAATGCTCTTTCACAAAATTACCATTTCAAATAAGGGAACCTGAGGAAGTCAGAAATCCCCTTTGCATCCATAGTTGGATAAAATTGTATACGATTCTGAATCCATAATGGCTCTCTGTGAATATTGTTACTTTTAGACTTTTGGCAACTTTACATGCTCTGGTCAGAGCTGTCAACTCAGCTGCCTGAGCAGAATGTATTTCTTTTAAACAGGATACTTCAATAACTCCTTGTAAGGTGTTCACCCATGTCATTCCTCAAAGATGACCCATCAACAAATATTTCACAATCAGATTATTTCTGAGGACTGTCCTCAATGTCCGTCCTAGGCTTTGTGCATGACTCTACATCCAGAAAATCATGATCTGCTTCCTCTCTCACTTCCTCACAGCGGGAATTGGGCAACAGAGTTGCAGGATTTACTGTGGTGCATCTGATCACAGTCAAATTTTCAGCACCCAGAATCACTCTTTCATGCTTAGTCATCTGACTGTAAGTAAGATGCTGAGTTCTAGTCCTAGTTAAGAGAATCTCAACAGAATGTGGCACATACACCTTTAAAGGATATCCTATCACAATCTGTCCACTCTGTTCCAGACTCATACAAGTAGATGCTACTGCTTTAAAAATCCTGGAAGGGCTGAGCCCACTGTATCCAAGGTAGCTGAAAAATATGCTACTGGACATTGTGCCATTCCATGTTTCTGAGTTAGGACTGATAGTGCACATCCATCTCTCTCACAGCAGTACAATGGAAACTATTTTGTACAGTCTAGCATTCCTAAAGCAGGTGCTCTACAGAGACTGCTTCTCAGTTTTATGAAAGCATCCATACCTTCATCATCCAAAACAATCAGATCTTTTTTTTTTTAAACCTTTTTATTGGAAGACAGGCAAAGGAGAACAGTGCAGCATACATAAAGCATACAAAGAGTCAGAGAACAGTGCAATGCAGTCGCGTATATGGGAAGTACAGATGCCAAGTCCAGATGGGGAACAAGGTAGGCAGGACGGGGGATACGACATCAGCAAATACACGGGGTGCAATATAGCTGTACAGAACATACAAGTACATCAATAGTGTGGGCAATAATCATACATCACTACAGGAATAGGAACAGAAGAACAGTGGGTGCAGAGCCATAGGTCATCAGTCCCTGAGTTGAGGCAGTCCAAGCATCAGTACAGAAGAGCAGGCAACAAGGCCCCACCCCCCCCCATAATGATTTGACTGTATAACCCATGTAGGGAAAGAAGCAGTAGTATAGAGAGACCCTCCCGGGCCCTGTGTCACATGGCCTATCGTAGACAGAAGTGTAGTCCCAGCAAGCGAAACCATGTCAACCCACCCCAACCCGATCCTCACTGTCCGAATCAGAATCCTGCACAGCCCTGGTAAGTAGGTACACCTGCAGTGGGCTCCAAAAGTCTCTAGGCCTACAGCGCACCGGCATCATTTCTGCGTACACATTAAATTGGTCTTGACAATAGAGGACATCCTTCAGCCAGTCCTCGAACGGCGGTACCCTGACACGCCCCCAACAACAGGCCACTCGCCGTTTCGCCAGTAGTAAAGCCACATCAACAAACTTGCGATAGAGCGCCGGCACTTCTTTGGTATAACCTAGCAATAGAACCATAGGGTCGAACAGTACCCCATCCTCAGTCATGACCCGAAGGGCGTCGTGAACCTGCACCCAGTACTCTGAAATGGCCCCACATTCCCATGCCAAGTGCAGGAAGTCGGCACCCGCCGCATGACAACGAGCACAGCGATCGTCTTCCGCCAAATGGAACTTGAGTTTTCTAGCCGGAGTGTAATAGAATCGTTGTATGAATTTATAGTGTATGATTTTTAAACGGCAACTAGAGGAGATATTAGCAGTCACACCACAACAGTATGCCCATTGATCATCAGTAATAGAAATTCCGAGCTCAGCATTCCATTGTTCACGTACCCGACTAGGCAACGCAATCCGTTGTTTCCTGATAGCACCATACAACTTAGACACCAAATGACGCCCATCGGAGAGTAACATCACGTGAAGTGGCAAGGCGATGTCCGGTTCCTTGGGGAACTCAGGCAGCAGCGATCTCAGGCCCTGACGCAGCCGGACAAAATAAAACATTTCCAGCGGGGAGTATTCTCCACCCCCAAAAAATTGCTCAAGGGTACGGAAGGTGCCCTCACGAAAAAGGTCTCCCCAGGTAAGTATCATAAGACGTCTGCACAGGCGCTGGAATCCCGTCTCCTGCAACAAAGACAAGGCAGGATGGTACACCAGAGGTAATGCAGGTGAGTAGAGCAACGCAAGATCCAGCGTCCTCGCAATTCGCTTCCAGGCATCCATAGTACACGTCACTGTAGTCTGGTGAGTATCTATTTCCCCAACATTCCCCAGAACCATGCCCTCCAGTGGGAGAGGATGAGCAACCCACTGTTCAGCAGCCAACTGAGGCATAAACGGCGTGGGGCGCATCCAGTGATAGGCATAGTGCGCCTGGGCGCTAAGATAGTAAAGTTCAAAATCAGGGATGTCAAAGCCCCCATCGACATAAGGCAGCGTCAACGTAGACCATGCCACTCGAGGCTGCTTACCTCCCCAAAACAACCGAAGTAACTCCGAACGGAGACGCGTGAAAAAAAACGCCCCAGGGTGATATGGAATATTTTGAAACAAGTAGAGGAAACGGGGCAGCACCACCATTTTTATCAGGGATGCCCTACCCGCCATGGAAAGATGCAAAGACATCCACCTCGTGACGTTATCTGCTAGTTTAGTTATAGCGACGCCATAATTAAGCCTGACCGTCTTCTCTTTGTGCAAAGCCACAACAATACCAAGATACCGTAGCTCCGAATCACACCATTCCAGGGGGTAGTCAAGTGGGAAGTGCCGAACCGCTGCAGTGAGCGGAAAGAATTGGGATTTCTGCCAGTTAATATGCACTCCGGAAATACCGCCAAAGGCAATAAACTCACGTAGTATCGCATTAAGGTGCACCTGCGGATCCTTCACATAAAGGGTAACATCATCCGCATACAGGGATATCCCAATTTGACGCTGGAAGCAATTAAACGCACTCTGTTGGTGTAATTGGTGAACCCTACATGCAAGAGGCTCTATTGCGATGGCAAACAGGGGGGGAGAAAGGGGGCACCCCTGCCTGGTCCCCCTCGTGATAGGAAAAGGGGAGGACAGTACGCCATTCACAGCCACCCTCGCCATCGGATCGGTGTACAGCAATTTGACCCATGAGATAAAAATCCGAGGAAATCCCATTCTGCACAGAACATCTACCAAGTAACCCCATTCAACTGAGTCAAACGCCTTCGAAGCGTCTAAAAAAACAGCAGCGACCGGGAGCTCAGGCGCAATCGTCGGAATCAAGGAGAATAATGTAATGAGATGTTGCCCGGCCAGGTACAAACCCCGACTGGTCAGGTAAGACTATAACGGGCATAAGCTCAGAGAGCCGCATCGCCAACACTTTTGCCAGTATTTTAACATCACAGTTGAGCAATGAAAGAGGCCTATAGGACCCCACATCCAGGGGATCTTTCCCGGGCTTGAGCAACGAGGTGATGGCAACTTCCCTCATAGACCCCGTCAGCCTCCCCACCTCAAGTGATTCCTCGAACACCTCCCTAAGCACCGGAGCCATGACATCAACATAACATTTATAAAATTCGGCGGGGAGACCATCCAGTCCCGTAGCCTTTCCATTATTAAGGGACATAATGGCACCCCTGATTTCATCCACCTCAAGGGGTCTACCCAGAAACGCCCTGTGTTCGTCAGATAGCCAACAGAGCGCCAGATCGTCCAGAAACCCACCATACCGCACGTCTCCTGATTGCTGCGAAGTGTATAAGTGTGTATAAGGATGTATAAAAGTGTCTTGAATGTCCTTTGTGTCACTACAGCGCGTACCATCAGGCAAGACTAGTTCCAACACATCTGAACTATGTCTCTGATGTCTCGTAAGTGCGGCAAGCACCTTCCCTGGCCTCTCGCCCTCACAGTACCTTCTCGCCGTCCAGTATTTCCCCCTATGTTTTGCCTCCCTTGCCGCCTCCTCCTCGTATTCTGAGAGTTTACTCCGAAACTGATGCATAATGTCAAGATCAGGGCCATCCAGTAACCCACGCTCCAGCTGCCGTAAATCAGCCTCCAAGCTCGCAAGCGTACGAACAATAGTTCTGAGTACCCCACAGCTCTTAGAGATCGTGACCCCTCGGATAGTAACTTTAAATGCCACCCATATCACTTCCACACTGTCTACAGATCCCTTATTCCTCGGGAAAAAGGCTTCCACTTCCTCGCGCAGCTCTGCTTTAAAGATGGGATCCAACAGGGCAGAGAGAAAAAGTCTCTAAGGCGGCCGCGGCCTATCGATAACTCAACCCTAACAGGACAGTGGTCCGAGTACGTCCTGTGGAGGTGCGCCACACCATGTAATCCCGCTATAAGTCTCCTGGAGAGGAAGACATAGTCTAGTCTCGCCCAGGTACGGGCCTGCGCTGTGAAATGCGTTCCCTCCCACCCCCCGGGGTGCATATGTCACCAGCTATCAATCAGTCCTGCCTCCTCCACAATGCCCGCAAGACATCCCTGGCTTGGACATTGTACTGAGAGCTCCCCTCCGACCTGTCCTCAAGGGCCAGCAGTGCCAGATTGAAATCCCCCCCCCCATACAATATGTGAGGCGTCTACCGCAAGAATATGGCCCCACAGTGTAAGAAAAAAAGCAGGTGTATCAACATTCGGTGCATAACAATTCACAAAAAGCACAGTGATCTGCCCAATCCTCCCCCATAACAACACATATCTCCCGTCCGAATCAACTCGGGATCCCAGCTCCTGGAATGTAAGTGATTTCTTGATCAGTATAACAACCCCACGTGCATAAGAGGAGTATGATGAAAATATCCTCACTGAAGCCCACCCCCCACCGAACACATGTGTAGGTGCGTGGCACAGATGCGTTTCCTGCAGCAGCGCCACTTGTATAGCATGCCGATCAAGATATTGCAGTACATTATGGCATTTCCTGGCATCATTAAGTCCACGCACATTCCAAGATAAAATCGAAATCCTATCTAACATCTCGACCGACATCACCCATAAGGAATGTGCGACAGAAAATGCTGAAGCACTGCACCAGACCCAGTTTCCAACTCGAGGTGGTGGGCCTGCACTGTTACACACAACGTACACCACGCACGCCTCATTCCACATTCACCCATGCCGTCTTCCATCCGCAGAAACAAACCGCCCCCCCCAACACAAAAAAAAACAACCGTGCAACAGGCACGCGGTACATTCAAATAACAGCACGTATCTAGTACAATCAGCGAGCGAAAGAGATCCCGCTAGTATATCTCCTCCTCCCCCTCCCACCTGATCAACCCCGACCTGTCAGGACCCCCTGCCACCCCCCCTCCCCGCACTCCATTCATCCATCCAACCATCCAGAAAGACAATCGCACACACAAAAAACTTAACAGTGGTGGGGTATTCCCGTTGGGGTGTCCACTAGAGGTGCACTTAACCACCCTCTCACACTACGCCGTTCACTCAGCCGCAAGGTGAAGATACGACTCAGGCACAGTGTGGGGGTGGGTGCCCGGAGCCCAGTATTACCATCAACCAGCGCCACAACAGCAGTCCCAAAAAAGTGTAATACCGGACCAGGCCGGTGACCCACTCATCCGCTCCCAACAGGTATGCATGCGAAGCCCTAGAGTCCAAGGGCAGCCACGGAGGCATCAGTGTAACGCATGTAGCCTAGTCAGTGCGCCGCTAGAAACCTGGTCAAGCGTCCTCCTCCTCTTCCGCCGAGCGGTGGCCATCCTGTCCCGCCCCGTCTTGCCGGCCAGCAGCAGCACGCTCCCTTTTGAGACGCTTCACAAAGTCTTCCGCCTGTTGTGGATTCGTGAAGAAAGTCTGCTTCGCCTGATGAGTTACCCTCAGCTTCGCAGGATATAGCAGGGCGTAGTCCACCTGTAGGTCCCTAAGCTTTTTCTTGACCGCCAGGAATTTGCGTTGTTGCTCCTGCACTATCTGGGTGAAGTCCGGATACACAGTGAAATTGACCCCCTGAAAGGAAAGTGAGCGAGTAGTGTGAGCCGCACGCAGAGCCGCATCACGATCCCGATAGTTCAGGAGGCGCGCAATGATAGGGCGCAGCGCCGCACCCGTGGCCGGACGTGGCCCAAGGGATCTGTGTGCCCGCTCCACAATAAACTGCGCGGAAAACGCTTCCGCTCCAACCGCACCAACCAGCAGTCTTTCTACATACGTCTCCATTTTCCCTACATTTGTCGTCTCCGGCACACCTACAACGCGTATGTTGTTACGCCAACTGCGCGCCTCCAACTCCGCATTCTTAGCGGCTATTACCCTCAGGATATTGTCCATCCTCGCCAGCTGAGTGGTATGAGTGGCCGCAGTGTCGTCGTGATCCGAGATGCGCTGCTCCGCCGCGGTCAGGCGTTCCTCATGAACATCAAGTTTTTGCACCACCGCGTCCATGCGCGAGGATAGTTTGTCCACTTTATCCACAATGGTAGCAAATCCCTGCCGCATCTCTTGCATCATCTGCTGGAAATCCGTGGCAGCTGGCTGCGGACTAGCTTCAGCGACAGGCGGGGGGGGAACGTGAGCTTCCAGCCTCCTGCATCAGGCGAGCGCCCCTCCTAGAAGCCGCAGAGTCAAATGAAAGTTTAGGCTGCTTATTGTCCGGCTTCCCCATGGTCAAGCACACAGAGCCCGTAGCAGTTCCCACCGTAAGGAGATGTAGGGGGATCACCGGGTACAAGTCCACAGACTCCAACCAACGTTATGCGTCCAATGTAGCCCCCAGCAGAGCAAAATCCAGGATCAGGGCACAGTAGCACTATAACCACGCAGTAGCACCAGCACCCTCCAAGAGTCACAGCATGCTGCCGCCTCCGGGGAAGTAGGGGGCAGTCACAATGACAGCAGGCAAAGGGAGTTAGAAAGGACACAGCAGTGGCCCACCACAGCACAACACAGGTCAGTGAAGGTAGCGCCACGCACAGAGTGCCATAGAGTCAACGCGCAGGCATCAGCATCTATGTCTTCCCCCAAGGAGCAGAGCAGTACAATCCATAACAGCGTGGCACACAGAGACACAGTGGGGGGGCACCAGTAGTCAGCGCAGCCAGACGGGCCCCACCAAATCCAGCATGGCGAGCTCCCGTAGTCAGCAACTGCTGTGAGGATAATGGCGCCAAATGGGAGAGAAAGCGGCCCCCCAGCAGCGCGACCGGCCAGTACCTCCACAAGCCGCTTCTCCAGCTCCAGTCTATCCCCGCTCGTATCCTGCAGGGGCCAGGCAGTCAGGAGATTATCACAGGCGGGGGCACGAGCAGGCATGTATGCCCCGCCACTCCCTACCGTATAATGGCCGTGTCCCAAAGCCGGAGGCGGATCGGCGCCCCCGCCGCAGCTCCTCCACTGTAGATCAGGGCGACACCCACGACGACGCTGCACAGCCCCCGTCACCGGGTCCGAGCCACACACGCGGCCGCCAGCCACCTCCAGGCAGGGAGTCTCGGAGAGTCCTTGAGGGGGGAGGGGATGAGGCCTCCACCCCACGTGTGAGGCAGCGGTCTAAAGTGGGCCGAGACGCCGGGCCGCAGAGCGCCAGACTTCCAGGACGCTCAGCAGTGAATCTTCCGGACCCTGTAACAGCGGACAGGAACCTCGGATCAGCTCGGGAAATGGACCGAGTGCAGTCCACAGCCCACCAGACAATAAACCAGGGTCAGAGTGGCGAATGGTGATGTTTAGGAGGATAAGTGACCGGATGAAAGCTCCGGGCTGCAGGAGCCTCACGGCAGTGCGGCCATGCTGCAGTGCGCCCTCTAGCGCCCCCAAACAATCAGATCTTTCAGATATTTCCATGTCAACCTCTGTAGAGGTTTTGCAATTAGTGAGAAACCACATATCCATTGACGACAGTATCCAACTATTACAAAAAACATTCTCAATTCCTTCTGAGTTCTGGGTCAATTCATTTGTCTGATCACACTGATTCTTTCTACGGTTCCTTTATAACTCTCTTTTCTGACATGTGTCCAAGCTACTGTACTTCCTGTTTGCAATTTTGCTGGAGATACCTTATGTCCTCCTTCTGCTAAATGGTTCGATAAGGCAATTGTGTCTGTAACACATGCCTCTCATGTTTTTGATGCCACCAGTAGGTCATCAATATACTGAACCAAAACCGAATTTCCTGGCATAACTAAAGTCTCTAGCCATTTTTTCTAGATTTGATTAAAGATTGAAGGACTCAGTGTGTACCCTTGAGGAGCTCGGCAACATGCCAAAACACGGATTCCGAACCGGAAGGCAAATTAATATTGGCTTTCTGGATGCAAAGAATCGAATAGAATGTTTAGCACAGATCAATCACAGTGTACCATTCTGTATCACAAGGAATTTGGCAAATAATCACTGCTGGATTTGGCAGTACTGGACAACAAGGTACTCCGATTGTATTGATTTTATATAAATCCTGCACTAGCCAGTATTTCCCACTAGGCTTTTTGATACCAAGGATAGGCGGATTACAAGGATTGTTCATTATTTCTTTTAGAGTTCCTTGTTCAATCAATTGGTCAATACCTGGAGTCACACCTGCAATCACTTCTGGGTTCATTTTGTATTGTGGTGTGTTGGGATACACAGCACCATTCTTCCCTATTACCTGAATTGGCTCTACCCTTGTCATTAGGCCAATCTCCATAGTCCCACACATCTGGATTCACTGTACTTTATATTTCTTCAGGCAGATTTTCTTTGGTAAGAAGTGGAAACAACTGATTTACTTCTGTCCCTTTCTTCACTAGCATCATTTTAAAGTCCACATCCTCATCTGGGGTCTGAAATGCAATTCCATCTGGGGTACAATAGATGGTGCAGTTCATCTTACATAACAAATCTCTTCCCAAGAAATTTTCTGGGCTTGAGTCACACACCACAAATCGATGCATGTCTTTGAAGTTTCCAATATGAACTTCTAATGGGTTTGTGACTGGTGTTCTAATATGCTTATTCGAGACTCCTACAAGGATAGTTTTGAAATTTCTGCTGCTCTCACAGTAGAACGAGTGGCACCAGTGTCCACTAAGGATGTTACAGCATTACCTTCCACCTTTCCGTCAACAAATTGACCTGATTGATCTACTGCTAAAGATGCGTCAAGTACACACTCTTCCTCCCTCCTCAGGCATCGTCATTGAGATGAGTCTGAATCACTTCCATTTCATAGCATCCAATACTGCTGACTCACACCTTGATTCTTAACAAGCGGGTCTCCTCCAAGATATCCAGTGTTCACATTGTTCCTCTGCACCTGAGCATTCACATTATTCGCTATGGGGGCTGGTGGCACCTGTAACTGTTGAGTAACTATCTGCTGCTGCTAATGTTGATTTACACCAACCTCATTCTGCATTTGTGGAATTAAATTTTGATTTCCCCATTAATCTTTTTATTGGAGCTACACTCATTCCTCCAATGTCCAAAACTTTCTGCACACATGACAAGGACATCTTTTCATAGCTTCGTCCTTACTCATTCTTCCTTTCCCTTTACCTCCATTGTAATTGTGTCAATTCTGACTCTGTCCATTCATCTGGCTAATTGTTTGATTGCTATTACTTTCCTGTTGCTCTGCTACCTTCACTTGAGCCCACATCATTTTCTTTTTCAACTTTTTATGTTTGCTATCAATTTCTGCACTACAGTAATGTTGAATTCATAGTTAGGGCAGGTCGGTCCAACAATCCCCTTTTTTCATATTTCAGAGTTCCTTCACCTGATTTTCGGCACTGCTTAACCTCGCATATCGCCCTTCATAGAGGAGATCTATTCGGCGTACTTTGCGCCGGTAGCTTTATCGGCTTCGACCTTTTGGCGTTTACCAGGCGGCACTCATTGTTTATTCCAACTGTACTACAACTGAGCACTACCACCAGCTGGCGATTAGCAGGATTCAGCCAGGTTTTTATTGTACTAATGGGAAAGTTCTATCGATTATCCTGAGGAAGGTGTCGGCTAAAAATTAATTGCCCACCGAAACGCGTTGATACATAAAGGGAGAACTACTTTGAGTTTGGTTGGGAGACAACAAACCTGATACAGGATTTATAATTAATAATCAGGAGTGATCTCCAGTATACCTTTGTAGTGCTCCTATAGCTGTTAGGAACTGTTGTTCCTCTTTTTCTGTCCCTAGGATTGTTTTTAACTATTATGTGTTTTGTTATTATGTATATTGTCAATGTATTTGTGATTCTAAATGTATTATTGCTTTGACTGCGACCTATTGGTTTTAATTTGTTTTAATAAACTGTATGGTTTTGCCACACATATGTATACAAACTTTTTTCGCCTTTTGAATAATTCTGCATTTTCCGTTGCCTGCTATTTGCTGTCATTATATTAGTTAATTGTATGGATGTTGCTTGAGCTTAGTGTATGCCTGGGTTTGAAATTTCCAAAGGGGTATCTCATTGTTTGACAATTATCATTTGGTACCCTGCTCCTTTGGGTCATTGGGTCCCTCTCTCTTTTATTAGAGTACTCAATCCAATTATCCATCCATATACACGTATGATATCCTCGAGCCTACATCATAAAAGAAGCAGGCGTTTTTGGAGGCGGAATTGGAATTTCCTCTCTAGTCACAATTGGTTTATATTTCCTAAAGAAGTTCTTTATTTTCTGCATCAACTTCCTTTTTTGACTTCCTCCACTAATCGGTCTGAACATGATTGAAAAACAAACAATCTTTCAGTGAATATACTTATTCTATTGGTTGGCTCTCGTTCTATACCAGCGCGTCTTGTACTAATCATCCAATCAGAACACTGCTATGTAATCAAAGCCTTAACCAATAATAATGTGTCTCACACCAACCAACCAATCACAGACCAGCCCACACCCGCAACCTGACCAATGTCTGTGCTGCCTTTTCTGACGTCAGTATTACTCCTTTTACTGACCCTCCATTCACAAAATCAGAACTAAGTACACGCCCACTGCCTTGTCCAATGCCAGCACTGCTTTTTGTGACGTCAGTAATACTACTTTTACAAGCCTTCCATTCGCAAAATCTCACAGCAATATTTTTACGAGTTTTCTTAATCAAGATTCTGTTAGTAACAACAAAAAAAGACACTGCTACCTTGTCTGCTTCACTAAATAAATTTCTCAATAATTTCCTTACACTGCAAGTAATAATAACGACCAATGTTATCTTAGCTCTCTAACAAGCTCTTGGAGGACCTGATACTCCTTAGGGATAAAGCCAGAGTCTTGCAAAAAAACTTTTTGGCATGAAAAAGAGTCTTGGTGCACCTCTGGGTATAAGGCCAAAGTTTCACAGGTGGACCCTTCGCTATTTCAGACACTCAACTCACATATGAATATTTCCCTTAATAGAACACCTACAGCCCTCCGTAGCTTTTAGGCATTATTTCAACAGACAAAGCACTTCTGCAGTGTGATTTCTTTACCACACTCTTCTTCTGCCTACTTCCAGCAGATTCCTTCCCGGGATTTCTTAGGTATCTACGTGCCTGGAGTTCTAGACAACATAGAACATGACACTAACTTTTCGTGTTAAGAACATATAATCAATAATCAATAATCATTACCTAACAAATTAATAATGAAGTCATCCTTGGCTACCAAGAAACTGATCCAGCGCCAATACCAATAATTGATCAGGGATTGATAATCATCAACATAATACAATGGCCAATACACCTTCACCCCGTATCCCTGAGGCGCTGGTGTCAATTTGTTTCCTTTACATCAAATATCCTTTTATTGATCCTTTCAGGACATCTGTCTTATATCTAATCTTGATATCAGCTCTTCCTCTATTTGATCGATGGACCAATTAGTTGAATAGTTCATGGTAATGATAATACTAATTTACCAATCATTTAGTCAAAATTATTAGCAGACTCTCGGTGAGGTTAACAAAATATTTTATCTCAAATAAAGGTAAAATGCTCAGTTGCGATTTGGTTTAAATCAAAACATCAAAATCTCATGATAGGTAATAATTTACAATTGATATTGCCTCACTATGCAATCACAATATCCAATGAAGGAGTGGATAGAGTAAGAGACAAAGGTTCAACAAGATAATTATGCCAATCAATGTTATACCTAATGGAGGGATAGATTAAGAGACAATAGGTTTATCTAAAATAATACATATCACTAATTTGTTGATGGAGTGGATAGGTGGAGAGACAAAAGAATTCAGAGATAAAATATTAAACTGATATCTGGTACCGTCATTACCTAAATACAAACCTAACGGTCTATAGGTAGAACCACGCCTAGACCCAGGTGATGACGGGGTTTTCCCAAGGTATACTGGAAATGCAAGATCTCTAACAGAAACTGGATAGGTTAGCAAACAGCTAGGCCTCTCAGCAAACCGACGGTCAGCAACGCATCTCCCCTCTTCTCTCCTGTCAGCCTAAGCTTCTAACCGCATCCCTAAAGGTACCCTACATATGGTCTAAAAACCTACATGTCCGTCCCACATTAGTTGCCAATTTCATGAATCTTGACAAGGGATTGGTTGGTTTGGTGGGTGGGATGTAACACCGCCGTGACTATGCTTAAATTTTGACTATTCCATTGTTCAACTTCCTTTCCCATAATCTAACTCTCAGTTCTTTCACCTGAAATTTACAAAAGTGCCAAATAAACATTATTTTATTCAAATTAGACAGCATCCACGGAAGTTGTCGCCTTTCACACTGTCAATCACAGCCCTTGGCAGGCAGGCAGCATCACGACCTTCAACTTTTAGGCAACTTCTGCTGTGCTCAGCGCTTCTGGATGCTTTGTTATGAATGTCTCACTCTCATTCAGGACTCTCCCTTTACAATTGCTAACTTAAGGAAAGAAGGTTGTTCATCCACCCCACTAAAACAAATGAAATATAGACATTCATTAATTATATGACACTGCATCCCTCACTGTTTACCACCCACCTGTGTCAGATTCCCCTTAGTGTTACCTAGCATAAACATTTAGCAAAAGCAGTATTCTATGTTATTTCAAAGCAAGATACAAAATGCAACTGCTAGTGCAAATGCAGCCAATTTGTGCAGTATCTTGTGTTTCTTTTAAAGCCCTCTGCAAATACAGGTTTAGTTCTTTCATATCTTAATCCACATTAGTGGTGACATTCACAAAACAATTTCCCTCATGTTTGTGTGTTGTGCACCTTAGTGTACTACTTCTACTTATAGTTAGTACGTATTATAGGGGTACTCAATTCGAGCATGTTTCAAATGTTGCTAAACCCTGCTCCATAACTACTAAGGACATGAAAAAGTGGCATTCAAAAAGATTCTTTGTTATCCGGCCAGGTGACAGTTAATTCCAATATGGGACCTTGGCTTAAGGGATGGGTAGGTACTAGCTATTATTACATGTTGGCAAAGGCAATATTGCTTGAATAAAAACATCTAAAAGATATGGCAAAGTAGATATCGTTTGTTAATCCACCAGAAAGTCCAGAGAAATTTGTCGAGATCAAAATGAATATCCCTTTATGACATCTAACAGTTTGCTCCTGCTTTACATCACAACAATGATGCAAACGAGCTGCAATAAGTTGTGGTGGGAATTACTTTCCCAAGCAAACTATGATTTCCATTGGAAAGTTGCCCTAAGTAGATCAAAGCAACACTATGCACAACTTTGCGCTTTCATCAAAGGGGGGTACCAGGTGTGGTACATGGGCGGTCCCAAGCACGACCCATGGATTTTTATGCAAATCCCTTTCTGCTGACATTTGTCAAAAGAAATTTGCAACAACAAATTACACCTCATCGAGGTAGGCGTTACCATGGAGCAAGTTTTAAAGCTCCCCTTATTTTTCCAACTTTGCATGTGTGCTGCACTGTCCAGCACACATACAAAGCGGGAGAAGTATCAAAGCATAGTTTTTGTACTGAAAGGGTCCGCTTTGACTACAAAATCTGTGCTTGAATGAATGCACACACACTTGCATAATGTGTGCCTGTTGGCGCGTGGCAGCCAGCGCAGGGAGAGAGTAACCCCTTTTTATATCTTAGTAGATATGGTGCTATTCTGCTCTCTCCCTTTAACTAAGTGCAGTGCATCAACTTTGATTGCTGTGCTGCATTGTGTGAAAAGTTGATATAAGATTATAAATGAAAATGTATTATTCCTCCTGTGGGCAGAGCAACAGGTGAATCAAGAGGATGGTTTGCACGGACTCCCCATATATTATCCCTTGAGACATTAAAATGCTCTTTAAAGGAAACACATAGAACAAAGTTTATCCAGTTTTGCCATTGACATATGTATCTGGCCATTGTAAGTATGTAAGAACTCTACTGGAGAAATGCACACTTGCTCAATCCAGCATAGTCATATTCTCACTTTCGACGCAATTGCATAATTTCCATCTTCATTGATATTTATATGTACAAAAGGCATTGGAAGCATGGGAAATCTATCTTTCTTATGATGCAGTTTTCATATTGGATTTTTATGTTGCTAAGATATATGCCTTACTGATGGTAATGCATCCGAAATTCGTTGTCCAGAGTTGAATTTTATTACATCCCTGTTCTTTGCTGCAAGTTATTGCCAATGCGGATTTGCTAAACAATGAAAATAAAACAGTATGCACCAGGGCAAAGACAACAGCAAATAAAACAAAAAAAATCAAAACACTGAGAGATACACTGTCATTTCTGTCATTTCTTTTTTATTGCCTTTTCGTCAAAGTAAAATCATATTTTACAGGCTTTATGTCCATCTTATGAAAAATGTCATTTTTGATAATCGCATTTCAAAAGTGAGGTATCACTAGAATGGCTCGAATATACAACACATTTTTTAAAGCCAGCAATTACTTTTAGAGGGTTTCTACCTTAAATACTCAGGTATGCGCGACATGAACTATGCTTCAAACCGCATGTCGGCTTCAAAAATTAAAATACAGCAGCAGCCCTCCTGGCCCTCTCGTGGGGTTCAAGGGTGTGACACGAGTCCATTCCGCAATCACGCGCTGCTTTAGACACTGCGACTTCTCCACACTCAGCGCCAAGTGCCCATCACGTATTCAAATATAAAGTGCTGGCCGCGCTGCCCTTCTCAATCATATGCCAAGTTTGCTTGACCTCCTTTGTTTTGTCGCTCAGTAATGGCGGAATTGCGTCTCCAACAGGACGTCTTGAACTGACAATGAAGAGCCTGAATGGGCACATTAACAGGAGGAACAAAATCAATGCAAGGTGAAGAGGCTGTATTTGCAGAGAGGGCTACGTTCCTAGCACATGCCTAAGTGGCTACATTATCCTGATAATAAACAGCAGAAGTCTGAACTTTGCTTGTTTTTGTCAACTATTTAATGAAGGTCTTCTAGCTGGGGGTTGTTTGTGCCGAAGTGAGGTGTGTGCAGGCAGAGCACGCTGCACAGTCATTTAAAGGGCCGGATCACAAAATATTTGAACTGACGCTATTGCTGTTTCATATGTTTGGTGGCAAGTTATACCAGTGCTTGGTGACAGCATCATGAAAACAGGTTTCTGGAGGTGGTAATGTGGGGAATGAATGTTTGATATGTGTCATGTTGTTAGGGTAGTGATGTGTTCTTTTGTGTGTTTGTGCTGCTCTGTTTTTGTACTGCATTATTGCAATCTAATGCTGTTGTGTAGTGCCAGTATATTTATTTTTATGTCATTTTAGTATCCACTGTTTACTTAAGGTATCCAAACAAATGTTGCTGCACATTCAGTCAAAAGAAGCACATGCCTTAAAGGCTGCTGTGACAAGAAACCAGTTACCGCTGTCTAAGGTGATAAAATAGCACTGGTCCAGCTTTTCAACAACTTAAGACGTCAGTGAGCCGAAAACGGTGACAGAAACTGTAAGCCAGATCACAAAACCTTCCTGGTGAGCACTATTTCCTGGCATGGCGTTGGTGGTAAGTTAAGGCAGTGCTTCCTCTAAACACCTTTTACCAGCGCATTATGAAAAATGATACTGGAGGTGGCAATGTGTCACAGAAACATTTGTTCATATTTCTTGTGTGGCACTTTATTTTGGTGGTGAGGTTTTCTATTGTGTTTTGTGCTGCTGTGTATTTGTGTGGCATTATTGAAGTGATTGTTGTTTTATACTGCTTTTGTTTTGTTGTTTTCTGTGTTGACTTTTTTGTTATTTGCCCAGTTACATTTTGATTGCGGTGTTATGCTACTTTGTGTATGCTATTGTCTTATGTGCTGTTGGTCAACTATCATCGAAAGCAGCTACATTTCCAGCCAAAAGCAGCACATGACCTGAAGGTTCATTCAGCTCTGTCCAAGTTGATAAAATAGTGCTGCTCCAGATCTCCATCTATTTAAGACACTAGTTAGCTCAAAACGGTGGCAAAGATGGTGCCTTAACTTAGCTCTCAAAGTGCTCGCTTTATAGAATTCGGACCTGTCGTAAATCAACACTTGCAGTGCTCATTTGAGGTGATATGGCCTCAAGTGTCTTATGCTTAACATACTTAGCTGTTAGACTGCTAAGCCTTTTAATCCTAGAACGCTAAGCTTTTTTGACATTCAAGGCACTTCACACTTAAGCCTTCATCATTTTATTCCACAAAAGCTATCCAGCCCAAACCTTTGTCCTTTCTCCCAGGGTTTGTATATGAAAGGAAACAACAAGTCAAAATGTAGTAACATTTTGAGTTGTTTTTGGAATAATGAAAAAAGGATGGTTCAAAAAAGCCCTTTATAAAAAAAAGCATCAATGAAATGTTTGTTGTGCTAGTTTCACAATCTAGTTTGCATTCAGAACAAGCAGAGCTGTAAAAAAATTATATTTTAGCCATAGCTTTTGCCTTTTTCTAAGTGGCAACCATGTTTCCTAATTTTTGTGGTTTCAACCTGCTTGCAGTTTGGAGTGAAACGAGTTGTGCAACCTCTGATTGATTCCAGAAAGCTAAATATTTCAGAAAACTAGTCAAGATTCAGTGTGCGCAAGGGGCCATTTACACAGCTTGCTTATGGTTTCCCAAATAAACCAATAATGAGCATAAAAAAATAATGAAACTAAACAAAATAAGTAGGCAGAAATAGCAATTGGTGACAACAAGTTTATGCTGGTGGCAAACGTAACACACCATTATGTCTGCCAGACCCTATTGGTCGCAGAGATATATAGTGTTTGTTAGTTGTCCAAAAACACACAATTTTCAAAGCCAACAACTATGCTGCAGCTTATAATGATTTTCCATTGTGTAATGAACATGCACATATTCACATGGTAAAATCGAATAAACGAAAAATTAATATAAAGGAAATCTGTGCATTTTTTAATTAAATGTGCATAATGTCCTGAATTTAGGAACTGTAATTATTTATATACTTCCTAATTTAGGGTATTTATGCTATTATCTGATTCAGAGGGCGTTTTGAGAAATGTGTTCTTTCTTGCACATTGACTTACATTTTGAAGCCAAAAAAGAAGAGAAATCCAATGGTAATAACAAATGTTCGACTATTGTGCCTGCCCACGCATCTTCGATAAACATGGTACCCCACTTTTGTGACTAGGCCTAGAGTCCACAAAACAAATGGCCCAAATGGCAACATGGAGACATCAACATTTCAAAGATAACATATGTACATGTTTTGGTGATGTTGGTTGCTGCAGAATTTGGGCTCGGCTACTACCCAGGCAAACTTACTGAACATAGACATTTCTGAAAACAAGGCACCCAATGGAAGTCCACGGTGGTGTGACTTATATGAATCCCTGTAGGAAATTACAATATTTTGCATGATGCCCCTCTAGATTTTTGCTGGCTGTAGAACACAGTGAACTTCACCCCTGCTAGGCTGTAGAACAATATTTGTGCTCTCCCATTGTAAATGGTAACATTGGCTAACCCCTGATTGGTATCTTTAACTTGACTGTAAGTCCCTCGTCTATGGTGTAGAAAAGTACACCCACGGTCTGGAAGTTAAATGCCATTGTGGATTACAGTACCTCTTGTGCAATTCGCTATAATGGCGAAGCAAACATGGCTTCAGGCCTACCTTTTGTGGCCTGACTAATGCAGTGTAAAATCTGTGGTGTGACCTTCTTTTTAAATATTGATAATAACTTGAATGTAGGCCTGGTAGGCCACAAGGCAGGGTACATGGTATTGAAAAGTGGAAACCGTATGAATATAATACGGCCACATCCCTACAGTGACAATAAGCTATATTCACTGTAAGAAGGTTCTGACTGACCCATAGAGTAACACTTTCTTAGTGAGGTTAAATATTAATTCTAGTGCCTCTGGCTAGGGACCAATTAGAAAAATGTTTAAACAACTATGTTTAATATTTATGAAAATCCATACTAAATGGTGAAGTTATATTTTTTATAAATATTTAGGAAAAGTCAATTTTAGAAAAGTACCCTTTCCCTGTCCCGGGCACTGTCAGATTGTTTGCAGTAGGGCAAACAGGAACTGCTTCAAAAATAAGTGGGATTACTCTTGGTAACTTTTAACCTATTGGCAAAGGAGGAGCCAGGAGTCATCCCACCCCCTAGCTGGTTTTAATCCTAAGTATGGTACCTTGTGACATCAGCCTCAGAACACTCCCTGGACCTGTAGAAGAACAGAAGAAGGACTGAACCTGCAGTATGTGACCTATGAGATGACCTGAAGGACTGAACCTGCGTCCAGTTGTACCCAGGGCAAAGAAGTGTATGCCAAGGGTCGCTGTGCTGACTGTTGGTTTGGCTACAGGGCCATAACAAGTTGCACAAGGCCTTTTCCTTGAAGTACCTAGCTGACCAGAACCAATTGATTCTGACCTAAACCCTGCTTGTGTCCTCTGCTTTAGTAAGTCCTGATCCCCAAGTCCTGTTACTAATGTCCTGGGAGCCTATGAAGCTGCTCCAGAAAACTCTTAAAAGTTGTGACTTTCAAGACCTCCAGAGCATCAGAAACACTTCGCAACAACGCCGTCCGATATTTTAGAGGCTCCAATGGATACAGCTTCAGGGTTCCACTGCTGGAGGATTTTGAGCTCCATAAAAACGTGAAAGTCCAAATGTAGAAATCTTTGGTAGGACTTTGGCTACTGTGAAATTAGAATTTCTCTTGCTCAAAACATTTCCTGCTAAATCCAATTGATTCAGAGGGATCTCATTCAGCAGTTGATAGTCTTCGAGAGGAGTTTCAGCAGATGCAGCCAGCAACCTTGCCCCATTGGAGGATTCCAACATTAATTTCAGAGATCAAGTCCGAAGTGACATTTTTGACTGAGAAAAGCTTACTTGATGTATCTGACCTTGGCTCCTACATGATGGGTCTTGTTGGACTTGGCCCTTTTGGCTGGTTCACCCCGAAAATGTTAGCATTTTCCTAGCCTGTTTCTGTAATCTGGTGTTGGTGATTTTAGGCCTCTATGCACTTTTTCACTGTGATCCAGTGTAAAGTGTGTGCGCTCTCTGTGTATGTGTGGTGAGAGTGGCCTGCCCTCCCATAGGAATGAATGGGGATATGTGTGTCCATGGTAGTTCCTGATGTGTGTGGAGTGCAGGGTCGAGTTTGGTATGTGCGAACTCGTGAGATGAAATGCTGCACAATGAAGTGCCACTTCTAGAAGGTGGCATGTCTGTGCAGTGAATGTGAATTGACTGTCTGGCTTGTGATTGGCTGGAACTGGCTGGTGTGCCTGGCTCCAGGAGTCAGGATGGGTCTGCCCCGGTGGTGAATGGAGGGTTCTATATGTTGATGGGAGGGAGGAGTGCACCTGGGACCTGAATAGGGCTGGGCCTTCCCTCCACAATGCTGGCTTGTGGTGTGTCTGATGTCCCTGACCCATCCTGTGAATAGGCAGAGGGGCTGAGCAAAACAAAGTGCTCAAAAACCAGGTGCATCTGGTTCGCCCCTTGCCTGCACCTTTGGAAACAAAGGGATTTTGTTCATAAAAGAGGGGCTGTGACTCCATGAAAATATTCTTGTTTCCAACTCGAATCTACCAGGGGCGTGCTGCTGCTGGGGCCCAGGGGAAGGCTTGCCTCCCTGGGCCCCGCCCGCTCAGCCCCTGGATGCCCTGGAGGACTTCTTTGGGACCCACCTGCCCTCTTCACCTAGATGGACATTGTTGCTGGGGCCCTGTTTGCTTCAGGGGCCCTTCCTGTGGACTTTATGGTTTCTGTGTCCCCCAGCACCTCGAACGCTTTATTTTTAATTATGGGCAGAGCGTTGTCATGTCCCTAGGAGGAAGCGCTCCTGCTCGTTTGCTCGCCTTTTCGGGTGCCCACCCGCTGATTCCACTTAGTTAATGGGGCCCGTGCACAGGTGCCCAACCTCCGTCTTCATTTTATTTTTCTAATTAACGTCGGTGCCCACCCCGCTTATTTGCGCCTCTTAGCGGGTACCACCCCGCATGCCAACCCCATTTGTACTACGAGGGTGCCTACCCCTAGGTATTGCGGGGAAAAGAGGTCGCCGCCGCAGCCCTAGGCAAAGCAGGAAGTCAGGCACCATAGTACCTGATGCACGTTGCCGCCGGAGTGAGCCCGGAGCCTTGAGGGCTCCAATTCCCCAGTCCCGGTCCCGAGATGGGGGACCGGGTGAAGCCAGGCGCATTGAGGAGGCGGGGCCCTCATCAGGAGAGAGCCCCGCAAGCGCCGCCGGCTATTGCTAGCGGAGGGGGTGTAAGGCACCCTGCCGGTGCCTGCCCCGCTGCTTCTGAGGAGAGAGAGAGAGCCCTCCCCCGACAGAGCCAGTGCGTAGGGCTCGGGGGGGGGTAGGCGATGGATGTGGTGCCAGTGAGGGCACTGAGTCAAGAGCGGCCCCATGTGCTCAGTGGGCCGCTCCAACAGTGATGGCAGTTTTCTTGCTTCAAGAGCCAGATGGCTCGAACGGTGCCTAAGTGATTCACTGATCCACCGCGCTCCAACGTGGGGCATATTTGACTCCTAGAGCCCAAGGGGCTCCCACCATTGTTTACTTGTGCCCCGGGCCCTGAGTGACCCGTGCCTCATTGCCCAAGGGCAAGTTCATTCCCTTAAAGGGGCCTCAGTATTGATGGAGCCAGTGTGCTCCCTGGGGACAATTGATCTCATAGCCTAGAGGGCTCCCACGTGTGGCAATTTGTTCCAAGGGCCGGTGAGAGCCCATGCCGCAGTTTTGCTTTTACAGCTGCCCAGCAAGTTGTGGGCAGCTGCCCCGTTTAGGACTTTTTCTTTCAGGGACCTGGCCTCCCACAGCTGCTCAGCACTTAGTGCCAGCTGCAGCGTTTAGGTCCCAGTTCATTGTTCTCAGCTACCCAGCAAGTAGTGGGCAGCTGCAACCTTTAGGTTTTTTGCGCAGCGGCGCAACCTTGACCTTCACTGCCTAGGCAGCAGCCCTGACTCCCTGGACATAGGGCATTTGAGCCCCCTTATTTGAGATGGCCAGTTGGCCAGGGGGGATTGTTACATTTATAGGGTGCAGGCCCTAATGTGATTTAAGTGCTATGGAGATTTATGTGCTAGTGCATTTTGGGTGCTAGGAAATGTATTGTGTATAGTATGTTTTGCGCACCATGTATCTGATACCTCTAAAACTGTAGTTTATGATTATGAGGTTGTTTTACCTATGTAGGTTTGTGTTAGTGAGATTGTACTTCACTCTATGCATTACGCCCCTAATGTGAGTTATACTTAGTAGGTAGGGTCTAATGTTTTTAGACTAGTGAGAAATTGCATATTGTGTTTATGCAGGTGAGGTTGGAGCAGGATGTAATTTGCACCTGATGTGACTGTACATAATGTAAAGTTATGTCATAGGGTAAGGTGGAGTACAGTGATTACCAGTGGCTACTGGTTGTAGGTTTTTGATCTGTTTTTACTCGTACCAATTTCTGCTAATTGTTGATCCTGACAGTGGCCCACGTGGGCCTGTCCTGTGTAAATAATCCCTTGTGAATATTGCCCGTGCCAGTTGGCACAATGTATATTGTGTGATTACAATCTGATGTGTTTTGAGAATACAAAGGCTAGTTTTATATTACCTTGTGTGGAGTTCCTTTTGTAGTGTGCCTGGGATGTTGTTGTTGTGTGCGTGCACAAAGGCTTTACACATTGCCTCCGGGATAAGCTTGACTGCTCGTGCCATGCTACGAATTTCTAGCACGCCCTGCATCGCAAAATGCGATGCAGGTTGCGCTACAAAATTCATTTTATTTATTAAATTGTTTACTTACCTTCAATTATCCACACTCCAGTTTTTAGCACCCCCCACCCTGCCCCTCCCCCGCCCCGCCTCTCCGCCAAACCAAAACTCCCTCCATGTGCCGTGGCTGTCATTTAAATTATTAAAACTGTGTTTTACCTTAACACATCGGTGAGCATATTCCTTGTGAAGGAATCCTATCCACCCCATTCAATAATCTACTTTCCTAAAGCTTACCATTGTAAGTGCTCAATCATGGTTGCCCCCAACATGATGCAGCCTGTTTTGCCTACCTTCAGTGGCCTTTCAAGATGCAGTGTTACTATAAAGACTTTTTTGCTAATACATTTCTTCCAGCCCTTTATTGGTTGAACCTTTTTGAAGGACCAACTCATAAACAGAACTGATTTTGTGGGACAACTCTAAATCCCCATGATAGAGCTACCCAGTGGAGTTGCAGCTATTTTACATTATAAAGTTTTTGAAGGGCTTAGTAAGGAATCATTGGTATAGTAATCTCTTGATGGCAACTGCTAGTTTTCCAGCATCATGAGCAGAGCTCATTATTTGCTTCTGCAGTGAACCTGCATTTTGTGGACAATGTTACTGTGTTGCCACGAAATCACGCTGACTGTAACTGTCTGTTCAAGATTAAGCTAATCCTTCTGCAGTGAACCTGCATTTTGTGGAAATGCTGCTGCGTTGCTACAAAATCACTCTGACTGTGACTGTCTGTTCTAGATTAAGCCAATCCTGGACCATTTAGAAGGCAGTTTCTCAGAGATCTATATTTCTAGTCAAAACAAAGCTGTGGATGAGTCTTTGGTCAAGTTCAAGGGCTGTTTGGGTTTCAGACAGTACATACCCAGCAAGAGAGCATGCTATCACATCAAGTTTTATATTGTTAGACCTGACATTCTTAGTCTGGTTTTCCAACAACGTTTTGTATTCCATTCTCCTGTTTTTGCTGATATTGTTTTTGCAGGTTTTAGGATTCTGCACACTTTAGCAGGGCTAACTAGTCCTAAAGTGCTTGTGCTCTTACCAATAAACATGGTATAATTGTCTTACACCCAATTGGCACATTTAATTTACTTTTAAGTCCCTAATAAAATGGTAGTACCTGTACCCGGGGCCTGTAAATTAAATGCTACTAGTGGGACTGCACCACTGATTGAGCAACCCACTTAAGTAGCACTTTAAACATGTCTCGGGCCTGCAGCTTGTGTTTGCAGTTGAAGCTGCCATTTTTACCTAGCAAAATAAACATTTTATTAATACACATGTCACCCTTAGGGTTGGCCCTAAATGGGCCATAGTGCAGGGTGCAGTGTATTAAAAAAGTTGGACATGTACTTGTTAATATTGATAAATATGATGTCAATCTACACCATGATAAATGTACGTACAATAGTGAACTTGCATCTCAATGGTTGAATTCACTCAATATGACCTCCCCCTCAAACCGTAGATAGATATACATGGCCAGGCAGTCCCTGCAACCTAGGCCTGAAGCAACTGATTGACAGATCACAGGTGGGGGGACATGTAACCCTTAGAAAAACGTGCAAACTGGAAAACACAGATTGTTCTCACAGATTGCAGCGAAACGACAATGCTCTCAGGAGATTGGCCCCAATAAAACATATTTGGATGGAGGGGTGCATGTTACCAAAACATCATAAAGTCAAATGCCATACTAAGTTAGGAACACTCAGCCAATCAGAACACCCCATGCACACTGTGATCACACACTCCCCATGCCTTACATCTGGACACGTAACCAATGGCCCTAAATTGAGTACACATAGGATCCAAACCCACCTGCACTCTGTTTTAAACAACCAGATTTATGGCCCTGTAACAAAGCCTAGATTTCTGTCTCCAAAGGAATGTACAAACTGATTTATGATGCCACATCTAATGTTTAAAATGACAGCTGAAACCAATCTGCTTTGAGGCAGTCTTCAGACCCCGACTCTGTTGCCTGTTCACCCAGCCGCTGCGTTTATTTAAACCAATTGTTTCTGTTTTGCCAAACTCCTCTTGCTTTTCATTTTTTCAAGGTAATTTCATATTCGTGCAACATACTTTTATGTTTTACATGTCCTGGTAGTGAAAAACTCTTAAATTTGTTTTACAATATTGCAAGGCTTACTTCCCACAGAGGATAACATTCATTGTGTTGTATTTTCACTTCATTACTGTATAAAGTGCTACACAATGCCTCTAAGTTAAAGCTGGCTGTTTTGTGCCAAACTACCAGAGTGTTAAGCACTGGTGAATTTGGGGTTTGCTTGTGTTTTACCCTGACAAGAATTGTGGTTGCTGCTTAAGTAGGGTTTCACCCCCCTCAAACAGAAACTTAATCTTCTACATTGGTGTTCAGTAGTGAGATTAGGACTTGTGTTTCTTCACTGCCATACAGTGATTTTGTGTTGCACTACAAATCCCAGATAAATAATTTGATGCCAATTTGAGCTTTTTTTAATTCTTGAATTGTCCCTTTTTGCGTTTTCCAAGTTCACTTTCATTCTACCTGACCATACCTGCAGAAATGGAACTAGAGGTCATCAACCCAGAGAGCTACACTGTGGGTGTGCTCAAGGAATTCTGTAAGAACTTCCAACCAAATAAGGCATCAAAAAATTTAAGCTTCAGAAACTACAGAGGGTCTTGGCAGAGGCTCACCAGTTGTTGACAGTGACATATGACCAGTATGAGGAAGATGACATGTAAGGGCAAGCAGAGGATATAGGGAAGGTCCTGAGATGCAGCAAACAGGGGATGAGAATGTCTTGCCATTAGAAATGAAGAGGGGAAAGCAATGTGTCCTCCCAAGGTCTGCCGCCAGTGCAGCTGGCAGACAATCCAGCTGCCAGGGAGTTTTGGTAGCAGATAGCCAAACTCAAGATGGAGGCTGAACAAGGGGGCTTTAGAGAGCCGGCAAGCAAGATGGCCGCACTTGTGTGAGGCTCCTGCGGCCCGGGAGCACCAGTCAACATTATTCTGCACTGGTGCCAACATTAATCATCTACAAAAAACATCCTGGTGTAACCCACTATGCAGTGAGTAATAAATACGGGCTTAGAGCTGACACCGAGGTGCAACCGATGCAACTTTGACATACGAGCTACTGCACAGTATGAGAAGTGAAAGATGACTGCCTGCTGAGCGAGTCAGGGGGACAGTAGGCTGCTTCACTGAAAAAGCACACTGACAAAAATGTAATGCCAATACTGTCCACCATCACAGATCATCCGATTTGGAACCTGTAAGACAGGGTAGGCTGATGACCTTAGATCTGAAACCCCTGCAGCTGCTGATGTTCGTTCTCACTGTCAGAAAGGAGTGGAGAATCTGCAAGGCCTTTCCTGAGACTCCCACCTCCCGCAGTCGTTGGACCATCTGCGTTTGGGAAAGGGTGTCGAAAGCAGGTGACAGATCAAGCTTGATCAGCACTGCCGAGCCACCCCGGCCTACCTGCATGTGGATGTGACAAGTGGCAGTAATGATGGCAGACTCGGTGCTGTGATCGGAGTGGAAACCATTTTGAGAATGATCTAAGATCTCATGAGAATCAAAATAATTTTTCAACTCAGTGTTGATGAATTTCTCCAGGATTTTTGTGCACTTAACAGAACAACATGGCAATTTAACAAACTGCGCACAGGCACTGCAATGTCAGGCCTGAGTTCCCCTTTTAAGGCTACTTGTGTGGGTGGCACAATTAGTGCTGCAGACCCACCAGTAGCATTTGCATTACCAGCCCTGGCACACATAGTCACATTACTAGGGGCTTTACTAGTAAGGCAAACATACCAATCATAGACAACCAATTACCATTACACTATACAGGGAGCACTTGCACTTTGACACTGTTTCGCAGTGGCAAAGTGTCCAAAGCCTCTAAGTTGGCAAAACAAAATTTATCGCAGCACCAAAAATAGAGGAGATAAAGGCAAAAAGTCAGGGGTAATCACGCCAAGAACTGCCAGGTCTTACAGGATTTTTGTGGGGGTAGGGAGAAGTGAGATGAGGTGAAAGTCCTTCAATTCAGATGGATCAGCATAGGTTTTCTTGAGAAGTGGTGTGACAATGGCCTCCTTCCAAGTGTCCGAATAGCTCCCGAAAAGCAGAATTGTGTTAAACACCATACACAGGTAGTCTGCAATGGGATTAGGGGCCAGCTTGAGAGTGAGGGGCATACAGGGGTCTGAGGGAGAGCCGGATTTAAGGCCCATGAGGAGAGCCAGGGTTTGTTGGGCCGTGATCTGTGGAAAAGCTACAAGAGTGAAAGGAGCATGCTTTCCTTGGTACTTAGTGACCTCCTCGACCTCAGGTTCTTCCGTTTCCATATAGTCAAACTCCTGAAAGATTTTAAGGACCTTGTCATGAAAATGGGCAGCTCTTCTATACAAGAGGTCTGTGAGGGGGATAACAACTGGGTCCCCGGTGGTTCGGAGAGCTCCTTGATCACCTTGAATAGCATGCTAGATGAGTTGTCTGCTGCGAGGATCTCATTGGTGAGAAAGTCAGATTTGGCTTGAAAGATGGCTAGTTTGTACTTTTGTAATAGAAGCCCTTGAAAGCGGAAATCTCTGCCGCCTACCTGTTTCGTTGCTCTTGTGCAGGAGGAAAACCTTGGATTCTAGCAAACGCTGCCAGCCCTCTTCCCGCCTCCCGCTGCCCGGCTCTGGCACCATCTGAGCCCTGCAGGCGAGCGGAGCGCAGTCAAGGAGGATTACAAAAACTACAACTCCCATCAGCCTAGCGGCGCACGCCGCGCCATCCACGCGCCAGGAGGCGTACAAATTGAGCGACACCCCGGTCGAGGGGTGGGAAGCCCTTGAAAGCGGAAATCTCTGCCGCCTACCTGTTTCGTTGCTCTTGTGCAGGAGGAAAACCTTGGATTCTAGCAAACGCTGCCAGCCCTCTTCCCGCCTCCCGCTGCCCGGCTCTGGCACCATCTGAGCCCTGCAGGCGAGCGGAGCGCGGTCGAGGAGGATTACAAAAACTACAACTCCCATCAGCCTAGCGGCGCACGCCGCGCCATCCACGCGCCAGGAGGCGTACAAATTGAGCGACACCCCGGTCGAGGGGTGGGAAGCCCTTGAAAGCGGAAATCTCTGCCGCCTACCTGTTTCGTTGCACTTGTGCAGGAGGAAAACCTTGGATTCTAGCAAACGCTGCCAGCCCTCTTCCCGCCTCCCGCTGCCCGGCTCTGGCACCATCTGAGCCCTGCAGGCGAGCGGAGCGCGGTCGAGGAGGATTACAAAAACTACAACTCCCATCAGCCTAGCGGCGCACGCCGCGCCATCCACGCGCCAGGAGGCGTACAAATTGAGCGACACCCCCGTCTCGCGGGACGCGAGCGGGACGCCGGGCGAAGCCCGGGCCAAGGGCGGGCCCGTTTTAGCCCGTTCTAGACAGTGAGAGACTGGACTGGGCCAACCCTCTAACTCCCACCCACTAAACCGAACTGTGGCAAGGTAAAACACTTTAATATCTACAGTGTAATCGGACTATCATTGACGTATATTTCTAGGGTCTCACTGTTAATATCTGTTTGTTCAATATGTCAAAACAAAAAACGCCTGTCACCCCGGCTAATACAATTCACAACTACCTGGTTCAGGTAGTGACAAAAATTAATAATAATCGGAGGACCTCCCTGGGCATGGGAGATTCGCCACCTTGTGCACAAATTAATCAATCAGGGGTGTCTCAGTCTGTCATTGATGATCTTATTGTCACCGACCCTATTGAAGACCCAAATGAGCACTCTGCAATTAGTGTTTTAATGGCCTCAACGGACCAACAACTTGACCCCTTTACAGATCTGATCAACTTAGAAGACCAAGACAAATCTGTAACAATTGAGGAGTCAGTTATAGAGAGCAATACCCCCCCAACACCGGTCCCCGCCCCAAGAGCCAAAAAAGGGATCACCAAGGCGCCACCTAGAAGAGGCGGTCTACGCTCTTGCAAAAACAAACCTGTAACCCCTCCTAGACGAGCGAAGAAAAAGACAGAGGACGGGACAAGGGAGGAAGAGTATGGAAATGAAGAAGGGGAGGATACCCTCTTAATTAAGCTTATGGGTACACTAGAGTCCAAACTACTAGGATTAATGAAACCCCTCATATCAAAAGTTGACCAACTAGCTAACAAGGTCAACAAGCTAGAGACCCTGCTAAGGAGAACCAACGAGGGGGTGGGGGAAATACCAAATCTAGTAGTATCCAAACTTGAACAAATGGAGACTGTGGGAAAATCACTCGGGGTGCACATGAGCAGTGGCCTACAAGCTCCATCAGAGCATGTCCAACAAGTCAGCCCTAGGAACGATAACACCCCTGACTTGGCCCCAGTCCAAGATGCAGCCCAATTAGTGGGCAACAGCATCTCTGAGATTCTAAACCCAGAAACTGCCCCAGTTGAACTAATTGTTGAAGCCTCGCCTCTTATCTTAGTACTAGCAAATACACCCATGCTGAAAACTGGACAGATCGAGTCACCAGATTCCTTAAGAAACAAGGCCCTCCAGTGGCTTAGTTGTAATATGCATATATCACCTTGGGGCAAGGAAAAACTATCTGACGATCTGCTTACAGCAAGACGGGTTAGGTGGATAGGTACTAAGGCGAAGAAATTCCAAGGGGATTGTGTGGTCTTGAACTTCAGGGGCCCTGAGGTCCTGCCTGATGTCCTACGGAACATTCTTCCCCCACAACGTAGGACAGCTGAAATAGTTCCACTGACACTGGATTTCTTCTATAGCAGAAGAGGTCTAGTAGCCAAACCGAGTATATTAAGAACAAAATGGACAGTTGTGGGAAATAGAAGGGCCAGGTCAAATCCAGTATGTGAGTGGGGACTAAACTTGGACAACCAATATTCTGTGCTAACTGATCTAAATGAGTGTGATTGACTCGCATGTGTCTCCCCTGCCACCCTAGATACGCAGTTGGTCCAAGAAAATGTTAACACTTTCATGATAGATGAAATTTCACTGGCCCCAGATGTACCGCGTACCTCCGGCTCTGAGGAAGAAAATAGAGTTCAGATGGAACAGGAAGGAACACTGGAGGAAATTGTGACGCCACCAACACTGAGTAACAATCTAATACAAGGAGCAGATCCTGCAGAAACATTAAATATTCCTGATAATGTTCAGATACATCCCCAAAAGGCCAAATCACAATTACTAATTATTTCATGGAATTACTAATAAATTAAATATTCCAGACTGGGTGGATTTTATTAACCAATATGACATTATCATGTTCCAAGAAACCTGGTCGCTTACACCAATTTTCAGGCAAGGGTATTTGAACTTTTTTGTCCCGGCAATAAGAAATCGAGTGGGACGTCCCTCGGGGGGCCTGTTAATTTGGGTAAGGCAAACCTTGAATTGTTTGGTCAAGCAAAGGTTTATACCATCTAATGACATCGTGGCACTTGATATTACCTGGCAAAATGGTCAACAGTTAGCCCTGTTTAATCTCTATTCGAGGGGAGTTGCCAGGGGTAAACCATCCGAGACTCTAATGTGCCTCGAGAATAACATTGAACAGCTACCAGACTCTACCCATATAATAATAGGCGGGGATTTTAATACTACCTTTGAACCCTTGGGTGAGGAGGATAAAATCCTGGCCGAAGACGAGGATATCAAGTGGGGAATTCCCCAACTAGATATCCCTGTAATTAGGAAATGGAGCACGGTAGCAATACAATTGAAAAGTTTTTGTCTTTCAAGAGGACTTAGAGCAGTAAATGGTCGAGCAGTGTCAGATTCTATGGGGAAAAGTACCTTTGACAATGGTCGATCGGCCAGCAGGATAGACTATATACTCCTGGATGTAAGGGCCTGGGATAAATTGGTAGACATGGAAGTGAAGGATAAGATTGAAAGTGACCACAATCCATTGTGCCTGACACTACATACCTACCATGACAAACCCGAGCATCCTAGAGAGGATTATATGGTTACGCAGGACCTAGTAAGTTCAAACAACTCCCGATACTTGAAGTGGAGTATGCTCCTAGAAGATATTACTAAAATAGAGTCTCTAAAGAAAGTTGTGGTGGATGAAATTGCCAAGATTAAGTCTCATTATGGACAGACTGATTTTATTGATTATATGATGGCTGCCCATGAGATACTTTTTTCTGTAATCCAAAGTTTCTTTCGTAAAAATACCTCCACAAATAAAACAAAGAAAACGCAAGAAACTAGAGGGTGGTATGATAAGAGCTGTAGGACAGCACGAGGCAATCTTAGCAGGGAACTAAGAACAGGGAGGCCAGAAGCAGTAAGGCTGGCGAGAAATCTGTATAGACAGGTTCAAAAAGCAGCTAAGAAGCGTTGGGACGAGGATTGTTGGCAAGAACTCAAGGAGGTATGTGCCTCCAAGGACTCTAAACGCTTCTGGGCTTCAGTAAAATGGGCAAAGGGTGGTATTGCACCCCAGCCTGCTAATAATGTCGCAAAGAACAGTTGGATAGAATACTTTCAACCACAGTATGCCTGCAACCCTATGTTTAATAATGTCAGTCCTCCTCCATTAGTTTACTACAAAGCACCAATATTTGTGGAGAGGGATGTGAGTATTGTGCTGGATTGTGTAGCAGGGGGGAAAGCCCCAGGCATGGATGGAATTCCGGCTGATATCTTCTTATCTGACCGGAAGTCCTGGTGCAGCTACTTCACAATGTTGGCCAATGCAGTGGCTATGGGAGGGAAAGTGCCTGCCTCATGGAAGGGTGCCGAAATAATTCCCATATATAAAAAAGGTGACCGATCCTTGGCCAAAAACTACAGACCCATTAGTCTGATTGATACAGCTCAAAAGCTAATGGGCCGATTAGTGCAAAATAAACTGCAGCAATGGATCGATGAAAACAACATCTTGTCATCTTATCAAGCTGGGTTCAGGCCCCTAACCAGTAGCGTCGACCAAGTTCTCCATTTTCTAACAATTTATTGGAGAAATGTTACTTTGAAGAAGGGGACATTGTATGCAGTTTTTGTAGATTTAAAAGCCGCTTTCGACCTGGTCCCCAGGGAAAAACTCTGGCAGACCTTGGCGGACGCAGGCTTAAACCAGGAATTGCTCACACTCCTTGTTCGCCTACACGAAAATAATTTTGCTAGGATTCGATGGGGCAAACAAGGAGATGTAACTGATCCCTTCCCGGTCGAACGCGGGGTGAGGCAAGGGTGTGTCCTAGCGCCAACCCTCTTCTCTATCTATATAAATGGTATCGTTAAACATCTAGAGAAGATTGCTAGTGACGCCCCTGTAATAGCCGGCACTCGTGTCCCAGTCCTCATGTTTGCGGATGATACACTATTACTTTCCCGCACCCCTAGTGGGCTACAAAAAGTAGTTGATGCCTTTGGTATATATTGTGATGAAAGGGGCCTAGAACTAAACACTACTAAAACGAAATTTATGTGCCTCAATCAGCAGTCCTCTTTCAAGGGTGTAATAAAATACAAAGGAACATCATTAGAAAGAGTGGACTCTTTTTCATACCTAGGTATCACTCTGCAAGAAAACATGAGCTGGAAACATCACATAACAACAACCCTACTAAAATTTAGACAGCTAGCAGGTGCCATCTCGTTAAAACACCGAACTTCACTGACAAAGCCTGTAAACTGTGTGATGGAAATTTACTCTATGAAAGTCCTGGGGGCTTGTTTATATGGTTCTGAATTATGGGGCTTCTCAAACTTGAGCGAACTTGGCCATGCTGAAAACAGGTTCCTAAGAGGGATTGTAATGGTCCCTCAAAGCACACCAACAATCCCGTTAAAACTAGACCTGGGTAGAAAATCAGTTGTAGATATAGCGAGGCTCCGGCCTCTCCTGTATTGGAGACGAATTATGGTGACCCCAGAATTAGGCCACTATGCAGCAGCATTGATGGATGTCATCAAATTCGACCGTTTCCATACCATCCCATGGTTAAGGGAGTTGCGGGGACTACTCAAAAAATTGAAATTGGATTATCTATGGGACAACAAAGACCCAGCTTGCTTTCCTACCAAGGAAAAGCTAAAAGACCTATACTGGGAAATGATATATTTTACAATGTTTAGTGACAGCACAAGCGTAAATCTAACATCTCGCTTTTTAAATATAAAAATGTACCCCTCATATGAACCTTATTGGGACCTAATTGAAAAACCATATGACAGAAAACTTTATTTTCAATTTCGCATCGGTACATTACCCTTGAATGCGTTCAAGAAGCATTGGTCCCATGCTTGGGATGAACACTGTCACCATTGTAATGAAGAAATTGAACACATCTCCCATTTCTTGTTTTGTTGTCCACTGTATTCGTCCCCCAGACGCAAGTGGCTAAAACCGGTTTGCTTAAAGTTGGGAACCCGGAGCCAATCTGAAGCCCTTAGGATACTTGAAACAGACTGTACAACATTATATGTGGTTGGTGTAGCAAAATTTTTGGCCTGGTCATGGCTAATTCGTACCCGATCACTAACGGCTACTGTATTATAATGAAATTATGTATATCTTCAACCTGTTTTTTCGCGACATAGATCATTGCTTCTTGTTTTTTAAAACTTACGGAATGTGACTTTTTAAATTGTAAAAATGTGTTGTAATTCCATGTACTTTTTACCATGTATTATTCGACATTGAATGTTTAATATGTATTTTTAGAAATATTTTTATAAATAGTATTTATTGTATAGGGCTAGGTGAATGCTTTTATGACAAATGTCGAATAAAGCTTTATAAATTGAATTGTAATAGAGCTTTCTGAATGGATTTTTCCCTACCATAAGTGTGCAAATGCCATCTACATTCTTGTCTGTGACACTTCTTTTTCAGTGTTCTAAGTTTTTCAGAGAACCAAGGCGCCGCTGGTTTAACTCTTTTAAAAATGCAGTTTTTGAAGGGGCAACAGTATTGAGGGCATCAGTGATCCAGTTGCAGAAACCCTCAACTGTAGGGGGACAAGGGATGTACATCCCGGCAGCGGCTGCATTTTGGGAGCTGAAAGCTTGTTCAGTCCCCTACAGCTGATATACCTGGGGCTGGCACTTTCCTTCTCAATGATGGGGAGTGTAGGACAAACCTTGAACATAAACAACCAATGGTCCACCCAGCTAAGAGGCTGAACATTCTCGTTCACTAAATTGTCATGATTGGTGAAGATGCCTTCTAAGGTATGGCCGGCGGTGTGGGTGGGGGATTGAACAAGCTGCTCAAATCCCAGGGATGACATAAGTTCTAGGAAGTGCCCTGAGTCATTTCCTGTCACTTTTCGAGTTGGTAGTTAAAATATTCTAAAATGGTAGTATGAGAAGTAGTGACAAATGGTTCCAGTGTTTTACACCATGACTCAACGAACCCGGTTCTGGGGCCTGGTGGGCGGTACACTAGCAGGACAGAAAAATTGTAGCTATTGGACAGCCCCCTCTGCGCCCACAGTGATCACATCTGACGATAGTATATTCCGGGGGAAATGGCGCCTGCCAGGTCAGTGCCCGAGTTGTTTTTAGCCCATGTCTTGGTGACAAATAGACAGTCCAAATCAAGAGTCTGGATGGTCAGAGCAATTTCGCTTTTATGCTTTGGCATGGAGCTGGCATTTAACCCCTTCCGTGCTGCGAACGTCCAACGGTCGTCGCGTGCACTACCTCGCTGGTGCTGCGCACGACCGTTGGACGTCCGAATCCCGTTAGCGAGATCGAACGTCCGCACTGGGGCGGAATGTTCGACGCGCTAAACGGGTTAACAGTGCCCCCCTAATGGAACTAGACTTAGGACGGGCTGTGATGCAGGTCCTGGTGATGATCTTACCACCCCCTAGTAGTCAGGTCACCATGCGGAGGCTAAGTGCAGACCTCAGACCATAGGTGGGTCTGAAATTGCAGTGTGGGCAGTGCACTCATCCTCTTGTGGAGAGGTCCAGTTTAGCTCCGTATTCCATGGGAAAATATTTAGGGCATAATTCCAGGAGACATGTCCTGGAGTAGGTTCTGACCTAGGGGTCCTTGTTATCTGGGAAAAAATGGGCAGAGTGCCTGGCCCCTGTCACAGTCCAGGCACGGTCCGGCGCAGATGGGCTTGCCATTGGCTCCCCTGCTGTGTGCACCTGGAGTTGTGCTGGCATTAAGCGCATATGTTGCTGGTCCGCCAACCTCCGAAAATGTCGGCCGACTAGGAAAAGGTTCCCTTGCAGGGGACTCTCTCTGCAGAATAGGGACAACCCGTGGTGGACCGGAGAGACCCTGAAGGAATGAGAGAAAGAGAAAAAGGACCCCAGAGGCGCCCAATGGTACGTCCCCGACAGAGCTGCTGATGCGGAAAAATGCAGGCACACAGTAAGTGCCAAATAAAAGTCCCCACACACTCCCAAAATTGTAGAAGCACTAAGATAGAATTGAGCAGGCTGAAAGTTAAAATGAGGGTGCGCTAGCATCCATTTAAAGCGCAGAAAAAGAGGTCATTAACTGCTTCACACGACCTCAGCAAGAGTGGAACGTCTAAAAAATATGGAAAAGCTCCTAAAAGTAATCTCTGCAAAGAGGTTTAGAGGTGTGCTCATGCAGAATCAATGTGTGAATTTTGGGGATCCCAGAATCCACTGCAACTGGACTCATGGAAGACTATGTTGAACGCCTATTAGTAGACCTGTTTGGAGTAGGAGCCCTCTCCAAGCTACTAGTAGTAGAAAGAGGCCACCATTCTCTGTCTGCAAGACCTCTACCAGCTGCATTTTCCAGACCTATCATTGCTTGCCTGCTCAACTACAAAGATCGAGACACGGTTTTATGACTATCCAGAGAAAAGCATGACTGTGTTTATGAGGGGAACTCTATTTCCATGTACCCCAATTTCACAATGACAGTGCAGGAGACGCACAAGAAGTTTGTCCCTGTGAAGCGGAAACTCCAGCAAGCTAACATTCCTTTCTCTATATTGTGCCCAACCCGTCTCTGTGACTCCTACCAAGCAAAATCGCATATCTGTACTACTTCCCACCAAACACAGAACTTTCTTTAAAATATAACTTGTCCTGCAACTTCAACTAAAGACTTGGAACGGAGCCTGAGATTGCCATCTCCACTGTCGGAGGTGGAGTAGCATAGATCCTCGCAGCCTCTGCATCATCACACTCTCAACCTCTTTTTTTTATGACTCATATCTACAACAAGGATGCCATCTCACAAAGATACTTGCAGACTTTGCCTCTCATGATTTGTGTTTAAAGCACTGCAGACATCAGAACTGTCGCAGACCCCCATTCTACTCCCAGGCACCCTCATATAAGTGAGGTGCACTGCCTGGCTCTCCAACGCATACCCCCTGCGAGAAATCCCTGGACAATGCTATGGTTTGAGGTATTTATATCTTGGCACTACCTTTTCTACACTGAAATCTATCTCATCTGGCCCCTCTCAATACCTCTCCCCCTCCCATATTTCTTCCTGCTGTCAAACTTGCTTTCCTTTCAGCTTCTTGCCTTCTTTGTCTCAAGTTCTAGTTTTTGTTGGACACATGAGGGGATAAGCCTTCACCCGTGGATTGGGCCATGGTTGTGGATGGTGGGGGATTTGTTTTTCTGTCACAGCAACACAGTGTGTAAAGAGACACAAGCACATCAGCACCAGACTGTCTGTATATGCCAGAGTAAAAATCTGTATCAAACCGCACAAACACCATGCAGATATTACTACATGCACTGACATATGGGTACACTTAAGTTAGACACCAACCGTACCTACAATTTCTTAACGTGGAATACACAAGGTTTGCATGACCCCCGTTAATGCAGGAACATCATTAGCTATTTAGACAGACATCATGTGCAAGTAGCAATGTTGCAGGAAACACACCTTGACCCCAAGTCATCGCCCAACATCGCAGGAAAATGGGCCGCTCACAGATGGTTTTCCTCTTACTTGACTTATCCCAGAGCAACTGCTCCTGATCAAATCTAATGCACGATACCGCGCTGCTGGGTCTTAACAGGATCCGCGGGTGTCTTACTGTATTATGTGGGGGAGGTTAGCAAATCACATTGGTCAACTGTTATCCTCCCAATGTAGATGACGCCACATTGTTGGACAAACTCTGGGGCCTTACCCTAGATATCGGCTCCACACATTTAATTGAGGGAAGCGATTTTAATGTCCAACTGAACCCAAGTATAGACCGCTCACATAACACCCCAAACCCCTGCACCAAAGTGGCAAAGCACTCAATTAATATCATGGTTGATCACCAACTGTTTGATGCCTGGAGGGCCCAACATCCTAGGCAAAATTCCACTACACTCCAGCTGGTCCCACATTGATTATTGGATACTTTTGAGGGGAATAGGCACATGGTTGAGAGAAGCAACGCACCTTGCATGAACGTACTCCTATCATTACCCTGTACTATTGAAACTGTGGCCTCCAGGTAATGACAGGACAGAGAAAATCTGCAGACAGCCCTAAAATCCCAAGCAACCGCCATGACTGATAACCTTAGGGTGTTGCAGTGGGCGTTCCGCTGCAACACCCATTGATTTTGACGTTGTCCCATATTTACAAGGGTGACTTAAATATGGAGCAGCTCCAAAATTAAGGCCAGGGAAAACCTGGTCTTAAACAGGCGAAAGGAGGAGAAAGGCTTTATTTCTCCTATTTTTTGCTGTTTCTATGTGTGAGGCATTGTGCAGCACACATAGAAACAGCAAAATGCCATGTATAATTGTTGATGTGCAGGAAGGTGTTCCTTGCTGCACATAAACATTCCTTTTTAAAATGACGAGTTGCAACTTCTATATGTGCTGCACAAAGCAGCAAACATAAAAATTACAAATCATCTTCCTGCACATAACCAATAATTCCCTCCAATGCAGGCACCCTTGCAATATGGTGCAGGGGTGTCTGAGTTGGCGCTATGCATCCTAAATTAGCACCAGAACAGGGGAACATGCAGGGCTACACTGCCTTGTTGTATATACGGTGCGGCCCTGCGTTTCAGAAGTGGCAGAGCGCGACGATAAGACAAGAAGGCTAAGGCCGTGCTCCGTCACTTCTATTGGAAATCTGCCCCAAAGTTTTATGCTGGGATTTACCATCTGCAACAAATCAGGATGTGCAAAGGATAGTTCCCAAAGTAACACAAAGTTGTGCTATGTGCTGCTTTGCATCAAGGGGGCTTTCCATGCGTAGTACACAGGCATTCCCATGCATTCACCCACGCGTTTTGATACAAATCGCTATATACTATCATTAATAGACAAATATTTGTCCCATAATCTTATGCCTCCCTGAAGCAGACGTTAACAGGAGAAATATTTGTATTTCTCCTTATTTCTTTACCCTTGCGTGTGTGCTGCATGGCATAGCACAGTTACAGAGCAGGAAAAATGTTTAAGGATAGTTTTTGTGCTAGAAGGCTCTCTCTCCTCCCTGAAAAGCAACTATTCTTTACATAAAGCACACACCGTTGTACTATGGGCAGGGCTGTGTGCGTTGGCAGTCTTGCTCCAGCCCAAGGAGAGAGTTTAGTTGCGCTGCCTTGTGGGATCTTTACAGCCACATTTAGCCGTATTAAAGTTAGATAAAGACGAATGTTTGAAGGCTAAACAAAGGGCGCCATTGATGGTAATTATAAAATGATATTGGAAATATCATGTAGCTGTGGATTTAACTGTTGCTCGACGTATAAAGCCCAAAAAGGCATATTTTTACGGGACTGACAAAAAAAAAACAAGCTCAGGGCAAGGAATGAGAAAAATTCCAGATAATCGGAAAACAAATTAATTATGATATTAAAGAGAACGTTTCAGACTATATTTGAAGGTTTTCGTTTGTTTTATGGGTCGACAGAATTCAATTAACATGAAAAATGCAGGAGATACATTTGGAGTAAACTACTAACACAATTAGGATTAATGGCCTGCATTATAATGTATAGAAGATTACAAACACATAATTTGTATGAACAGGAAATAGTGACTTCATAGCTATGGTAACAAAAATAAATGAACAAAAAATGCATGGAAGGTTATGAACTTCGTTCACAAGAGAGATAAAAGAGATTAAATAATATGCTACCAAGTATCCTATATGAGGTGAAGGAAGCATCATTATATCAAGATGAAATGAATTATTGGATGCAGTGGCAGTGATTGATCTCAACGCCAGTTAACTATATTTCCCTTGGATAAACAATGATAGAAAGAGCTACTCCTTGTAGACTGTATACAGAACAACCGTTGTCACTATTAAAAGTCAGGTTATTTTTTTGTTATACTTTTGAAAACATATTTATATTTTTGCCTTGTCGGGTGTTTTTGTGTGGACACATAGAAGTGTTGGAAGAGCATGATATGACTGATGGTGTTTTGTAGCAAGCCAAATGTCAATATAGCAGAGACTCATTGGATACATACTTTAACATTTTTATATTTCACATGAATATTGGCAGCTTTATGTGAGTAATGAGAAGCATATTTCCATATCACATAAAGTGAGCACTGCAAGTGCTAATTTAAAACAAAGCGTGCCACAGATTTTGGTTGACTGGTGTCTCAAACAGTTGGGGAATTGGGGCAGTGCTACATTACCACTCGGACATCTAGCAGCATTTGTTTACATATGAAATATAACGAAACAAACATAACTCAATCGCATACACACAGCAACATAAGAACATCATTTAAAACCTAACAGGACACATACCACAACAAACAGACAAACAGAACACCACATCACTGCTTTACAGCTCAACAAAATCACACAATCGTGATTATTTTCACACATTACCACCTCCTGGATCCTGTTTTTATGATACAGTGGTGTTGCAGAGAATTTGCACAATGCAGATTCTCTGGTACAAGCTGCGCTCAAGCGGATGAACCTTTAGTCCCGGACTAAGGAGTCACAGAACAATTCAAATGCAGGCAAATAACATGAAGCACATTTGAATGAGGGAAAGTTGTAGATTTGCAAACCATGAAAGTTTATTAACAGATTAGTAAATTGACAATTCAAAAATCATTCAAATTAGTCATAAATACATAATCAATACATCAACGCATTAGTCAATATGGTATTTCAAAATACCAATTACAAAGACAAACAGCTAAATTTGTCATTACGTAGATCAAAGCAGACATTTTTTACCCGTGAAGGGATGTGTCCTAATTTGCTAAGCTAGTGAAGACGTGCAAATTGGCGACAAGTCAGGCAGAAGGTGTCAGCAAGTAAAGCCTATAAAGAGAGAATCAAATGAAGATTCAATAAAGCCAGAAAAGGATTTGCCCAGGAGTCTAGCTTTTGCGGATGAGATCAAAGGTGAGTATCTCCTCTAAGGCGAGTGGCAAGGGCATCATCTGAATCTAACTTGCTCAGCCATGCATAGTTAAATGGGGTATCAATAGCAATCTACACTTCATATGCTTCTCATGAAGAGAACCAATCAAGATCATACATGTTGTGATTAAGAAAAAGCACCACCAGTAGTAAATAGTGCTTGGAGCAAGAACTACTAAAACTTACCACCACGGTCATGAAATTGAACCAAACTTTGTGATTAAGAGGTTTTCAGTCTTCTTCCCAGCTACCACACAATTGTTTATATTCTTCATGACCTTTGACTGGGTATCTACACCAGGAGGATACAGTTTGGTCAAAATGTCCTTACTATCGTGGTGAGAAACCATTATTTCACTCTCCAAAAACCATATAGAGAAAAATTCATTTTAATTAATGCTGCCTGCTGCGAATTGACTCCTGAAATGAGGAGGAAAAATACACTGAAGACAAAAAGCATTTGAAGTTGCATACGACATTTTAAACTGAGGCCTACATTAAGTATGGTAAAGTTTAGAAATTATCACACTCTATATGACTGTGTATGTTGCAGATTAATATTTATTTATGTGCAAAGAATTTAATAATAAAAAGCACCACCAGTGAGAAAAGGTGTCTGGAGCAAGCACTACCATAATTTACCACCAAAGCCATGAAATTTAAACTGTCAGAAACGTTTTGTGATACTGCCCATAATGTCTGTAATAAAATTAACATTTAGAAAACACTCTAGTGGCAATACATCTGCTTTCCCAGAGAGTTGTGCTATTATATTCTTTGAGCAGATAAAGTGCTTTTTTTTTATGTGACAGACATTTATTCTAGGAACATGTCTGCTAGGGTTCTGTAGTAGGAGATACCTTATGAAGACCCATGTAGAAGGTATATATTGAGACACAGCCAGCGCCTGTGCTTCACAAGCACTGCTCTATTACTTACCGGTAATCTTCATTACTCCGGGTCGTGTTGTCCTCGTCTCATTCATTAACAAAGTGGAGATCACCCTCTCCTGACAGAAAAATAGATCAGAGGAATGCTGAGACCCTGACCCGCCCCTCCCACTGGGAGCACATAAACAGCACTTACCCAGCATTTTGCCTGAACCACCAAGCCCCCTCAGGATGGCTGGCTGTCCAGGAGGGAGGGAGGGTCGTATGAATTGGACAAGGAGTAATGAAGATTACCGGTAAGTAATAGAGCATTACCCCCAGGTCCCTTATGTCTTCGTTCCATTCATGAACAAAGTGGAGAAAACCAAAGCAGAAAACCCGGCCTTCCAAACCAACAATCACACCCAGGCAACCACACTAAAGGCAACAAACCCAAGGGAGGCAAGACAAAAGGGGAACCGCAGGAAACAACAGGCCAAGCACCCAGACAGAAAAGCACCCCACCACAGCAGGAACATACCCACCAAAGCAAATGGGAGACAACCAAGCCGAAGAAGAGGACAACCCACAGAGGGCAGCCAGCACACACCAGGAGCCCCACCCCCAAAATAAGGAATGGGGAGAAAACGCCAAACAAAAAAAAACATCCAAGGCTGCACACAACAAAAGGACAGCAAGGAGGACACACAAAGAAGAAGAACCCCCAGCGGCCCAACCGGCCAGCAAGCCAGAGCAGGCCAGCAGGGACACAACCAAGGACCGGAAACCAGGACAAAGGAAAAACAGAAGGCGACAGCCACAACAAGAATGCAGCCAACCAGAGAAACTGGAAACACAGAACCCCGGCCAACCAACGGGAAACCCCAACCAGCCAGATGGAGGAAAGCCGAAAGGAGGCACCCCAAAGAGACCCCAAAGGCAAAGCCCCAGAAGGGAAACAGACGACAAAGCACCCAACACCCCGGATGACAGCAGACCAGAGATGACGAAGCCCCAATGGGACACTTCCAAGGGAACCCACTGGACAAAAGCCGACAAGCCAAGCACCAGCAGGGAGGCATAGAGGACTCAGCAGCAGCACCGCCACAGAGCGAGCCCCAACCGCACCGGAGAAAGAAAAAGAACAGAGGCCAGAGCCAGTCAACAGGGTGCAGGCATAACCCAAAGGATCACCCAAGGGCAGGACCACCCAGACCAAATCAGGAAGAAGGAAGCCACTGGCCAGGCATCAGTCTGGCCAAACCAGAATGACCAGGCCCCCAGAGAGCCCACAGGACAAAGCACCCAAAACCCCACAGAGGTGGACCAGGCCCCAGGAAAGAACGACCAGCACCAAACACCCTAGCCGCCAGACAACAACCACCAACCACCCAGCCCAGGAGGCAGAGCCACAGAGAGAGCCCAGGAGCAGGGCAAGAGCCAGTAAAGGCCAAAGCCCACACAAGAAAGCCAACGAAAGAGGAACACAGCCCCAGGAACGGCGCCCCACAAGGCCCAGAGAGCAAGCAGGGAGCAGGCCTGCAGACCCACCAGAAATCAGCCTCCGAAAAAACGAAAGACCAACCCAGAGGACCAGACAGCGAGACCCCATCCAAAGAGAAAAGGACAGGGAAAGAGCTAGAGACCAGAAACCCAGGAGGTCAAATGCCCCCCAAGGAACAATGTAGCAAACCGAACCAGGGCTTGACATGAACCCCAGAGCGACAGGGGAGGCTAACCCCCAAGGCCACAAAGACAAAGGCATACACCAACGGTAGAAGAACAAGCCAACCAGACACGCCCCCAGAGAGGCCAGGCAGACAGCCGACCAAACCACAGAGAGGCCAGCAAAGACCAGGGACCAACAACCTTAAACCAGACAGGCCCGGAAGGGGCGAGAAAGGACCAATGGCTACAACCCCAAAACTCCCAACCCCAAGGGGAGGGAAAACAAACCCCCAGAACCAGCCAAGCCAGAGAGGCAACAGAAGCCAGAACGGAAGCCAACAGACCTCAAAGGAACACAAACTCCACAGCCCAGCACACAACAACGGTGGGCAGGAGCAAAACCCCCAGGGCAACTTTTAAAGGAACCACGAAGCCAGGGCCGAAGCCAAGCAACACGCCACACAAGAAAAGCTGAGGCCCAACCCGCACCCATGAGAAGCCTATGCAATGCACAGGCCAAAACAAAGGGCATGGAGGCCAACAGAGACCCCCAGCACATAACTGCCGGACCATGCAGCAGGACGGAAAAATAAAAATAAAACAGAGGCAACCACCAAAGAAAAACAGAGCCGGCGGCAAAGAAACAACAGAGTGGGAACTGGAAGAAGCAGCGAAACAGAGGCACAAGCAGCACCAGATCCCGGACAACCAGCAGCAAGGAGGGCAGACCCCCAAAGTGGCAAGACCAACAACACAAAACCACACACAGACAGGAGAGGAGGAGGGGGACGCCGACCAACAGACTCACACCTGGAGAAGAACCCGAGGGAGCACACATGGAAGACAGGAGCAGGCAGACAGGCAAAGACAGGCACAGACCAAACCAAGAGGCCAAAATGGCAGGAACATCCCAAACCTGCAAGAACAGGGACCTGACAGCAGAGGGACCAGTGACCAACAGGCAGGGAGCACACAAGCCAGGACACCGGCATCAGGGAAGGGACCGGGGATGCCAGGCAAAACACACCCCAGAGCCAGCACAAAAGCCATAGCACAGCCAGCAAACCTAAGCAGGAACAGCCAGAGGCCAAGTCAAAACAACCTTAAGCCAGCAGACCAAGAGCAACCGGAGACAACCCAGAACATGACAATCTGGAAGCACAGAACACCAGGGCCCCACACAGGCATGAACAAGGCCAGACACATCCGAGGGGTAAACAGGGCGGAAAGACCACTGGCCACAATAAGGGCCAATGAAGGAGGAGTGCCAGGACAACGGGGGAAGACAATCAAACCCTGGAGCCCAACACCAGCCAAGAAAACCCAGCACAACCAGGCAAACAAAGCTCACAAAGAGAGCTGAGGGCAAGAGAAGGCCCAGGAGTGCACGCAAGGGAGGACGGAACCATCCCAGGAGGAGGAACAGGCAAGCAATTACAAGCAGAGCCAGCCCAGCACAGAAAGGAAGCACCGGCCAGCAGACGTGAGCAAGCAAAGCAGCAGTGGAGCCCGAAACCACTGATGTGCCAAGCCAGGACATCCAGAGAGCACACAGGCAAGGATGCAGGACCGAGAAAGGCGAACGACAGGGGCCAAAAGCCCACAAGAGCAGGAAAGCCCAAGCAGCTCCCCACCTAGGCACCAACTAGGCCCAACCCTGCTAAACGCCTGTGACTAGAAGAGACCAGGAGCCTCCGGGAGGAAATGCCAGAGGCAGAAAACAGGCACAAGGCCAAGCCACCGCACCAGGCAAACAGGCGGACCCCCAACAGGGAGAACCGCAGAGAAGAGAGGAGACCCGTCGCCAAAGACGAGGACACAGTACCTGCGAAAATCAGCCCAGCCAAACAGAAAGCCTCTCAAGGACTACCGGAAAGAGGAAGCAAAACAGGCAAACCCCCACACAGACACACCCGTGGGGGGACAGGAGACACGAACAATGCCACCCCCCAGCCCAAGGCATACCACCAGGCACCATGCCAGGTCAGAAGGAGCAACTGGCTGGGGTGCCAGGCACACCGGAGTCAGCTTAGACCAACCCACAGCCAACAGCCAGGCCGCGAGGGGGCAGGTTCCTCAAGGACAACCAGAGGCAGATCCCCAGTTGCTCCGCACAGCAAAGAACAGCGAAGAGCAGGAGCTCAAAGCACACCAGCCACAAAACCGCCCCAAAATGGACTGGCAACACGGAGCACAAGCCAAAATAGCATGAACATGACACAAAAGGATCAAGGGCAGCACACCAGCCACGACACAGACGGACACAACCAACAGGCAGATGTATCCATCAGAAAGTGGACTGCAGCAGGAGTATTCCCTGGCCCCTCAGCACAGTAGCCAGAACCAGTGTACAGGCAATGCCATTCCCAACGAGAAGGCAGTGGCCCTCACCAACTGAAGCAATCCAGACCCAAACACACCTTCCCATGAACAGATGAGTGCCCCCAAAGTCATGTCCACATGGATACGCATGGCAGCTCCTAAGTAGTAAGCGGAGTGCATCCAAGCGCAGCAGAGAACGCAGCCAGGGAACACATGGACCACAACAATGAACCAACTGTATCCCTGAACAGGGAGACACAGAGAAACAGGGTGAACACAGAACACAACACAACAGCAGCATACTTATTAGACGGAAGAGGCAAGCTGCTGGACAGTGCCCCAGCAAGCCAGCCCCACATGTGAAAGGAAAGCACTGCCCGTCTTTCAAGTTGACAGAAAGTAAGGTCATCCCAAAAACCACAGCAATGGGAACACCAGGATGTGAACATATAACCTATGGAGCAAGAGTCAAAAACCATAACCACTAGGCCACAGTGACTCATTATGACTGTGAGTTATCAAATCAGTAGAAGTTGTAAGTAGTCGTCTCAACTCTCCACCATCCCAGTGTGCCTTGCAGAGTTTCGTAGTCATATCCAAATGTGGCCACAGTTGTGAAATTTACACATATGCAGGAAAATGTGAGGCACGGCTTGATCTTCCCCCCAGCCGATGACTCACATCCGAAAGAGCTGTCGTCAAGCATCACCAAGGCCCCAGGGCAGCATATAATGGGAAAAAACAAACAAACACCGCTACGCGGTACTCACCCAGGAGGGGGGCTGCAACGCAGGGAGCCACGCACAAGGTCCCTCACCGCAGCCCAAGGCACAACACCAGGAACCACACCAGGTCCGGGAGGACATCCCGCATCGGGAATCAACCGCGGCACATTTTCCACCTGGCCAGATCCCAGGAAGAAAAATCCTACGACCCGGAAGAGATCCAGAAGGCAGCACACCAGCCGCAAAGGGCCGACTGGCACACAACAGCCATCCGCGAAGAACCCAGCCTCCCAGCAAGCCTGGCATGTCGGGAGGTAGGACAGCAGACATTGCGATGGGACAGCCAGGCAGATGGACTGGGGCACCAAGTTGAAAAGGCACTCAAGCCCAGCAGGAGGAGCACCAGCATCTACATCACACTTCTGTCGACAGACAGAAAAAAAGTACAGGTGGAATGCTGGGTAAGTGCGTTTTATGTACTCCCAGTGGGAGGAGCGGGCTTAGAGTCCCAGCATTCCTCTAATTTTTTTTCTGTCGGGAGACGGTGATCTCCACTTTGTTAATGAATGGGACGAGGACATCAGGGATCTGGGGTACTAGGTCTTTGCCTGCAAGGCGGATTACAATCAACAGCAAATGCTGACATTACTCCTTTGACACCACTAGTTCCCATCATATGAGACTGTGGGCTGGGAATTATGACGATTTTCTCTAATAGAGATTGTGCACCATTATAGAGTGTTTTAGGCAGCCCTTCAGCTGTGTATATTATCAGTGAGGATATCCAGTTGATGGCATTGCTACTGAAGCTGAGTCGATTTGCAAGGGGCCTAAACATGAGGATAACCATACGCCAGTAAATATAAACAAGCCACAGCATGGTTAGAGTAAAACGGTTTTATCTTTTTTAAAGCTCTCTATGTATAACGTCTTTTTGAACTTCAATGGGGGATCATTACGCCTTCTTGCCCGAATTACCTGCAGCTTCCTATAACTCAACGTTGTCTTCTTGAATTTAAAAAAGGAAGAAACAGAGGCTTATCATAGGATCATAGACACCTGGTTGGAACATGAAGTTTCAAATCTAATGTCAATTGGCATGTTCCAGTTTTATGAGTAGCTTTGTGGATCCTGACCAAGCTCTGATATTTCACCTGATCTGCAATCATAAGCCCGTGTAGTTAGCAAGGGTGTGATGTGCTCCCACTGTTTAACACCGGACACTGTCCTTGTGGAAACACTTTATTTTTGCAAGCCTTTTCATGGCCTTCTGAAAGACTCCTACAAGAAGGGAGCAGCTTTACTTTAGAAATCTTTATTTCGACCGTTTGGTCATAAAAGATACATGTACAGTAAAATCACATAAATTCCGACACAGTCATATAAAACATCAGTGCATGCAAGTAAAACCATAACCAGACAATACAAGTGATTATTAAAAAGTAAGCAATTCTGCAATCTACCCAGCAATTTTTAAAAGACGACTGCGCGTGTGCCAAACATTCGTAAAGAATTTGGAAAGTGCAAAAACAATTGGGCCGGAAACATCACTTTTCAAAATCCTGTACATCGGTCCATATTCCCTGCCACCCAAATTCTTAATCAAGGGCAGCAGCCAGTACTTTCTTGCTGCCTTGTATGCTGGGCAGAAAAAGATCACGTGCAAATCATTCTCCTCTTTGTCAGCACAAAGAGGACAGAACTTGGTAGAAGGGACTTTTGACCAGGTACTGCAAAAGGACCGTAATGGGAGTGTGCTGTATCTCCACTGGAGGAATAACTTTCTAGAGAGTATGGGGTAAACAGGGTCCAAAGCTTTCTCGAATGTATAGAGATCCTTGGTTTGCAGGAATATAGAGGAAAGGGACCCCTCCGTCTGGGTAGCTATAGCCCTTACCCTTTTGTGTTCGTGGTACAGCTTCGCCAATGCTCTCCTGGAGATTCTTGGTGCTGTATCTGCTGGTTCAGTCCACAATTCAGGGAGCCCCACATCTGTGCAAACTGACTGGATGTTTTGGACCCATGGGATACTGAGCACCTTAGGATGTTTTAATAATTCGACCAGTTCCGCCCTGTAATCGGCGAGATTGTCGCTGCTCCATAGCCTGCGCCAGAAGGCAATGGGTCTTAGGCTTATCTCGTCGGCAAGTGGCCGTAGCCCTAAATCAAGCCTCAGGGGGAGAAGCGGTGTGCTGGGGGGAAGTGCGGTAATTTGCCTTAAAAACCTGTTTTCTGTATAAGACAAATTCCGACATGGAATGTGCCCCCACAATTCAGCCCCATACAAAATAGCCCCCCTTGCCTGTGCCTTATATATCTCAATTAGGGCCCCCAATGGGCGGTAGGTCGAACCGGTCATCATCCGGGAAATACCCCCGGTAATTTGTACTAACTTGAGGTTAGCCCTAGTTTGATGGCTCTCCCAGGTCATATTTTCGTTAAGTGTCACGCCAAGATATTCGAACGTGGCTACTCTTTCCAGTCGTACTACTCCCAGTAGGGGGTTTGGACGCTGTTTAGTGTTTGGGTTCAATACCATATATTTGGTTTTTGTGGCATTGATTTCCAACCCTCTATCCTGGCAGAAGGCCACAAAAGCATCAAGTATCTTTTGAATGCCCATGGGTGTTTTGGATACCAACAGTGTGTCGTCCACGAACATTATTGCGGGTACACTGTTGCTATTCAATTTGGGGGCATCTGTGTAGTCGGTGGCGTTTAGATGGGCGATTACCCCGTTAACAAAGAGGCAAAACAGGGTCGGCGCCAGCACACAACCCTGTCTCACCCCTCTGCCCACGGGGAATCTATCAGTTAGCTTCCCCGACCTCCCACACCTCACCTGGGCATAATTATTATGATGCAGCCTCTGCAGGGTCAATAGGATATCTGGTGGGACGCCCATCCCTGCTAAGATGACCCATAGTTTACCCCTAGGCACGAGGTCGAAGGCGGCTCTTAGGTCCACGAAAATCGTGTACAGACTACCGCCTTCGAACCTTACTGTCCTCCAGTAGATCAGATTTAGTCTGAAGACCTGGTCCACAGTCGATACCCCTTTCCTAAAGCCTGCCTGGTATGGACTGAGGGCGCCCACCTCCTCAATCCATTCCTGAAGCCTGTTCAGGAGAACCCTGCCGAACAGCTTCTGTGCTACATCTATCAGGCTAATTGGTCTGTAGTTGACTGGGAGCAGGGGGGATCCTTTTTTGAAAATCGGGACCACCTCGGCCCCCAGTCAAGTACTGGGGATTTCCATCCCACCAAGGACACCATTAAAAAGGGCTGCGAGGTAGGGCGCCCAGACGGTGGACTCCTGCTTGTACAGGTCTCCCGGAAGCCCGTCTAGCCCAGGCGCCTTCCCCGGAGCCAGGCCTGAAATAGCAGCTGTTACCTCACTCAATGTTATTTGGTCCGCCTGCAAGCCCTGTCTCACTGGTTCAATTATCACAGGAATTTCTCCAGGCTCAGCGCTATATAGCGACTCGAAGTGGGCCTGCCACACTCCCGGCGCTATGTTAGGCTCCACTGCCGAGTGAAGACTCCCTGATCCCCCATTCACCATTCTCCAGAACAGTCGTTGATCTTGTACTGCTAGGGCCTTTGTGAGCTCTTCCCACTGATTTTCCTCCCATTCTATTTTGGCTTGTGTGAGAAGCTTCTTATAGGCTTGTCTACATTGCTTAAGACGTTCCCCTCCTATGCCCTCCTTAATGACTCCAAGGAGTTCTGTTTTGGCCCGTCTACAGGCTGTGTTATACCATTGTGTTTTGCCTAGGGGCCTCACTCTTGGCTTTTGTATTTTACGTGTCAAATGGGGTGCCGCCACTTTTATGAGTTCTTTATGGGCATCAAACAGTTTACTCCTTATATCTATTTGGTTTGCCACACTATCAAGGGCCCCAACAGTTTCCAGGATGGGAGTAATCTCTGCATAAAGCAGTGGGATTTTGTCCTTGTTTGTGACCATATGCTCCCACCTAATTCTTCTCCTGGTGTTGTCTATAAGGAGTGTGGGATGGTTCCCTTCCTCATGGGTCACTAGACCCTGCGGTACTGGGTGGGCGAGGTCTAACTCGAGAGCATTATGGTCACTGTCCATCCTGTCAATAACCCTAAAATCCTGTATTAATGGCCACCTCGCTAGTTGGACCAGAATGTAGTCTAAGTGTGACTCCCTTCCCTGGCGATTATAAGTAATTTGGCCTGGTGTGTCCGAAATGGTTCGCCCATTACACGCTCTGAGACCGTACCTTAGCGTGAGGGCAGTAATTTGTAACGCTAGCGGGGTCCAAGCTTTCGGAGGTGTCACATCAGCCCCTGGTACTGCCCACCTATCCTCTTCTTCTGATAGGAATCCTTCCTGGAGGCCGGGAAGTGGCTCATAGTGGGAGTTAAAGTCTCCGCCCACCACATAGTAAGAATCAGTCGACAGTTCAGATAGAAAGTTCGAAAGTTCATTAAAAGTCGGTGATTCTTTTGCCTTTCCCATTGGTCTAGAATAGATGTTGACCAGCAGGAGGCTAACCTTGTTTGGCCATGTTAGTAAGACCGCGAGGATGTCGTCGGAGCTGCATGGGAGCCGTGTTGCCACACAGCCCAGGTGAACAGCAATCCATGTCGCAAGACCCCCTGAAGGTCGGCCTTTGCCTTCCCACCTGGCTGGAATAAAAAAGGATGCATACCCTGGATACTCATAGTCCTCTCTGGCCCAGGTTTCCTGGAACATGCATATGTCACCAGTTTCTATGTACTTTCCCCAGGCAGGCTCTTCCAATTTGTTTGTTAGTCCCGCGATGTTCCAGGAGATTATCCTCAAATGTTCAGTGGTTGGGGATGTCATGGCAAGGGGGATGGAGGGGGTAAGACCATATTCCACTTGTGTTACAGGGCCTGCGGCTGGGGCAGCAAAAAGTACATGTGACTCCGTGGATCCCAACTCCCCCTCGCCCTCAGGGAAGGGAACCACAGTTGTTCGCTCTGCAGCAACTACTCCATCAGTGGTAGGATTGGAGGATTCAATTTGGCCGTGTTCTGGGATGGATAGATCGTTCAGTGGGCCAGGAATTGCAACAGGGCACATCATCGGGGGGTCCGGGGGGCCGCAGGAGCCCGATTCCCCTAGCGCAGACTTATGGGCGGTGAGTCAGTCGACCCTGTCCAGCCCGTTCAGACAGTTAAAGCGATTAAAATCGCAGAAAGGTGTGTCCGGTAGTTGGTAATACGGGCGTTGGGCAAAGCCTTTATGGTTGCGTCTGTAGTCCACCCTTGTCCATTTATCATATGTTTGAGCCTGGTGCCTAGGAATTGGGGGAAAGAAAAAGGATACTGGGAGGGTTTGTATCGTGGAATCAAGGGATCGGTTCATTCCTTCACAGATGTGTCGAACCGTGCCCGGGTCTTTAAAGGTTACCATGATGCAGTCCCCCACTATGGTTTTCCTGGTCTTCCCTAGCCATGGAACCCTCCTCACCATAATGATTTCGTTATTAAAGTGAGGTGGCAAGGGTCGGTTCCAGTTTAACCATTTGATTACCTTTTTCTTGAGGGATTGATAATCCTCATGTTCTCCTGATCTTAGATGGGGGGCACCAGCTAAGACCACCATTAATCTATTGGTCTCGGGTGGGAGATCTGGCCTCCGTGGTCTAGGAGTTGGGCAAGCGGGCGTGAGTGGGAGGTCATTAACCCGGTCTTGATTTGTTCCAGTGGGCTCTAATTGTGAACTATGTGGGGCTGAAGCCACTGGATCAATAGGTCTGTTGCTTGGGTTATTGTGCCGTGCTTGGAGTTGGACAGACATAAGAGGTTGCAGAGGGGCAGCCGGTGGCGTGCTTTTTGGGGGGGCTTTGCTAACGTTAGCTACGGTTTCTATTTTAGAGGGTTCCCCACCCAAGGAGTGAGTTTCCACTAACTTTGTCTGCTTACTTACTAGAGAATTCAGAGTGGTAAGAGAAGTTTCTAGTAAGGTAAGCCTAATCTCGACTTTTTTTAGACTGTCAGTGATGGGCTGCAGGAGGGAGCGGAGTAAGAATTCGATGCTCCCCTTAGCAAAGAATGGGTGATTAAGATTCGGTGTATCAGCCTCTGGCTCTTTGGTAGTCGCAATTATGCTAGAATTTAAGAGCTTAGATGGTGGGGCTATCTCCGTGTTCTTCTTCGATATGATAGTGTTAGTATTCCTCTTACCAAAATCCAAGTGCGATATTTTGGATTTCCCCCGTCCCCCCGCTGATTTTCGAGCCCGTTTACTGGGTGGGGGCCTGTGTATCTCTGCCATGACATTTAATTTAGGCTTGTTCTTATTGGCCATTGATACTGATTGGGTTTGAGTTACCAAGTCGACAGGGGTATGGGAGATCTCTAGGGGGACTGACTCTGTGATTTTGTCAGATGGTGTCCCTTGGGTCGAAGAAACTTCCCTTAATAAAGCAGGGAAATCCTCTATTGTTGAGGTGTCTAGGCTAGTGGATAGCGCACCTACCTCTTGGGTAGTAGGGTGGTGGATGATATCTAGCAAAGGCCTGGTTTTCATAGATTCAATGGAGCGCCTACGCTCCGCCCTACGTTTCTCAAGTGAACCTTCCGAGTCCGCTTCACCTTTGTTGGATTTGAAATAGTTGTCCAATGTCCCGGAACTGGAGGCACCATCCCTGGAGGGAGTTTCCCGTGGTTGGGGCGTAGGCATATCCTTAGTTGTGGCACTGGAGGGGATCAAGAGGGGGGGCCCGGCCCGGCCTCCTTCGACCCCTGACGGCCACAGACGGTCCCGCCCTTGTCCCGGGCTTCTCCCGGGACGCTCCCGCGCGCTCCCGCGCAGCGGTCTTTGTGTTCCCACTTATATCTTCACTGGCGATTGGATGGCTGTTAGGGGGCGGGGCGATGAGGGAGAGCAGCCCAGGTGTTGCGGGCGCGAGGTAGGCTGGGACTCTTGGGAAACTGAGTCCAGCCCCTCCTGCTCGCAGCCCTCGCAGCCCTTAGCCCCAGAAGGAAGGTGAAGGTGCAGCCCTTGCGATGCTCGTCAGCGCCTCTGGCCGATGCGGGACCCGCGCAGCGGGTTCCGCGAGGCGTGGGTCTCTAGGTCAGACCAAGGGAGTCCGCAGGTCCGTCGAGTAGCCAGGTAGGATGAAGAATGGTGTCCCACGAAGAGGAGAAAGTCCGTTCACTTTCTACAGTCTGTTGGGGGCGGGGCGATGAGGGAGAGCGGCCCAGGTGTTGCGGGCGCGAGGTAGGCTGGGACTCTTGGGAAACTGAGTCCAGCCCCTCCTGCTCGCAGCCCTCACAGCCCTTAGCCCCAGAAGGAAGGTGAAGGTGCAGCCCTTGCGATGCTCGTCAGCGCCTCTGGCCGATGCGGGACCCGCGCAGCGGGTTCCGCGAGGCGTGGGTCTCTAGGTCAGACCAAGGGAGTCCGCAGGTCCGTCGAGTAGCCAGGTAGGATGAAGAATGGTGTCCCACGAAGAGGAGAAAGTCCGTTCACTTTCTACAGTCTGTTGGGGGCGGGGCGATGAGGGAGAGCGGCCCAGGTGTTGCGGGCGCGAGGTAGGCTGGGACTCTTGGGAAACTGAGTCCAGCCCCTCCTGCTCGCAGCCCTCGCAGCCCTTAGCCCCAGAAGGAAGGTGAAGGTGCAGCCCTTGCGATGCTCGTCAGCGCCTCTGGCCGATGCGGGACCCGCGCAGCGGGTTCCGCGAGGCGTGGGTCTCTAGGTCAGACCAAGGGAGTCCGCAGGTCCGTCGAGTAGCCAGGTAGGATGAAGAATGGTGTCCCACGAAGAGGAGAAAGTCCGTTCACTTTCTACAGTCTGTTGGGGGCGGGGCGATGAGGGAGAGCGGCCCAGGTGTTGCGGGCGCGAGGTAGGCTGGGACTCTTGGGAAACTGAGTCCAGCCCCTCCTGCTCACAGCCCTCGCAGCCCTTAGCCCCAGAAGGAAGGTGAAGGTGCAGCCCTTGCGATGCTCGTCAGCGCCTCTGGCCGATGCGGGACCCGCGCAGCGGGTTCCGCGAGGCGTGGGTCTCTAGGTCAGACCAAGGGAGTCCGCAGGTCCGTCGAGTAGCCAGGTAGGATGAAGAATGGTGTCCCACGAAGAGGAGAAAGTCCGTTCACTTTCTACAGTCTGTTGGGGGCGGGGCGATGAGGGAGAGCGGCCCAGGTGTTGCGGGCGCGAGGTAGGCTGGGACTCTTGGGAAACTGAGTCCAGCCCCTCCTGCTCGCAGCCCTCGCAGCCCTTAGCCCCAGAAGGAAGGTGAAGGTGCAGCCCTTGCGATGCTCGTCAGCGCCTCTGGCCGATGCGGGACCCGCGCAGCGGGTTCCGCGAGGCGTGGGTCTCTAGGTCAGACCAAGGGAGTCCGCAGGTCCGTCGAGTAGCCAGGTAGGATGAAGAATGGTGTCCCACGAAGAGGAGAAAGTCCGTTCACTTTCTACAGTCTGTTGGGGGCGGGGTGATGAGGGAGAGCGGCCCAGGTGTTGCGGGCGCGAGGTAGGCTGGGACTCTTCGGAAACTGAGTCCAGCCCCTCCTGCTCGCAGCCCTCGCAGCCCTTAGCCCCAGAAGGAAGGTGAAGGTGCAGCCCTTGCGATGCTCGTCAGCGCCTCTGGCCGATGCGGGACCCGCGCAGCGGGTTCCGCGAGGCGTGGGTCTCTAGGTCAGACCAAGGGAGTCCGCAGGTCCGTCGAGTAGCCAGGTAGGATGAAGAAGGGAGCAGCAGTAATTCCCTCTGTTTGCAATGATCGAACAAGCTAAGGCAGCCCTATTAATATCTGATAAAAAACTACTGCAATGCATGAATATATAAAGAACAAGCTCAAGCAAGGGTTCGCCCTTTGAATTATTGTGTAAAGCTACCCAACTCTGCTTAAGCCACTTACAAATATCTGCAAGTAGTACTCTTGTTTAAAAACCACCATCCAAGCACAGCTGAAAGACACACCCATTTGGATGTCATCAGCCCATATGCAGAGTCCTGAGCCTCGTGAAACCAAAAGGTCATGTAAAGACTTCACATAAACATAAAAAAGTACTGGGAACAATGAAGCAAGCCCTGTGGAGGCCCACAGTGGGTGTGAAGAGCTGGTGCACACTCTTTCATAACCTGAAATAGCTGCCTAAGTGAAAGTCCATAAGTTATTCGAGAGAAGCGGGGGTCGCCCTTGCTACTTGCTGGAGACAATGTAAAAGCGTAGTGGGGTCACTGGTGTAAAAGGTGGCAGGCAGATCCAGGAGCACCAAGAACACCATGGGATCCTTATCTGCCACTCTGGTCAAGGCTTTCCTCACATTCCATAAAGCATTTCTTCCTGCACAAAAACAATCCTGCCATTGAAGTATGACAGAAGGGTGCCTGCGTTGTTGATAGGCAGGAAAAGGTCACCAGCGCTAGGAGAGAGCATAAGTGTGTCATATCTTAGCAGATCTGGCGCTTTATTTTTCTTTCACTTTCAAACACCACACACTGCAGGAATTGGCCTTTCTGAGTTGCATTGCGTGAAATATTAGTAAGTTTACCCTCAAGTGTTTTCCCTTATGAGATTTGGATGAAGCCGAAATGTCTATTGAGAACTGTGAAAAAGAATGAAAATCGAATGCGCTGCCCTACCAAGAGAATCTGGAGTGAGGTATTCAGCTGTTTCTCCATATTTAATAGGTGAAATATATGTTTTGGCTCAACTGAATGCGTTTTCATACCGAAGCACAGTTCTCATCTGCATATTGTTTGTTTTGGACAGAAGAAGCAATATAAAGCGCAGTAGGCAGTGTACTTGCTATGCATACAGAAGCAACTTCTTCTTCCTGACCCACAGACTCCTCTCTCATGTTTGTTGACTGTGTTGTCATCTTGGATTCGGATACTACCAGGGAAGCCTCTCACATCCTTTGACAGCAGCACCCTTTGCATTATTTATGAAAATCAAGTAAATCTCTGTTCATTTGAAAGATTTTTCTTTTTCATGGTCTGATGGTTGAAAAAAGCAAAATAGAACAGCCAATGACTTCTGTTCTTTTTCTGGTGGAGTATTTACATTTATTGTTTCTGAAAAAGTTGGATAATGGCGAGGCAGTCAGAGCCACAACAGGCCCATGTTGGAATAGGAGACAAGAGAGCCTTGAGTATGGGCAGTGGACTTTGAGTTTTACTTAATTGGTGGTGAAGGTATGGGACTAATATTACTCATATACTGGTTTGTATCCAAAATTCCTGCTGCTGTCATGGGGTACTAATCTGTAGACAACAGATATTTTGACCGCCTGAGACGTGCTGTCCCTGTGGCCTTGTAAGGCTCAAAAATGTTATTCTCAAATGTTATCAGTTATTTTTTCCAGTTCTACTGTTCCTCCCCTGGGGAGGTAAGATAACAACAAAAATGCAGTTCAGGAAAGCAGACTAGCATAAAAGAAATGTACTACTTTTCAAAACGTATTTTTATTGAGCGTTGCAAAGATAATCAGCTGTTTCATTATTCAAGAGAACATTTCATCCACCACAATCACTAGCAAAAGAAGTACAAAAAGTATAAAGCAGTCTTAAAAGGCTACGAAGAAAGTGCAAAGTGCAAAATAAACTTTATTAGATTATAAAATAATATATGCTCAAAATATGAACAACGAAATAAAGTGCATAATGAAGTGCATTACAACAACAAAATAAGTTGCTACAACTATCAACCAAACATATAAAAAAACATAGGAAATACTTGCTTACTTTCAAAAATCACTTCATACAGTTGCCCTAATACTAAAAATGCTTTCCAAATTGTGAATCTAGTTAAACTGTTGTTTCTCAAAGCATATAAATATTCAAAACAATCATATCCGAAATATTTTAATACACCACAACAAGTAAGTATACCTTTCGACTTCCAATGCTGTCAAACAAGAGAAAGCAACAGACATTCCAATAGAAATAAAACATTGGACACAAGTCAGAAGAATACTCGTATTTCCTGAATACCCAAACAATACCAATGATACTTCAAGTTTAATATTTATCTCAAACATGTTATTCAACCGCTAAGAAATATATTTGACCAAATATCACCTAATGCTGGGCAGCCGCGGTCGGTAATGGGTGTACCTGCAAGGCGGTGACATGGGGAGGGGCAGGATGGGGGATAGTAATCTATGGATTACGGAGATTTACAGGTAAGTAAACATTTAAATAAATAAAACAAATTTTGTTGCGTGCACAGCATCCCCAAATGCGATGTAGTGCATGCAACGAAATGTGTTTTATTTATTTAAATGTTTACTTACCTGTAAAACTCCGTAATCCATAGATTACTACCCCCCACCCTGCCCCTCCCCACGTCACTGCCCTGCATGTACACCCATTACCGACCGCGGCTGATGCTGGGCAAGTAAAAAACGTATTCGAGCAATACCCCTAACTAGTCATTTGGCACCTGCAACATTGTTCTGGCACTTTAGGATATATCTTGTGTGGGGTCTAGGTGTATAATAGGCCATTCATCTCGAAAGGAATGACTTTCTTTGGAAATTAGCTGCAAGCAGAGCTTGCTGTCCCATATCTGAAATGCCATTCACCTGCCATTATGCTGTAATTGGTGACTTTTTAAATTCTATTTAAAAGCATTTGAAATCATCAAAGAATTCAGCTTTTGGCGAAAAACCCTATACCAGTCCCCAAACCCCAACAATTCAATATTAACCAGTATTGTCATAATCCTATAAGATTTGATTTAAAAAAGAAACGTATTTGTGCAAAATGGAACCAATGTGAGAGTTTTCCATCCCCAGTCTGCAGAACGACCAATGCCCAGGTTTTACATGATTGGTTTGAGATAAAACCTCCTGATACACTTCTAGCTTTATTACATATGAGGGAAATTAGATTAACAATAAAAATTCGACTTGCAGACCGTGTTAGAGTTGCACTTTAGAATGTGTTTCAACTGCTGCAGAAATGTTTTCACTTACAAAATGGCACACAGATGAAATGTGCCCTTCATAAAATACATAGAATCTTTGTAAAGTATTAATCAATTAAATGTAGAGCTGAGTGTTCATAGAATGCTTACTAATTTATGTATGATTTAAAAAATCATTGGACTAAGCAGTCATTCTTAAATGTGCACCCTTAGTTAAAGCCGAAAGCCTTTCCTTTCGACTCTTGGTAATAGACATTCATTTCATGCATCTGCCTAGTACCAGCAACTTGCTTTAGGAATGTGCTGATGTAATCTTTTGTTCATTTAGCTCCTCGCCCCATGTTGTATCATTTATTCAACTACAATTAGACTTGTGGGAGTGTTCTAATACATATGATTTGGATATTTTGTGCACAATATATCCAAATAGTATTGATAGTTTACCTCCACTTTTCTGAAAAGCTTCTGTATTCCTAATGAGCTCATAATGCATCCTTTAGCTTAGGTATGAATGTTCTCATGAGAACTTTCCCCCATGTAACAAAGTCCTGCAACGTGAATTGTTACTCTGAGAACCGGTAGGAGAAGCATTGGAAAATTGACAACACCATCTAATGATCCATCCCCATTGGACCAGGAGAGTGATTGCTCAATAATGCTTGATACAAGTTATGTGACTTTATATTAATGAGTGTTCCTAGCTAGTTTTAGGAGTATTGTATTTGTAGTATTGTTGGAGACTGCTATTCAGTTCTGTAGATTGATGCCCTCAGACTGCTGATCTTCTTCCCTGCCCGGAACTCTTCTTCATAGAGAATTGATTATTTACTTGTCACCGACAGCTACAGCTAAAGGTGACTTACTTCCTCCTATCGATTGTCATTCTCTTTGATCATTGCTACTTCAGCGATCATTCTATTACAGACACTTGCTAGAGCAGTGTAGGCAACTCAGCTGAATTTCCAGAACAACCCTTTATGGGAAGTGTGTCTCACTGTTGCTCTTTCCCGTAAAGTACTCATTGATGGTTCTACTTAGGTTAGTTTAGGTCCTTTAGCTGGTTTATTGATTTGTGCTATGTGGAACACTGTGTGTTGATTTTAAGCGACCTCTAACTAATCTTTTATTGAGATTTCTGTAACCTGACTAAACAGAAAAAGGATGACAAAGACCATACTAATAAATAATATTAATGATTTTGAAACCTTTTTCAAATTCTCGTCATTGGCTGAATTTAAAATCAAGAATGTCAATGATATATGTATGGCAATATTTTGTTATAGCTCCAATTCTACAAATGGTGGAAAAGGTCTATTGAACTCTCAAGAGCCATGGGATTCCCAAGGACAATATTTGCAAGTGGGTGTGTAAATCTTGAACCATACTTGGCTAATCCTTATGCTCTCTCACATATTATGTGACATATTCAGCCCAGGACAGCTTGGAATATTACATTCTTTACAAGACTGCTTGAAACACAAAGAATGATTTGTGTCTTGTTTTTTTTGGAAGCTTTCTGATTTTAGAAAAGCCAGCAGACCTATTATTGATTCGTTTACCATTTTAATAAGAAAAATATTATTATTATTATTATTATTATTATAGAGGCTTTTGTAGCGCGCTCTGTTACTAAAAAGTATAGTATCCTGGCGCGGGAGAAAGGGGATACAGATCAAATTACATACAGATTAGAGAGACATCCATTAGGCAGTAATGTTAAAGAGGTGGGTTTTTAGGCCTTTCCTGAACGCCATGATGGATGGGGATGTTCTCAAATGAAGCGGAAGGGTATTCCAAGCTCTCGCTGCTCTGACAGAGATGGATTGGCCGCCGAGCCTGCTATATTTAAACTTTGGCACAGTCATTTGGTGGAGGTTGCTTGATCTGAGAGGGCGGTTGGGAACATAAAGGGAAAATCTTTTTCTCAGATAAGCTGGACCCGTTTGATGGAGTGCTCGGTATGCTAGCACGAGGATCTTAAATAAGATCCTTTGAGCAACTGGGAGCCAGTGAAGATCTCTAAGAGGTTGGCGGACACTAGATCTTCTGGGTATGTTAAACAGCAGCCGAACCGCGGCATTTTGAATAACTTGGAGGCGGTGAATCAAATAGGCTGGGAGTCCGCAGTAGAGGGCATTCGCATAATCCAATCTGGATAATATGAGAGCGCGAATGACCGTCTCCTTGGCGTCTCTCGGGAGCAAAGGGAGAAATCTGCGCACGGTTTTGAGGGTGGAGAAGCAGATTCCAGTGAGTTTTTTCAGGTGGTCCTCGAATCTGAGATTGTTATTAAACCAGACTCCTAGATTTTTTGCAGGTCCACCAATGGATTTGGGACATGGGAGATTGGTGGGCCAGAGGGAGTCACTAAAGTTATCAGGAAAGGAGCCGTACAGCAAGATCTCAGATTTACTCTCATTACATTTGAGCTGGGCACACGCCAGCCAGCGGAAAACCGATGATAAACAGAATTGGACCCTCGACGTGTCCGAGTTGTTTTTGGGCCATGTAAACAGAAGCTGAGTATCATCGGGATAAGCCATAATTTTGGCTCCTAGCTGTTCCGCAAGATAAATGAGGGGGGTCATATATATATTGAAAAGCAGGGGGCTTAGAGTGGAGCCCTGCGGGACACCAGTAGAGAGTTTTTTGGGAGATGAGGAGAGAGGTGGCATCCAAACTTGCTGGGACCTGTTATCTAAAAAAGATGTTAGCCAGCCAAGAGCAGAGCCGGTTATGCCTATGGCTGCTAGTCTGGTAAGTAGGAGGGAATGAGGGACCGTATCGAAGGCGGCAGAGAGGTCCAATAAAATCAGAGCCGCTCTGCCACCTCCGTCCAAACATTCCCGAATGGCCTCAGAAACCTCGACTAGAGCCGTCTCTGTGCTGAAAGCAGCTCTGAAGCCTGATTGCACAGGATGAAGAGCTTGAGAGCTTTCAACAAATTTGTCTAGCTGTGTGAATGCAACTTTTTCACATATCTTTGCCAGGGCCGGCAGTAGTGATATGGGCCGGAAATTAACAGGGGCCTTCGGGTCTAGTCCATTTTTTTTAAGAAGTGGTAGCAGTTTGGCCTGCTTCCAGCATGCCGGGACAGTGGCGGTGGAGAGAGAGAGGTTGACAATATGTGTTACCTCTTGGCCGACTGTATTAGCCAGGCCCGCAAGGACTCTGGCTAGGGTCGGCGGGGGATCCTGATTGTAAAGTAGCAAGAATTTTAACAACCTCTGTTGTGTCCACTGGAGTGAAGAGGGCAAACTGGTCCATAGAGATGGGCATAGTGGGGGAAGGAATAATCATTGAAGCTGGAAAATTGTTACATAGAGTGAGCAAGTCATCTTGGATTTTTGCAATTTTGTCCACAAAAAACACAGAGAGTTCTTCACACCATTTTTCCGAAGAGGCTAAAAGAGGTTGAGCGGCACAGGGGGAGACAAAGCTTTTAACGATAGCAAAGATTTCCCTGCTGTTGTTGTTGGCCTTGGTTATGCGCCCGTCGTAGTATAAACTTTTTGCTGATTTAATTGCTGCGTAGTATCTCTTTTGAGCCGTTCTTAGTTCTTTCTTGGCTTCAGGGAGATAGGCTTGTCTCCAACGTCTTTCAAGTTTTTTACAGCCTAATTTAAGTTCGCGGAGAGTATTAGAGAACCATTATCAAACAAAACCCTCTTGTGTGTGATCATACCAAATTATTTATAAGAGACACTTTATATATTATACCTGGAGCAAGGTTAAACTTCCCATCCTTTTACTTAATTGAAGAATTGAAAATGTAACTCTTGGATGCTTACTGTCCAAAATTAATTTGAGAAAGTGGGAATCTATTTCTGGAAAATATGCTCAACTAATCTTGATTTGGACATTAGCAAATAAAAATAAGAATAGTGGCAGGATTGACATATCAATAAAGGGAACAACGTCTATAAATGATAACGGTAATGATGACCATTGAAGAAGTAAACCTATTGATTGCCACAGAGCATATCACCTTGAAGTTGATAATAAATGTAGCTATTGCATCCTTATCTAAATTTAGATGCATCATTAAAAATAGCCTAGGAAAATCAAGCTTTGCAAGAATCAAAAATAGGGGCACCCAATTAAATCATTTCAATGCGTTTTCAGCATCAGCCATTGCAATCTCCGCTTTCACTTTATTAATTGATCAAAACTCAATTGCCTGGACTAAAAACCTTGCGCTTGCAACATTATATCTTCTCAGTGGTAAAAAAAAACATTCTCGTCTTTATTAATACTATACAATACATTTTGAGGTGGCTTATCCTTTTTCATAAAGCTTCCAACTGTGGCTTCTATGAAGGAAGACTGTATTGGGATTCCCAATTAAAATTTATTGAAGAGTTCTGTTAAAAAAGGTAATAATTCTGAAAGGAGCGGCTCATATACTTCTGTTGGAATGCTGTCCCTTCTACATGCTTTTACACTGGTCAATGACATGAGCAACATCTCTACCCCTTTATTATTATTTCGTTATTGGACTTTTTTATGGCCTTTGGCAAGTTCAGATAGACCAATAGAACTAAGAAATTGCTCCCCTTTTATAACAATGTAGCTGTACAATTTTTTTATAATGTTGAAGAAAAGCTTGATTGATATCTTTGTGCTAGGTGACCTCTTCACTTTTCTTGGCGTTGACTATCGTGTGTATGGAGCTCTTGCTGACTCTTCTTTTGGAAGACTATGCAAGGAGTTTACCTATCTGCTGACAATCCTCATATATTTTTTGTTGAAAGGTGTTTTGGTTGCATATTTCTACTGCCATAAAAAGGTACCTATTGTTCTGAATTACTCAAGACAGAAATGTTTCATATTCTGTTGTGCTTCACTCACTAAGCTGTTTCACTGCAGACTCGACCATCTTATGTAATTCCTGAATTTTCCTCAAGTGGAATTTACGTGCCTTTAACTCATAAGCAGAGTGGAATTTACGTGCCTTTAACTCATAAGCACTTAGCCACCACACTAAAATTGTCACTTGCCTTAAATGCTTCCCACACTGAACAAACTTGTGCTGAATTAATATTGGTTTGAAAATAAATCACTAATTAATAATCTCAATTCTTGTGTAGAAGTCTGATCTGCCAGAAATGGCTTATCAAATTGCCATCTACGAGAAGATCTAGTATAAAAAAAATGTCAAGTTCTAGCTAAAATATTGAGTGGTCTCAAGAGGAATTAGGCCAAATACAAGCTGCCCCTCTTCTCCAAATGTGAGATATAGAAAACAATATTTTATTGACACAGTATTAAATTGCTGCGGAAATCATAAATATTGTAAAATACCTGAATGATCTAATCGCTATGGGTCAATCAAGGCATAGTCTTTGCACCCGTAATATTGCAATTTTATGTTTTAATTGCCTCTTCTCCTTTTTTGAACTGTCTAGCTTTAAATTTTGTATAAAAAGTTATCGGCCCACGGCATTCATAGTAGCCTCTGTCTCATACTCTGCCCACAATAATTGAGAAAATGTAAATGGAACCCTCTTACTGAGGTTTTAACCCAGATCTACCAGCCCCTTTCATCTCCCATGATTTTGTCTATTTGCCAATTAATAATGGAAGCAAGATAAATCACCACTACCCTCACTTCTACCTCCAAAAAGACAAAATAAGCATGAGAAAAATACCTACAAATCTTAAATTTTGTATTTCTTCATTTTAAATGAGTTTCCTGTAAAAAAAAGCACATTAAATTTAAAAGAAGTCAACCAGTTCTCAATCGAGCCATATTTCCCCATATTCAATACACCATTTACATTGCACTATGTTAATTATTTGCTCCATCCATTAAAGTAATCACAAAAGTTTCTGAAGATACTAATTCAAAAGCAGAGTAGAGAGATAGAGAGTGTACATTTTTTGCACCTGCTGCAAACAATTCTTATTTTGACATTGCTCTACCATATTGTGAAAAAGAAATATAAAAAAAGGAGGAGTAAAGGAAAGGAATTGCAATCACCAAACTACACTCATCTATATCATATGCCCTGCCCTTTTTTTCATGCCAGCTGTGTCTCGGGTGGGGTGGGCTACTTGCCTCCCTGATCCTACTGAGGGCTCAAGGAGGTCGGGCACATTCACGCCCTGGGTTACCTCCGTCACACAGTGCGCACGGATTACAAGTAAGGGGGGTCATTTTCCTAGGGATTACTAGGGAGAGGGTCAGTCAGACCTCCATGACCTCTGCCAATTCTGAGACATGGGAAGGCAGGACCCGGGGCCCAGGTCCACACCTGCCTCTCAGCCATTCCTGATGGGTCTTTCCTCTGAGCCTGCTCGCACCAGGAGCAGGCAGGGATGCAAAGCCAGCATCCCCCGCACAGGGCGCCCTGCCAGGGGAGGCCCCGGCCATACTTCAATTGATTGGGCACACTCGGTCCGTTTAGAGATGGACTGCTTCGCCAGCCCCGGCTGTTGTTTCAAGCAGAGCTTCCACCCAGCATGGACTGCCTGACTTGAGGGCCTGCTGCCTGGTGGGAGGCCCTTCACCCCACCCAGCAGAGCAACGGCCGAGTGGCCCCGGCAGCTCGTGCCCCCCAGTGGTCCGACCTGAGTGGAAGGGGTTGGGTGGTGCCAGGCCCTCGGATGCTGATGCGCTGCAGGTCCATAGGACTCGCTCGCCAGGCCGTCACCCCTCTCTGTCCAGCGCATTTCCGCAGCAGCTCGGAACTACCGTTCTGAGGGGTGCCGCCGCCAGGTATAGACACCCTTTGCTTCTCACTCAGGCTGCGCTTTGGCCCACCTCTCCCTTCCGGGGTAGACGGCTGGGCCCACCGGTGCGCGTACGACTGAACCTCTCCACCCCTCGTCCCCTCGTCCCTGTGACAGCGACAATACATTCAGATGTCTGCCCTATTCACTTTTGATAGCACTTTCTGTGCCAACCATGGTGACAATGGGTAATGGGGAATCAGGGTTCGATTCTGGAGAGGGATCCTGAGAAACAGCTACCACATCCAAGGAAGGCAGCAGGCGCGCAATTTACCCACTCCCGACTCGGGGATGTAGTGACAAAAACTAACAATCCAAGGTCCTGTAATTGGAATGAGTATACTTTAAATCATTTAACGAGGATTCAGTTTGGTGCCAGCAGCCACAATAATTCCAACTCCAGTAGCGTATATTAAAGTTACTGCAGTTAAAAAGCTCATAGTTGGATCTTGGGATCGAGCTGGGGGTCCGCTGTGAGGCGAGCTACCGTCTGTCCCAGCCACTCCCTCTCAGCGCCCCTTGATGCTCTTGAGTGTCTTGGGGGTCCGAAGCGTTTACTTTGAAGAAACTGGAGTGTTCACAGTAGAGCGGTCACCTGCATACTTCAGCTAGGAATAATGGAATAGGACTTTGGTTCTATTTTGTTGGTTTTCGGAACTGGGGCCATGATTAGGAGGGACGGCTGTGGGCATTCGTATTGTGCCGCTAGAGGTGAAATTCTTGGACCCGCGCAACACAAACCAAAGCGAAAGAATTTGCCAAGAATGTTTTCATGAATCAAGAATGAAAGTTGGAGGTTTAAAGATGATCAGATACCATTGTAGTTCTGACTATAAACAATGCCAACTAGCGAACCGGCGGTGTTATTCCCATGACCCGCTGAGCAGCTTCCAGTAAACCAAAGTCTTAGGGTTCCAGGGGGAGTATTTTTGCAAAGATGAAACTTAAAGGAATCGACGGAAGGGTACTACGAGGAGTGGAGCCTTTGGCTTAATTTGACTCAACACTGGAAACCTCACCCGGACACGGAATGACAGATTGATTCTGTGGGTGGTGGTGCATGGCCGTTCTTAGTTGGTGGAGCAATTTGTCTGGTTAATTCTGATAACATATGAGACTCCTCCGTGCTAAATAGTTGCGTGACCCCCAGCAGTCGCGCGTCCAACTTCTTAAAGGGACAAGTGACGTTCAGCCACACAAGATCGAGCAATAACAGGATGTGATGCCCTTAGATCTCTGGGCCTGCACGCGCGCTACACTGAACGGATCAGCGTGGGTCTACCCTTCGCCGACAGGTGAGGGTAACCCGCTGAACCCCATTCGTGATAGGAATTGGAGATTGCAATTATTTCCCATGAACAAGGAATTCCCAGTAAGTTCAGGTCATAAGCTTGCATTGATTAAGTCCCTGACTTTTTTTCACACCACCCTTTGCTACTACAGATTGAATAGTTTAGTGAGGTTCTCGGATCGGCCCCGCTGTGGTCGGCAACGGCCCTGGTGGAGCACCGAGAAGATGATCAAACTTGATTAGCTAGAGGATGTAAAAGTCATAACAAGATTTCCATAGGTGAACCTGCAGAAGGATCATTAATGGCGGCGCGCCCCGAGCGACCAACGGCCCCAGACCATAGCCCTCGGCTGCCTCCTGAAAGCACACCGTAGGCACAGGGCCCAGCCCTGCCCTGCCCCGCCCAGCCAGCGGAGAGGTCTGTGACTGCATGGGGCACTTGGGTGAGGACCAGGTCTTCGGCGGGCCTCTTCTACCTAGGAGGACCTGACTGACGCCTGAGGGACTGGGGATGGGTAGGCGGCCCCGTCCCCTGTCCTTCTCCGGGAGGGGCACAGTGGTAGGCCCTCCCGTGAAGGAACCCACGCTCACCCGGCACGATCCCCGGGTCCTGCCGCTGCCTCAGCTCTTGCTCCCCGAGTCCTCGCCCAACCGGACTTCGGCTGACTAAGGAGCCGTCCTTCTCGCCCAGCAGAGTGGCCTGGAAGAGAAGGAGCCAAGGGCCTGCGAGGTGTCCCCGGCTCCTCTTGGTAAGAGGTGTGCGGGATGTGGAGCCGCCTGGCTCTACCCTTCCGGTGCCTCTGACCTGGGCATTAGTGGAGTGGGCTACTCACCAGCCGACAAGCACGGCTCGGGCCGCCCGGCAATGGACGGCTGATGTCCAGGTGGGGTGACCCTCCCTCACGACCCTCCCTGACGTGATGTGATTTCTGCTGAGTGCTTGGAATTTCAAAGTGTAGAAATTCAATGAAGCGAGGGTAAAGGCGGGAGTAACTATGACTCTCCTAATCTATTCTCACTTGTAGTGGCCTTTACCTCCAAGTGGTCCCGCCGGCAACTGCATCTATAGTGCTAGACTATGCATAGAGAAGTCTGTAGAGACAGGCAAAAAAAAGTTCTATCATGACAGCGAGCATGATAGTGAGAAATGGAGAAGCAAGCTAACACAATTCCAGATGGGGTAGTTCCTGGAGATTAAAAAGCCCCATTAAGATAGCGTAAGGAGGTGCTATCTTTTCCAAAAATCATTAACCTCCTCCCCGAATTTGACAAACCAGAACCCGCTTCAAACAATGCAACAAGCAATGATTCAGATCACGATGTAGGCCATAGTTCACCCTCCATAGCAGAAGAAGACACAACAGTAGGCCTCAGGGAATCCATCGAGTTTGGGCCTCTTCAGCTAAGAATGACATTGGTACAACCAAGTTCGAAAATCTTCCCGATGTGTACGAGGTCAGCAAATATTTAATAACAAAGAAAAGTGACTACACAAAACAAAGTCACTTATTGGAAATACTCAAATGAAAAGTATGAATGTGACTTGTGTGGAGACATATTGAGAACTTTTAAAGAACTGAGAAAACCTGTCTCCAACAAGCACAAATGCTTCTATTGCAACACGTATCGCTTAAAATGTGACAATGAAGCTGAATATCACAATATTGCATTTCATTATGCCAAATGTAAAGGAAGACCTCAAAAAAGAGAGCTGCCATTCCTGTGCAGCTTCTGTGACCTCAGATTTGGAGCAAAGACTGAAGTTTCACAACATGCTCAGAATGCGCATCCAAGAGCTGAAAATAAAGCTAGACTTGCAGCTTTATTAATTAATGTGCTAATGGTTCCACATTTTCACAATAAAAACAGAAAACAAATTGCAGAAAAAAGAAGAGATAAGAGTAACAAACCAGCAAAAGATGTACTGCAAGCATCAAATGTTTCTGAAAATGACTCTTGCGTTGAACCAGAGGTTACAGTGGAAGTAACAACAGAAAAGCGCAGAGACTTTATCAATCGCAAACATGCACAAAAGAACTTTGATGAGCTGGATGATAGAATCACAGAAGTCGGGAAGTACACCCAAAACAGGGAGCAACACGATGCTGCTATGGATCTGATGGATGAGATAGTGACTTATATCTCAGAAAACACAATTGATATAAGTCCTGTACCAGCAAATCGTAGTGAACCAGCAAGTGAACTCAATAATGAGCCTATGAACTAACAAAAAAAGACAAGAAAAACGGAAGGCTTAATCGGACAACAAGAAAAATTATGCAAAAGCAAAGGGCAGCTATAAAGAAGACCAGGCAATGTTTAAAAAAGATAAAAAGAAAATTGCCAGGATTATCACTGATGGGGCAGAAGATGCCACTTGCCAAATCAGTGATGATGAAATTTTCCAATACTACGAAAGCATAATTGAAAAAGAAAACAAGAAAACCCCTACATTCATGCCGATTAATCGGATGCTGGATGAATGAGAAATTAGAAATTTATGTAAAGAAATCACAGTGCTCGAAATAACTAATGCCTTAGATGACTCTGATTTAAAGAAAGCATTGGGGCCTGATAACATTGGTCTGAATGACTTGAATAAAGTGCATAGCAGGCAACCTAGACTGCTGCCCAGAATTTTATCGTCTTGGTTATCGATGAGAAGAGTACCAGAAAGTATCAAAAAGAACCGGTCAATATTGATACCCAAGAATGTACAGATCAGTGAACTTAAAAAAATCAGTCATTTGCTTCCAATTACCATCAGCACTGCATTCATGAAGTTATTCACAAAAATACTAACTAAAAGACTCTCATTTTTTGTTGAATTGAATACAAGACAAAAAGACTTTATGAAGGTGAGAGGTTATCTTGAGAATCTGACTCTTCTGCAAAACAACATAAAAGGAGCACAAAAAACAGTCACTCATTACCAGTAGTGTTCATAGATATCTCAAAAGCCTTCGTCATGGTCACATTATACAGAGTCTCTCAAGGCACAGAGTTCTATCATACATCGGAGACATAATAAAAGACATACACTGACTCAACAACATTTTTCAAGGGAAAGAACAACAAAACAACTCCTGAAATAACAATGAAATCTGGGGTTAAACAATGTGACTCTTTATCCCCACTGCTATTTACCATTGCCATGGATCCTCTGATCTGTGATCTTCATAAAAACAGTAAGGGCTTCATATTCGGATCAGATGGGCTTATTGAGCAAATCACCTCTCTTGCCTTTTCTGATGACATTGCAGTAATCAGCAGCACCTGGTAAGGAATGAGTACAAATCTGAAAATCATTGAAACGTTCAGTAAAACAACAGGATTAAAACCTAATGTCAAAAAGACACATGGATTTTATATCCGTTACTATAAAGTTAAAATCCTGATTAACAACTGTAAACCATGGCAGTTTGAAAAAGAAAATATTGAAATCATTCATACAGAAGAAATTGAGAGATACCTCGGATTGAACTTTGATCCACACACTGGCCATACAAGCAACAACAAAATCAATGAGGTTCTTGTTAATTGGACTCAAAAACTTGATAATCTACCACTTAAGCCTACGCAGAAAGTATACATTTTGCGTTAGTACTTGGTCCCTAAACTGTTGTTTAAATTGGAAATGACAGGAGGATTTGAAGCTAAAACTTTAAATGTTCTGGATCAAACAATAAAAAAGTATGTCAAACATTTTCTACACCTTCCTGCATACACATGTGATGGTCTCCTATATTAGAAAAAATCATTTGGGGGCCTCAGTGTACCAAAAATATGTACAGCAATTGGTCTAAATAAAGTCAATAGTTTATTGTATCCCAGGGCAGCTCCAGACCTGTACATAGCTATTCATTCTTGTATGCAGGAGAAGTAATAAATGATAACATTGATAACATTATCAAAATGCACAAACTCAACATTTTAGACCGTTGGTTTCTGATTTATGATTTGAATTTGTTAGCAACATATGATTGGAAGAAAGAAAAATTTGAGAAATGGACCAATCTCCCTGTCCAAGGAGATGGTATAAAATACGTAGCAAATAATCAAACCTCAAACTTCTGGATCAGCAAGCATAACAAAATGAAAGAATATCAGTACATAGCTGTGCTGATGTTTAGAGCAAATGTTTTATATACTAGAGAAACCATCACAAGAGGAAGAAATCATACATTTGCTACATGTAGGTACTGTAAAGGTGTTTGCGAAACAATTTCTCATATTTCAGCTGCATGTCCTAAAACAAAGGACATTAGGATACAAAGAAATAATAAAATTCTGGAATTGCTCATTGATAGAGCAAAAAGGTGTGGTTGAATAGCATATAGGGAACGTCATGTCAATAATAATCAAGGTGAACTACGAAAACCAGATGTAGTGTTTACCAAAAATGGTACAGTTGTAGTCATTGATGTTTCAATTCGTTATGAAAATTCACAGAATTCCCTTTAATTCGTGTTTGAGAGTAAAGTTAAATACTATCAGGATCTGTCACAGCAAATCAAAGATCTCACCAAATGTAACACTGTATAATATCATGGCTTTATTGTTGGATGTCGTGGTATTTGGCCTCAATGTATTGATGTTGTTCTTGCTGATCTAAGTCATTCCCATTCAAGAAAAATGTTTGCCTGGCTACTTTAATGGGCTCTCTTAAACTGGGCCAAGTATTCATGGACAATTAAATATCAAGTTTCTACTGAGATGTTCACTTTCTTACAGCACACATGTCACCCTTGTAAAGCATATTATTTTAAACTGTTAATCCTTCAATATTTAAATGTGGGTATACAGTTACATATTAGTTTATAGTTGACTCCAATTTTTAGTATGGATGTGAATTTTATAGATGTGAATTTTTAGAATTTTATAGATGTGCATTTTCTAGTTAGATGTGCAATTTGTAGATGTGTATTTTTATAGATGTGTGCTTATAGCAATTTAGATACAAGTGTGTACATCATAATTATTGAAATTTCTTGAATGATGAATAGGTCTCAAATAATTACATACACATAATTACCACATACTGATTGTTGATGTCCTGCTAATCATACTTTAATTTCTTTAGGACTGTTCGTAGACAATCTTAAATTGTTGGAATAGTACTGCAGGGGGTTCTATCTATGGCCTATACGTGATCCCAGTTCCAGTGAGGACAGCGTTCAATGGGGCTGTACTGCGGAGCAAAAGAATACTGTATTGTTGGAAGCAAAACCGATTTGACGCTGATGGGCAGCATAATAACCCAGAATGAGCGACGGCAAGGTGGTACAGGAATCGGCCAAATGCCTCATCATCTAATTGGTGACTCGCATGAATGGATGAACGAGATTTCCACTATCCCGACCTGCCATCTAGCAAAACCATAGCCAAGGGAACGGGCTTGGCCGAATCAGCTGGGTAAGAAGGCCATGTTCAGATTGAATCTAGTCTGGCGCTGTGAAGAGATATGATAGGTGTAGCATAGTGGGAAGTCTGAGAGGTGTAGGCTGAGTGGGAAGCCCTCGGGCCACCGGTGAAATATTACTACCCTTAAAAAAAATCCCAGTGAGGCCAGGCAAGCCCTATGGGGCTCTTGCGTCTGGCTCCAAGGGCACGGCACCCGCTGAGCGCGATCCGCTCTGGGGACAGTGGCAGGTGGGGAGTTTGACTGGGGCAATACACCTGTCAAATATTAACGCAAGTGTCCTAAGGCAAGCACAGGGAGGACAGAAACCTGCTGCGGAGCAGAAGAGAAAAACCTTGCTTGATCTCGATTTCCAGTATGAATACAGATCATGAAAGTGGGGCCTCCTGATCCTCCTGACTTTTTGGGTTTCAAGCAAGAGGTATCAGATAAGTTGCCACAGGGATCATTGGCTTGTGACAGCCAAGCGTTCATAGCGACGTTAGTTTTTGATCCTTCAATGTCGGCTCTTCCTATCATTGTGAAGCAAAATTCACCAAGAGTTGGATTGTTCACTCACTAACAGGAAACGTGAGTTGGGTTTAGACAGTCATGAGACAGGTTAGCTTTACCCTACTGATGATGTGTTGTTGCAATAGTAATCCTGCTCAGTACAAGAGGAACCACAGGTTCAGACATTTGGTGTATGTGCTTGGCTGAGTAGCCAATGGGGCGAAGCTACCATCTGTGGGATTATGACTGAATGCCTCTAAGTCAGAATCCCCCCTAAACCCTAACGCTTGGGGACAAGAGTGCAGACAGAAGGGGGCTGCCTCCAACGCCCATATTGCACCGCATGTTCATGGGGCAGCTGGTGCTAAATCATTTGTAAACTATCTGAATCTGGTTCGGGTTTCGTAAGAAGCAGAGCAGCTACCTCGCTGGGACCTATTGAAATTCCTCCTCTGAACCAAGCTTTTGTCTTTCCGTGTGTGAGCGCCCTCCTCCACCACACCCAGGGGTGGGTCCCTCGGCTGCTGGGACGGTGGGAGAGATGCGGATGGGGCAGCGCATGCCTGTGGGAGGCTGCCTCCATCATGTGCCTTCCAGCACAGGGACTCCCTTTCCATGCCTGCCCCACCGAGGTGCGGGGATAGGGGCTACCATCCCTTGTGGGTCAGCAGGGTGACCAGATGGCCTGGGCCAGCTGGGGCCCCCCTTTCCCACTACTCCCACGCAAGTCAATCAGGGAGGTGAGCAGCCCTAGGGAAGGACCCTCCTGAGCAGCAGCCTTGAAGCGCCTGGCCACCATTGCCATCTTCAAACTGCAAGGGCGACTAAGTATGGCTATCTCTAGGCGCTGGGTCACCCCGGGTCATCTGGACACCTGGCTGCGTGACCAGATGGCTCTACGGGCTAGGTGACCTGATAACCTGCAGGACGGACAACCAGATGGCCCTGCGGGCCGGGTGACCAGAAGGCCCTGTGGGCTGGTGAACCAGATGGCCCTGTGGGCCAGGTGACCCAATGGCCGGACTTCCGGCCGGCCGCGCTCCCTCCAACTTTTGTCCTTCCCCAGGTTTCTGTAAGCCCCCACTCCGTGGAGGTTAATAGTCAAAGAAAATGGACTCCCCAGGCAGGCCGGCGGGGAGAGGACGTGGCCTGGGCTTAACCCTCCTTGGTTCCTGCCCCTCAGGCTCTGGGAAAGTGGAAGGCACACCCACGCGAGTCATCGTCCTGACGCCCAAGGTTCTGGGTGTGAGAGGTGACAGTCAGTAGCCAGGGCAGAGTGGCTGCAGAGCGGGGAGGACTGCCTAGCTCCCAACTGTCTCCGGGGCATGGAGCGGCAGGAGGCCAGCCCTGCATGAAAGGGAGGCAGAGCCAGAGCTGGAGCCCCTGGAGAGCTTGGAGAAACCCTTAGCAGGGTACGCCTGGGCCCGGTCTGGGATGGCAGCGAATTGTGAATGTCCTGTGCCGCTATGGGTGGTCCACCTGGGACCAGGGAGGTTCTCCCCATCCTGGCTAGGGTTCAGAAGCTTGGACCGGGCCCGGGGCTTGAGCTTCATCCAGCAGCCCCAGAGTGTGGGAGCCCCCATCCTGAAAGCCAGCCGGGGGTCCGGGCACTGGGGACAGTGATCCCATTGGGAGCCGGGGGAGCAAAATAACGATGGATTAAACCCAGATCCGTGACTGGGGGTGAATGTTTTGCCATTTTAAATATTCCGTCCATCATCTTGTGTGTTTTGCTGTTCACCCTATGTGGGAAGGGTATGCCCAGACTTGGGTCCCGTGCTCACTAAGCCACTGGAGTCAAGCTGTCGTGGCTGAAGACGACTGATAGCCAGAAACCGGTCCTAGGATGCTTGATTCTGGTGCAGGGAAGAAATAGCTTGGCAGTTCGGGCTGTACTGTTCCCATGAGGCACAGGGACAAGACTGATTTACATATGACCATGTCTGAACTGCGGTGGCTTGGTGAGCAAAATAATGATGGAATAAACCAAGATCTGTGACTGGGGGTGAATGTTTTGCCATTGTGCAACATTACGTCCATCATCTTGTGTGTTTTGCTGTTCATCCTATGTGGGAAGGGTATGCCCAGATGTGGGTCCCGTGCTTACTAAGACACTGGAGTCAAGCTATCCTGGCTGAAGATGGCTGATAGCCAGAAACCGGTCCTAGGATGCTTGATTCCGGTCCAGGAAAGACATGGCTTGGCAGGAGGGGCTGAACTGTTCCCATGAGGCACAGGGTCAAGACTGATTTGCATATGGCCATGTCTGAACTGGGGTGGCGTGGTGAGCAAAAAAACAATGGATTAAACCCAGATCTGTGACTGGGGGTGAATGTTTTGCCATCGTGCAACATTCCGTCCATCATCTTGTGTGTTTTGGGGTTCAGAAGCTGGCACCAGGCCCCGGGCTTGAGCTCCGTCCGGTGGGCATCGGGGTCCGGGAGAACCCGTGTGCTCCAAGCCATCTGGGGGTCCAAGCGCAGGGAACTGGGCTCCATCGGGGCCAGGGCAGGCTCACCCAACCTGGTTAGGCTCAGAAGCAGGGACCGGGCCAGGGGGTGGGGTGGCTGGCTATCTTCGCTCCGGTGGCGGAGCAGAGTTCTCTGCCCACCCCTAATTTCGCCATTGGAATGGAGCCGCAGCCCTACAGACTTAGACAAGCCATGCATGGATAGGGATACAGGTTGACAATACAGAGCATATAGTGTCTCTATACACAGCGATACCATAATATGCTTACGACAACCAGATATTTCAGGCCATGTATTGCTTAACATAATGAGAGGATTCTAGAAACACTCAGGTTTTTGGGTAAATAATGCTAAGTCAGCCCTGTTCCCGTTGGGACTCTTGAAAACGGTCCCTGTGAATGGACACCCTCCAGAGAGTTTAACCTGGAAGGAGTATAACGTTAAGTACCTGGGAATACCGATCGCGAATGCGGAACAGCGATTATTTGACTTGATTATGGGATGAGTGCTTCATAATCTCCAACCCTCAATTACATTTTGGAATACTCTTAAGCTGTCTCTGATGGGCAAAATTGCACTAATTGAGATGGTGGTTCCGTCTAGGTGTTTGTATGTCTTCCAGGGGGCCATGTACAAGATTCCACAGGAAGTATTTCAGGGACTTGACTCCTTTATGGTGGAGCTCCTTTGGGACGGTAAGCAGTGTAGGGTAGGCCTCACAACACTTCAGATGGAATGTGATAATGGAGAGATGGAGGTCCTAGATATGGAGCTATATTATTTGTCAGCCCAACTGCAGCATGCAGTGCATTGGCTAGATGGCAAACTGAAATGGGAGAGATCCATATTAGAGGGCACACATGATGAACATCTGCTTGCAGCACTGGTATTGCATGGCCAGGATATCCCAGATCACTTTCCACACTTGATCCGACTCATGGGTAAGCTTTGAGACAGAACAGTAAAATGAATAATCCGCAGTGCCCCATACACCCCTGACTTGGACATCTGGATTTTATGCCCATTTGCCTAAATAGTTGACTTTATAGCAGTTGATGAATGGCAGTCAGGTGGAGGCATAATGTTGCTGGACCTCGAGCCAGAGGAATGCTTTGTCGCTGTGCAGGAGGCGATGGAATCTTTTGATATGGGAGGGGGGCCATGTTTACAGTACGCAAAAATTGCTGCCAGAGCGCATAAAATATTGCTGACTTTCCCTGACGCACCCGACTCTACACATACACTATTGGCTGTACTATCTATGGCGGGAGGACACTGACGCATTACACACCTATAAGGGCACTACACGTAGACCGGAGACTACCACAACTTCGCACAGAGGAGGCCTAGCAGAAAGTCAGTGATGACCAATAACTCTCAAAGACTGGTTACAAATTCATGCTGTGGTCCATAACGTGTCAATCTGATTTAAGCAGATCCAGTATAATATTGTGCACATGGTATATCTGCTCCCTGAGAGACTGCACGTCATATACCCAGCTAGAGAGCAGCACTGTACCCGCTGTGTTGCGGTAGCAGCTGACATTCTGCATATGTTGTAACACTGCACTATTATTACACCTTTCTAGACAGACATCCTGTCCTTTATTAAACACATCACTGGTTGAGACATCTCCACATGGATTCTCCATTACTTGCGGGGAAGGATCCCCAAGAGCCCTAAAGAGACTTTGAGGAGGAGGTAGGAGATACATGATTCTTGGGCTCATTGTGTTAAAGCAGTGCAAATCAGTCAGCTGGATTAGCCTATGCCTAGGCTTTCCTGTTTTCAGTTTCTATTTTTGGTAAATTCTGGTGGGGTTTTTTCAGTGTTTTCAAGTGATTTCAATACCTTTAAAAACTGTGGTTATCAGTGGTTACACATTTTTGCGCAATTAAAAACGACAGAAAGGGTTTTTCTAGTGTTTATGGAATGTCTTGCTTTTATTATTGCTTGCTTTCTGCACTGATAGCGCATGATATATAGGCAGTGTAAGTATAGTGTATATGAGGTCCGAATAGATTTTTGCAAATTAAACTTATTGTAGTACACCATACAATACTTCTTCAGTGAGTCTTTGGTCATGTGCGCTCGCTATTTTCTTCCCATGTAAATTTCTGTGAATAGGCCGTTTCAACATTGGCACTTGAGATGGGCAACGCCTAAACAGCCAGTACACAATTTGTTAACTCTGGAAACTGACATAGCTTTCCATGCCAATACTGGTTCACTTTAAGATTGCGATTCTCAGGGCAGGTTCTGCAACATTTGCCCTGATCTGTGTGGTTATGCCCCCGGATATATTGAAGCGTTCAAAAATGAAGCAGCACTTTTGAAACTATGGAAGAAATTCCCCTTTATAGAAGGGATCTAGAACGTGTACAGATTACCACAGAGAGGTTTCTTTGACTTCAAACATCAGGGTTGGCTAAGGGACATTTCTATGCATCATTGCAAGCCATTTCTCAAACATTGTAAAATACATATTCCTGAATTGCTCTTCACAATTGCTTTGCTTACGAAGCGGCAATCACTCTAACACGGGGCATGTTGCAGTGCCAAAGTCACTAAAGGTGTCGCCCAGCCTACTCTCAAGGAGATGTTTCACATCTACACCAATTATGCTGAACACTTGGCAGACAAGGGTGTTCTCAGACTCTAGTTCTTTTATTATGTCCACTACAGCAGTTAAGTTTTCCTGTAAAAATCTAAGAATGCAGAAGAGTGTACTCTTTTTCACATCCCTTTCAATATGTGACCAAAGATCCTCACATTTCTTTCCTTTTGGCATCATCACTCAGCAACATTTCTGTAAACGGTTGCCACATGGATAATATATCATTCATAGCCCCTTGGACTGAGGACCATCAGCTAAGGGACACAGTTGGGATGACGCTTCACTTGATGCCACACAAAACACGAAATTATAAATATTTGCGTTTTAGTTCATGTGCATAAGAAAACAGTGCATCAGAATGGACTAAAAAGTCAATAGCAATCCTCATTAACTCTGAAGATTGTAAAGATGCTTTCAGCATACCATCTAGCAAGTGGCATGGATCTCTTACAAGAAAGCACTTCAGCTCAGGTATCGATTTTAACAGGTCATCACACAGCTTTTTCATATATGTAGCTGAATCACTGCAATTACAAACAATATATCTCAAATCTTTGTTGAACTTGGAAAGAACCATTTTTGCAGAGCATTCCAAGTGGCACTGCATTCCTTGTTTTCCAAAGATCTGGTGTCATGTTTTAACCACTATCCCAGATGCTTGGTGATAGCTCTCTTTTCACATATACGTGTCACCATACCTTGCATTGAATATTTAAAGCCTGAGGTGTTGGCAATTCACTTAATATAAATACTGGCTCACTAGAAACTGGGGGCTGATGTATTAAGGGTTTTTACCCATTCTCTGTGGGTAAATGTGGGTAAATGTGATGACACATATTGGGAAAGATTCTTATGAAACCAGCCATTTCACTTATCAGTGAAAGAGTCAAACGCAGCCAAAATATCAAATATGATTTTGATATTTCCTGATTCTGTACAGTTTATAAAATAATTAAAGAAGACCTAAAACATGCTTCCAAACCCTGCCTCTTTATGCAGAAGGCCACAAAATTGAAAAAGACAAAAGGAAGAACACACAATATTTTAGTGGCATCCCTAAACAGCAAAACTCAAGCAGAATACTCTTAGCCCAGACCTTCTTACTGCTAGCTTGTCTAACAAAGTTACATTTTATTGGCCCTTTCAGGAAGAAATAAAATGACCCTTGCACTCTTTTTCCTTTTTTTGAATGGCATTTAGTTTGTGGTTGTGCAGGTGGTTTTCAGTGTTTATATGTTTTCACTGGTGAGGACTAGTTCTCTTTCAGTGGGGTTTTATCGGTTATTATAAGTTTAAACCTAAAACCGGACAGCCTACCTATGCCCTCCAACGGTTGAGACATGGAAATGGGACCTACTTGAGTGGGTCAGCACTGAAGAGGCGCATATGAAAGAAACGCACAAACATGTTAAGGCTGCTGACGCCTTGCGGCTTGGGGTGCTTTGTTTCAAATATTACTGGAACCCCCGGGGAGAATGGTTTGGCAGAGATTGTTGCGAAGCAGGGAGAGGGCAGAGTCACTCAAAATATTTAGTGTTTTATCTCTAGCCCTAAACATTTTGTTTAACTTCTCTGAATGGAAAAATACGTCAATATCCTTGTTCGATATTTCTATAATTGACCCGAAGCTGGTGGAGGGGGAGAGGATGAGTTGGGTGTTCTTCTTTAATAGGCAGTTTGTATTCTAATGTGTGCATTGAGGTCTGTTGGCTATAGATAGTTTGATATTCATGTCCAGGGGCAAGGAATAGCCTATTATTCATACACAATAACTCTATGTTTATATTCATTGTTTGGTGATTTTATAGAGAATATGGATATACAGAATGCTGTAATGAATGTTGACCTGCCATTGTAAATTGAAAATAAATACTTAAATAAAACACGTGTGCTTCGATCATAGAGAAAAGATTGTGAAACTGACCTTTAAATATAACTTTCAGTTTCGATTGCTGGACTAGGAAAGCCTGTGCCTCCCTGTTCCAATAGACCTAAAATCTTTTTAAATGACACACAGCAGCAATTGACGTATCTGAAAAGAATTTTTAAAAAATCGTTTGGGAATTGTAAAAAACTTTTTTTATAAGAATTTCATACTAATTGTACGTGGATATTTGATATTTAGCGACCACAGGCTTTGAATCCTGTGTGCTCTCATTATCGATAAATCCGTAGAAAAAATGGAAACATATGTTGACTTAATTACATTTTTAACACATTTGATCAGCCTGCTGTGCCCGCTTATGCTTCACTTCCTCCTGGGATGCAAACAAAGTGAAAATTGGACTGATTGATTTTCCAAGTCTTCAATTTTAGTCAATAAAAAGTTGGTGTCTCTCTCAATTGCCATTGTTACTTTATTCTGTGCAAATCACCTTATCCGGCACTCTATGCTCAATTTAATTAAATCGTGTGGGTATCTAAATCAGACGCTCATCTGTATTTTTTTTGTCATGCAGGGAGGACATTTATTGAGTTTGAGTGTTTTTCATATCCCTTATATCTTTCAGGATAGTTTTTAGCAAATAATTCAGTCTTTATTTGTATTAGTTTTTCACCTACGTTGCTCTCAGTATGCTGAACTAGCCCAGAGAGATATATAACTTGCTTGCAAATTGAGTTACAACCAAAAGTCAAATCAGACTCCACAGCAAGACTGGATGGAGTTTTCACTGAGTCGCGCACATTTACTATTGCGAATTGGATTAAAACTGAGAGAGCGCAATTTGAATAAAAAGTATATCCGGACCATATTCACAAGCATATCGCATAAACGTAGAAACTATAACGTGAAGTTAACACTTGTAGCGTAAAGTTAGCAGATGTAACCAATGTAATAGGAAATGTATTCTGTATAAATTCTATAAAGTATTAGAATTAGAAAGGCCCGTATACATAGTGGGCTAATATAGAAATGTGTAGAAATGCTTACGAATAGAAGAACGTGCAAAGTAGAATCCATGTAAGTGTGTAATCGTGAAACGGAGAAAACGGCGAAACGTAAAGCGACGAAATGTGCAGAGAATGTATAGCACGATGTAAGCACGAGAATATAAATGTTGTATTCTATGTAGAATGTATTCGCGTATAATCATTGCTTTGCTAAATTCGATTATATATAAATGTGTGTTAAAGGTTATACTGTGTAGAAGGCTTTTGTAGGAATGTTAGAAAAGGTTTGGTCATATGTGATTTTAACCTAACTGACCAAGAGTTCGCAGGAGTGTAGTCCGCTGTATGTAATTTAGTGGGCTCACAGGAGTCGTGAATAGCCTTGATCTGAATGTGCGAGACAAGAGTCAAAGGTCTTGCTAGATTTAAGGTGACAATGCTGGACGAAGTTTATGGCCTAAACGTGATAAGAGACGCTTGGAATTTGAGTCTTGTTTAGAAATGACCGTTCACAGGACCAACTAAGGTTACGAATACAGTCGTAAAGAGTAGAGTTCTGCTGAGGTGATAGACTTTTCCTTCGAAAGTGTCAAATGAAGTCACCAGCAAGAAGACGAAGATGGCGTCTAAGGAGAAGGGTCAACTTAACGGACGACACGAAGAAATGAAGCCATGGAAAGAGCTAGAAATGACATCATGGGGAAAGTACGTGGTGGGCGTCGAAGGGGCGTTCCACCCATACTGTGATTGTGTATTTAGGGACAGCACCCTGGGGAGAAGGTAGCCAAGAGCTCAGAGCGCAGAGAGAGAGCAGTAGGCCGAGGACCCTTAGAGAGCGGATGGGTAGGCAGAGAGGGTACTGCTTCTCGATATAAGTTACCATTAGGGGTTAAGAGAGTTTGAACTTCTTTGGAAGTCAAACTGCTGACACCTTTTTTAGGTAAGGAACTTGCGAAGTAGGGATGTCACCTGGTACAGAGTAGGGACAGAATTAACTTGTTTATTCTTTTTGTAGATGACGCAACGGAACCACATTGTGTCGATGCTTTTTAATCTGCTGATTCTTGAATTGACTTTAATTGTATTCTTTTGTAGACTGAGGTTCTTTAGGGAATTTATGTTCCTTCTAGTTCCTGTATACTTGTTGAATCTTATCCTGAGAGGATTGTATATGCACTTAATTCTGATTTTATATTAAACTTTTAAAACTTCATCAGTCGTAAGTGGTCCTTCAGAGTTGCGTCAGTTTATGGGGTTAATTTAACCTATGCAGGGTTTGTCTTTTACTCAATGACAGAAAATAACCGATCCAAATTGATGAATGAGATTAGTATCTAAGAGATCAAAAAGGGTATCAAAATCTCATTCCCCGCAGTTGGTAGCAGAGAAAGATGGTTTTCTTCTTGAGGAAGACAACCTAGGTTAGGTCTAGATTACCCCAAGGTCCCTAGTCATCGACGACCAGAAGAAGAATCCCTGCCGAAGAAAGTGCTGACGGTGCGTCGAGAGAAAAGCAGCAGAGTCGGTCGAGAGTGAGTATAAGGGTCATGCGTTGTAAGATTGCGGTATTTTATGTTGTACCTGTGTTGTAATGTCAAGCGGAGTTGAATGCCTGTAGTGTGATTGAGGGAAGGTTGTGAGCGCGCGCAACCGGATAAAATCTTAAGTTCAAGGAGAGCTTAAGTGGTTCGGGTGTATCGAACACCCAGAGTAATTGTTCACCATTGAAAGGGGGTCATGAGGTACCATTGATCGCCCGACGGACCGATGATAGGGGGAGCGTAAGAGTGAGTGTATGAGTAACGGACGCTGGTCGTACGTTTACTGTGTGTAAGTAACCTATCAGTTAAGGCGATCGTCTGACCATGAGAGGAAAGACGTTTCGTCAGTTGAGGTGACAATTACAGTTAGACTGTGGCCGTACAGTCAGAGAAAAGTGATCGCTTGGACGGAAGTAGTCATTTTTCAGCGTATGAATGAAAACGCATGCAAGATCGTGAGACGAGTTGAGAAAGGAGGGGAACTGCTGCAGAGGGAACGAGTGACGTCAGCGTAGAGCCGCGCTGAGATTGGTCGGTCAGCGTAGAGTCGCGCTGGGATAGGCAGATTAGTGAGAGCCGCGTAGGGATTGGTTGGTTTGTCATCGGGACGTAAATAAGGAAGAGAATAGAGGAAAATTGTAGATTATCGAAAATGAAGTGTTTTAAACGTTTAAGGGCGATCTTTAAGAGAGATAGAAGAAACTTGTATGCCGGAGAAGAAGCTCCACCAGAAGGCACACCAGCTTATCATATGGCAGTGGATGTAGGCTTACACTCGATATTATGGATCTCCGAGTGGAATAAGCTAACGGAAGGGAATAAGGAACTGACGTTTCCGAGATACGGGACGTTTAAATTGGAAGTATTGAACCAACTGAAAGCGGTAATGCTTGCAACAAGACCTCTACCGAGGCCAACACAGTTCGAAGCCCTTAGTGCATGGTTTAGAGCAGCACACGAAAAGAGCTTAAAGAGGCGCCAGGAAAGAGTGAGACGATCGGTAAAAGCAGTGCAGGATGCTAAATGGGACGATGAAGCTAAAAAGTGGAGGGTGCAAAAGATAGAAGCAGACAAACTGTTCACAATGCTAGAGACTACGGGAGAAAAGAAACCTCTAGAGGAAGATGAGGATAGCGAGCCAGATGAGGATCTGATAGAGAGACTATTGACAGATAGACCACCTCCGTACAACAGAGAAGCCGAAAGTCCTGCATTACAGCAAGGGGACGGAGCTAGATGGGGGGAATATAAATCGCTCCCAGTAACAGAGTGGGATGCCAAGAAAGGTGAGGAAGTACCTCAATCTAGTCCCGAACAGAGAGTAGTGGGAAGATTCGTGGGCCAGAAGGTGCCAGAAACACAGCATGCAAGGTCGTATCAAATGCCCAACGCTTTACAAGTACCTGTTACCATAGGCCCTATAGTGTCAATCTACAACCCAGAGGGGGTCCAGCAGGAGGAACAGGCACGATGGGACAGAGAAAGGGCAGAGATAGAGGGAAGGAATAATACGATCAATTCCCAGAGGCAGTTGCTAGGACCAATGAGTCGGAGTACCCCACTAGATTCCGCAACGGGTCCCTGGATAGAACAGGGGGGCCAGAGAGGACAGATGGATCTGAGGGGACCGAAACCGAAATCCTATAAGGAATTAAGGGAATATTTGAGAGAATGGGATGCTGCCGAAGAGACACAGAATAAAAGATTAGAAACAGGAGCAGAATGGAGTGACCAGGATAACAGGATCCTCTCTCACTGCGGAGCTGGCGAAAGCAGCCCTGAGTGGGAGGGAGGGAGTCAAGGAAGCAGAGGAGATACTTGCCATACTGCCAGTGGCAATAGGCAAGGGTGCGACGACAGGAGTGCAGGGTGTGGGGGAGTGCCTCGCGTCATCCTTAGTGAGGGAGAACGAAGGACGCAGGAGTACCGAAATAGTTTCAAGTGCACTCACCATGCCCCGGACAAAAATGTGCGACATTGGAATCACGGGAACATGGAGAGTCGCGAAACGTCTCGCCATGCATCCGGTGATCACGAACGAGATCGCGGGAACATGGAGGACCGTGGAGGACCCTTCATTCTATTGAGCGACACCAGACAGCAAGGGATTTGCAGTGATACAGAGCAGCACGGAGGATCTTATATTGTATCTAGAGAAACCGAGCCGAAAAGACGGAATGTAGTGATGGGGAATGGGTTAACATTCCACCATACCCCAAGGGAAGATGGAAAAGCTTGGGATCTAGAGAGGTGGGAACAAAGAGATGGAAGAAGAACTCCTCATAACTCACCTGTGCTTAGACGTAGGGCGCATAGTGGAGGTGAGAGGGGTGTGAGTGAACAACCTAGGACTGACGTACTGAGAGCTGAAATTAAAGCAAGACGGCTTGATGTAATGAGTTTAAAATCAGACTTGGATGAGATAATTGACGGCACAGTGGCAATAGAAAGGTTAGAGCTGTACGAACCGGATGAAATACTGTTTTTATCTAAGGATGTTACTCGGAAAGCAAGGGCAGCTCATGAAAAATTATCTGAGTTGGCGGACAGGTATATGATAGACATGTCACGGACTAAAGCTTTACAGGCCAACCATAGGCTAAATTGCACGGATCAGGATCTAGATGAGCGTAGGACGATTGGGCTAAGAGTACACATAAGGGAACTAATCATGTGTATCAGAATATGGAGGGATCTGGATAGATGGGAGGAAAGATGGTCCAAGAGGGGGTCCGTCAGAAGGAGTACACTTGCGAAGTCCCAAGATGGAGAGCTAATGCGAATGGAAGCTTTCCCTTTGCGAGAAATCGCGAACGGAAACTACGTCCATGTGCCCTGGAGTAGGGGGGATTTAGCGGCATTTACTAATTCTTTCCCCAAGTTAAGAGAGAACCCCGTGGAGTGGTACAAGCAGGTAGAGAGGTTCGTGAAGATCTCTAAGGTGCTGTGGATCGATTTGAACACCTTGTTCGATATCGTAGTACCCGGAGATTTGTGGACGGCATGCAAACTTAGTGTTGAATGGCCCGCTTGTGAGCCTCCGAGAGATGCCAGGACGAATGGTCCATCAGATAGAGTCATGGAAAAGTTCGAGAGAGTAATAGCATGGTTAAAGGAGAAAGTGCCAGTGCAAGACATAGACTGGGTTAAGATAGATCGAACAACTCAGGAACCTAAAGAGACAGTTCACGAGTTCTATGAGAGATTGCTGAAAGCATTCAAACAGTATAGTGGGTTGGACGTAATGGATCCCAAAGACATAGGACAGTTTGTGTCGAAGTTTGTACTAGGATTTAGACCAGACATAAGCCTAATGATTCAACAGCATTTGATTTGTTGGCAGAACAAACCGTTAGATGAGATTCTGAGGTATGCGAGATACTGTAGCGACGAAATAGACTCAAAAGCAAAGAAACTTAAGGAAAAGCTGATGTTGGTGCAGATGCAATCAGCTGGAAAGGGTGGACAGCGACAACAGGGAACAGGAACACCAGTAAAGAAACAGAATAATCAAAACAGAGATGAGGAAGAAAGACCGAGACCGAGGGTAGATATCGCGACACTGAAAAAGACAACGAGGTGCCATCAGTGTAACGAGGTGGGACATTGGAGACGCGAGTGTCCCTATAATGTCGAGACGGGGGAATTAGAACAGGAGGAGGATGAGGTTCAACCCAGCATGGTAAAGGGAACAGCAGTCCCGAAGGGAAAGTTTATCAAAGGGGGGAATCAGACTCCTCGAGCGCCGTTCCCTCAACCGCCTCGCATTACAAATAGAGGAAAAACCTATAGACAAATGCCATTGTTCGTAGGAGGAGAAGAATGCTACTACGTTGATCCTCTTACGGGGCAACGAGTGAATAGGGAAGAAGACTGTACTCTAGGTGCAGCCCTGGAAGTAGACCAGAGAGGACCCTACGTAGAGGCTGAAGTAGCTGGATGTCCTACGACCTTTTTGGTAGACACGGGGGCAACTCGATCCACTTTGAGATCAGCGGTAGTCCCAGGTTTGCCAATGTCGGGAGAGACGATCCAGGTGGTAGGAGTCGCAAACAGGAGGATGACGAATCCTCTGACAGAACCAGTGTCAGTGAAGATAGGGAATTACAGTGATGAACATCAGTTTGTGATTTGTGATTCTAGCCCTGTGTGTCTGTTAGGAAGAGATCTGTTGTGTAAACTGAATTGCACAATACATTGCACACCTGAAGGAGTAGAAGTGCAGACCAACGATGAGGATGCCGATTTTAAGGTTGTAAACTCGCAGGAATGCGTGGAACTATATCCTACCTTGACAGTGGAGGAGCTTCCACAGGACTTGAAGGAGACAGTGTCAGCTGAGGTGTGGGATTTTACTGGAGAAGAAATAGGATTGATTAAAGGGGTAGAGCCGGTAAAGATCATGGTAAGACCCAATGCCGAGTATCCGAGGATACCACAATATAAGTTGACACCGGAGACGATTGCAGGAATAAAGCCTGTGATCGAATCCATGATTAAACAGGGAATACTGAAGGAGATCGTGGGAAGTCCATGTAACTCCCCGATTATGGGTTTGCAGAAGCCTAGTGGAAAATACAGAATAGTGCAGGACCTTCGAAAGATTAATAATATCGTTGTTTCATGTTGTCCAATGGTACCGAATCCATCAGTGATATTGTTTCAGATACCGTTCCAAGCTGAATGGTTCACCGTGATAGACTTATGCCAGGCTTTCTTTTCGATTCCTTTAGATGAGGAGAGCCAGTATTTGTTCGCTTTTAAGCTGGAAGATCGCGTTTTAACATGGTGTCGTATCCCTCAGGGGTATACAGAAAGCCCATCGATTTTTAACCAGCTGCTGAAGAAAAATCTTGAAAGTCTAGTACTGCCCAAGAACTCGGTTCTAGTTCAGTACATAGACGGCCTCCTAGTTGCGTCAGAAACTGAGGAAGCTTGCAAAGTAGACACCATCACCTTGTTAAATCACTTGGCCGAGAACGGACACAAGGTGTCTCCAAGTAAATTGCAGTATTGTCTGACCGAAGTGCAATACTTGGGCCACAGGATTGAAAAGGGAAAACGGAAGGTGTCTCCAGACAGAATAGAGGCGATCATGAAAATGAACGCGCCTAAAACACAAAGAGAAGTCAGGATGTTTTTAGGCATGGTCGGTTATTGTCGGCAGTGGATAGCCAACTTCTCACTGGAGGCAAAACCGTTACTACAACTGACGCACAAAGGAGTAAGTGATCCGGTACCATGGGACAAAGATTGTTTGATGGCGTTTTTGCAGTTGAGGGAGGACTTATGTCGTGCCCCGGCTTTAGGAATGCCTGATTACACAAAACCATTCTTGCTTTACTGCTGCGAAAGAGAGGGTTGCGCTTTAGCAGTTTTGGCCCAGATACACGGAGATGCGCGTAGGCCAGTTGCTTATTTTTCGGCTACATTAGATCCAGTAGCCGTAGCGTTGCCCGGATGTCTCAAATCCGTAGCTGCAACGGGTGTCAGCATTGAACGATGTGAAAGTGTGGTAATGGGACATCAGTTAGTGGTGTACGTACCGCATTCTGTCGAATTGTTAATGACCAGGACTAAGACTCAGCATCTGACGAATAGCAGGCTCACACGCTACGAGCAAGTCATATTGGCTGCCGAGAATGTGACCCTAAAAAGATGCTCCGTCTTGAATCCTGCAACTTTGATGCCACTTCCAAATGATATTGATAATGAAATTTGTACAGATCATGACTGCCTTGATGTGACTGAACTATGCACCAAACCGAGACCAGATATCGTAGATGAGCCATTGACTGACCCCAATGAAATATTCTTTGTTGATGGTTCATGCGTAAGAGACGATATCGGTCAGCTGAGAGCAGCATATGCAGTTTGTACTATTACCAGAGTCGTGGAAGCCGCCTGCCTGGAAGGAGTACATTCCGCTCAGGTAGCTGAAATTATTGCTTTGATCCGTGCCTGTTTAGCAGGTAACAAAATTCGAGTCACCATATACACCGATAGCCAGTATGGTTTCGGGGTAGTTCACGACTATGGGCAGTTATGGTCTCAAAGAGGTTACATGACCTCCTCGGGTTCTCCAATTAGGAATGGAGAATTCGTGAGATTATTGTTAGAGGCATTGCAAGGTCCGTCAGCCATAGCAGTCGTCAAATGCGCCGCGCACACGAAGAACGTAGACTTTGTGTCGCAAGGCAACCGTTATGCTGATGAGGTAGCACGTTACTGTGCAGAACAAGGTTATTCTCACACCAATGTAGAAGTGGGGGGAATACAGGAAAGAACTGAATTGACAATGTTGTTAGACACTGTAGATACATGGGATGAGTTAAAATGTGTTCAGGAAAATGCACCAGATGATGAGAAAAAGGGCTGGGAGACAGCTGGATGTACAAAAAGTGAAATGAACTTTTGGATCTCTGCAGATGGGAGAGCAGTTTTACCAAACGAACTTGTTAGTCCAATGGCAAGGAAATTGCATGGATCAGCACACATAGGTAGAGATGCTATGGTGAGAGTATTCAGACAAACGTGGTTTAATCCGAAGTTTAGAGTAGCGGCAGAAGCAGTATGTCAGCGTTGTGCGATCTGTCAGCAACTAAACGTAGGGAAGAGAACACCAGTCACACTGAGTCACATTGGGAGGTCTGGGGGGCCTTTCAATAGAATGCAGCTTGATTTCATCGAAATGCCTCAATGCAATAGACTCAGATACGTTTTAGTGATTGTCTGTATATTTTCTAGATGGGTTGAAGCTTACCCGACACGTAGGTGCGATACACTCACAGTAGCGAAATTGTTGCTTAGAGAGTTGATACCGAGGTTCGGGGTGCCATCCTCTTTGGAATCGGACAGAGGAACTCATTTCAATAGCGAAGTAGTGAAGATGCTATGTTCACCTTTGAGTATTGACCAGAAGCTCCATTGCAGTTATCGACCAGAAGCTTCAGGGATTGTAGAACAAATCAACAGTACAATCAAGTCCAGACTTGCCAAAGTTTGTTCATCGACATCCCTGAATTGGCCTGATGCACTTCCATTGGTTCTTATGAGCATACGTAGCACACCAGATAGGAAAACAGGTCTGTCTCCACACGAGGTGCTAATGGGAAGAGCTATGAGATTGCCATCGGTTCCGACTGCAGTGTTGTTGAACATCACAGACGATTTGATCTTGGACTACTGCAAGGGACTATCTGATGCCATTAATTCTGTGTCCCTCCAGGTCCAGGCTGCAGAGGTTCCAACAGCACAAGACTTGTGCCATGACTTGTGTCCAGGGGACTGGGTCTTGGTGAAGAAGCACGTCAGGAAGAACTGTCTAGACGTGCATTGGCGAGGACCATTCCAAGTCATACTAGTTACGAACACTGCAGTAAAGTGTGGAGGTTTGCCCAACTGGATACACGCCTCACACACCCGAAGAGTGCCAACACCTCTAGAAGAAACAGCTCCTCTCTCGGATGAGAATCCAGCGGAAAGCGGAAAAGCCACAGAGGGGGAAAGCCAAGCTGAAGAGGTGATCGAAGAAGCTGAGCCGGTGTCGGAGCAGGCCGACGATGGTCAGGACACCAGTGGGACCGAAGTCGTCTCAGAAGAAGAGAGTACCTGGGAGTTCGAATCAGATACCGAACAAGCTGTGAGTGATCAAGAGACAAATCCAAGAACAAGGAGCAGGAGGACAAGGAGAGACGAAGCCAGTTGGCCGGAGGGAAGGAGAAGGCCAAGTTCAAAAGCAAATCAAGAAAGAACCCTTGTCCCGATCTCTGAAGAGTCGGATCAAGAAGAAGAAACTACAGATTCAGGCTCTGAGAGTCCGAGAAGATCGAGAAGGGTACGTGTGCCCTGCAGAAGGTACGCCACCCCAGAGTGGACTTATCTAGCAGATGTCTTGGGGACAGAAATCTGGGAGAGTGAAAGAAGTGAAAGTGATCGATCTCGATCCATTTGTGGCAGTGGAAATATGGATGTTGACGCCTGGACTCGAGACTGAGGGGTTACTGACTTTCACACTTCCCATACCCCCATACCTAAGTCGGATCAAAGATCTAGTGCTAAATCGATTACAGTTTCCAACTTTTGGTCATCAAATACCAGAACAAGAAGAAAAAGTCATTCGTTTGAATTATTGGAACATGTTATTAAAGCTGCAGGTACGAGAATAATTGTAGATGCATAAAGACTTTTGAGTGTAAGCTATAAAGAAGATAACCTAGCGCCGAGTGGAAAGAAGAATAAAATTAGGGATTACATTTAGAGGACGGAGAAGGGTTAGGGTTGTCTATTGCTAAAGATAAAAAGACATTGTTGTGAAAAGAGACTTTTGTTGATTAAGAGCGCTTCACAGACTGAAAAAGCAAACAAAGCAAGACAAAGACTTGAAAAGAAACTTTTCTTCGCAAAAGAAAGAGCTACGCTGTTTGATAACATGGAGAACGGCAACCCAAACCGAAAAGCAAAATGCATAATAGGTACACTAATAGCAGTAGTAATTTTTCTTATTATTACAGTAGTTACCACATCGTACATGGTAGGACATGCAAGTGAAAAAGAGACAACAGATGTAAAGCCTGTAACGACTTTGAAACCTGCTCTTGTTGGGAAGAAGGAGGAGAGCAATGTCATCCGTGAAAAGGCGTTACTGGCAGAGGAAGCTCGTAGGTTATACGTAGACGAGTCATAGGGAAATTTTAGGTCAAATGCATATGCCAAGCTATTGTATGAGTATATCGATGCCCTGGAGGCCAAAGAATGCTATGTTTGTATGCAATTGCCGGCTTCCGTAGATGAAGGCATCAGATATCATCATCTCCCACTGACTTATGGGATAACATGTAGTTTACTGCTCAGTATATTTTATGGTAGGGAAGGATTGAGTACTACTTTTCAAATTATGATTCGGTACTGCCTGAAGTCCCGAATTATAAACAAATGAATAAGTGGGACTATTATAAAAAGGAAGATCGATTAGCCAAGTTCTTTCTTCCTTGGGATACACTAGATACTTCATATGCACGCAGAAATAATCTGACTTGCAAAGTGTCAGAGGTTGAGAAAAAGTTCATAGGACAAGTAGACGACAGATACAGAAGGCAGAAGATTCTAAAAATGTCAGGACAATGGAAAACAGATTGGACCGAAGAAGAAAAAGCACACAAGAAGAAAGGTAGCAATGGTCCAATAGCTTTGGATAGAACGCAGAAAGGGAAGTTATGTTTAACTCGAAGCAAGACGTATTATGAGAGTGTATTTGTAGGTGAAGTAAATTGCGAACATGCTTTTAGATTAGAGTACTATACGAAAGATTTTATGAAAGGGATGCAAGCGATTCCAAATGTATATTTTGTATGTGGAAGAAATGCCTATGTAAAACTGCCTGACAATTGGTATGGTTCATGTTACTTGGCAATTGTCTTCCCCAAAATATATCATGCAAAGGATTTAGCGATCATAGAAGGAAAGGCTTCGACAAGAGCGAAAAGGGAAGTAGGAGATGCAGAAGTAGTTGGAGACATATTTGGAGCAATGTTTCCTATGTTAGGTTTAATACTTAACGATGTTAAGATCAGGAGACTAGCTACAGTCGTAGATAGATTATCTGCAAGTACTGCAAGGTCATTGATGCTAGTAGAAGGGGAGATGCAGTCGATTAGGGCAATGGTTCTTCAGAACCGACTTGCTTTAGATGTACTGCTAGCAAAAGAGGGCGGAGTCTGCAAGGCTTTGAAGGTCCAAGAATGTTGTACTTACATTCCAGACAATTCAAAACCACTTGAGAAAGTCATACAAAACATTACACAGATACATAAAGAGATCGAAGATTTATCAAAAACAAATGTTTGGGAAAAAGTAGGTCATGGAGTAGGAAAGGTTGGAAATTGGTTTGCCAACCTTGGTAAAAGCGTTGTGTGGTATATACTAAAACCTGTATTAATAGTATTGATTTGCATAATCACATTATTAGGGTTAGTGAAATTGTACAAATGGTATAGGTCGAACCGGTTACAAAGATCCATGAGAGAGCAAGAAAGGAGATTAGCTGCTTTGCAAGATCAACAGTACAAAAGTTTAAGAGCTCTCGAAACGATAAAAAGAGGGAATCTTGTAACTAGTTCTGTGTAGGGTGTTATTCAAATTGCATTTAGTGATGACCCCTAGAGGTCATCAAAGGGGGGAACTGAGAGAGCGCAATTTGAATAAAAAGTATATCCGGACCATATTCACAAGCATATCGCATAAACGTAGAAACTATAACGTGAAGTTAACACTTGTAGCGTAAAGTTAGCAGATGTAACCAATGTAATAGGAAATGTATTCTGTATAAATTCTATAAAGTATTAGAATTAGAAAGGCCCGTATACATAGTGGGCTAATATAGAAATGTGTAGAAATGCTTACGAATAGAAGAACGTGCAAAGTAGAATTCATGTAAGTGTGTAATCGTGAAACGGAGAAAACGGCGAAACGTAAAGCGACGAAATGTGCAGAGAATGTATAGCACGATGTAAGCACGAGAATATAAATGTTGTATTCTATGTAGAATGTATTCGCGTATAATCATTGCTTTGCTAAATTCGATTATATATAAATGTGTGTTAAAGGTTATACTGTGTAGAAGGCTTTTGTAGGAATGTTAGAAAAGGTTTGGTCATATGTGATTTTAACCTAACTGACCAAGAGTTCGCAGGAGTGTAGTCCGCTGTATGTAATTTAGTGGGCTCACAGGAGTCGTGAATAGCCTTGATCTGAATGTGCGAGACAAGAGTCAAAGGTCTTGCTAGATTTAAGGTGACAATGCTGGACGAAGTTTATGGCCTAAACGTGATAAGAGACGCTTGGAATTTGAGTCTTGTTTAGAAATGACCGTTCACAGGACCAACTAAGGTTACGAATACAGTCGTAAAGAGTAGAGTTCTGCTGAGGTGATAGACTTTTGCTTCGAAAGTGTCAAATGAAGTCACCAGCAAGAAGACGAAGATGGCGTCTAAGGAGAAGGGTCAACTTAACGGACGACGCGAAGAAATGAAGCCATGGAAAGAGCTAGAAATGACATCATGGGGAAAGTACGTGGTGGGCGTTGAAGGGGCGTTCCACCCATACTGTGATTGTGTATTTAGGGACAGCACCCTGGGGAGAAGGTAGCGAAGAGCTCAGAGCGCAGAGAGAGAGCAGAGCGCAAGAGAGCAGTAGGCCGAGGACCCTTAGAGAGCGGATGGGTAGGCAGAGAGGGTACTGCTTCTCGATATAAGTTACCATTAGGGGTTAAGAGAGTTTGAACTTCTTTGGAAGTCAAACTGCTGACACCTTTTTTAGGTAAGGAACTTGCGAAGTAGGGATGTCACCTGGTACAGAGGAGGGACAGAATTAACTTATTTATTCTTTTTGTAGATGACGCAACGGAACCACATTGTGTCGATGCTTTTTAATCTGCTGATTCTTGAATTGACTTTAATTGTATTCTTTTGTAGACTGAGGTTCTTTAGGGAATTTATGTTCCTTCTAGTTCCTGTATACTTGTTGAATCTTATCCTGAGAGGATTGTATATGCACTTAATTCTGATTTTATATTAAACTTTTAAAACTTCATCAGTCGTAAGTGGTCCTTCAGAGTTGCGTCAGTTTATGGGGTTAATTTAACCTATGCGGGGTTTGTCTTTTACTCAATGACAGAAAATAACCGATCCAAATTGATGAATGAGATTAGTATCTAAGAGATCAAAAAGGGTATCAAAATCTCATTCCCCGCAATACCATTACTTCCAACTCATACTGATTCAATATTCTACTTAATCACACAGCAGCTGCCTAAACCCCTTCACTGCGGCGGCCGCATGCTGGTGATGGAACCGCTCCGTCAACAGCCTCAGTTGAGCTGTGCTCATGACCGAGCGGTTCTGTCATGGCCCGCCCCGCTCAATAGAACGTTCAGCGCAGGCGCGGAATCCGCGCCGCGCAGGCGTTCCGAGCGGGCCATGACGGAACCGCTCCGTCATCAGCATAGCGCACCCGCAGCTGATGACGGAGCGGTTCCGTCATCAGCGTCCAAGGGGTTAAAAACCTCCATTTTCTGTATTTTACCAAGAAGTGTATCGGTTTTGAGACCCACATTATGTGTAATATCTCCCTCCTTTTCTCCTGTCTTATAAGACACTCCATGTGCCCTATCGCCTTCTCCACATTTATGCTATTGGAGATATTAGCGGCTATCAACAAATGTTTAGCCTCATGTTCCTGTGAAGGGATTTCTTTCCTTGAAGATTATTCCGACTATGAGCTAAGTGATCGACTGTTCCCATCCTGCTCTATAGCCCAAACAGTCCTTAACAAAAATGCTTTCTGTGCTACTACTTTTATAATGAGATTTTTCAAATTTTTTCTAGTAGGAATCAACACATCTTTTCCCCTTCTGACTAGCTGGAGCTAGATACAAGTTGCTGTTGCAAGGAGACCCCTTATGTGACTACATTGGTCCAATTACCCTGGTACTGTTGCAGTGTACCAGGAAAGACACCCACTTCACCCTAATACCTGAGCCGAGGAAAGAAAGAACACCATGTCACAATAGTCTCCCATTCCAACTCCTTGAGGTCAAAGACCCACTCTGTTCTGGGCTCTGTACCTACACAACTCATTGAGTGTCTGGTCATTGCAGATTCATGGCTGGTCAGGCAGTGATGCATATGCCCTCTTTACTTACACCCTCCCTTACTAAAGGGTTCAGGCAATTCATTACCAGGCAGAAAGCGGGGCAGGGGGGATCAGCACATCTGCAATTATGGGCAGCTCTTAGTGCTCTGTCACCACCACTGGGGTTAGTGGTGAACTCCTTGTTGCTTTTGCAGCTGGCTCTTCGTGGGCTGATCAAAATACCATGACCCATGGTGAATTTGACCTGGGAGCGTCAAAAGGCTCTGAGAATTCAGAGGCTGCCTCCTCTGAGCCAATGTCCAGCAGACAGAAGGAGCAGAGTGGGGGATCACAAGCATTTCCTCCATCATCCATCCATGTCTATTCAATGCAGGTATACATGGTTCTGCAGGCATCCTCGCTGCTACCACTGCATCACCATTGAGCTGGTGCATTTCTTTATGGTGAACCGGAAAGTGGAGCTAAGGGTTCTCAGGAAGGGATTCAGGCTGCCCTCTAAAGGCTATATACTATTAATGGTTTTCTTGAAACATATGCCTGCTCAGCCCACCTTGGTTTCTTACATTGTGAATCCAAACGGTTTACAGCAAGTAAAGAAGACAGTATTTCAAAAAAGATATTTTGGGAAACACCTTGTGTACACAAAATTGTGGAACTGGTCAATTTTGTTGTGAATGTAGCAGGGCTAGGGCGAAATGGATAATCCCAATATGCAGCGGGTAGGAATCACTAAACACTTGGAGGCTTGTGAAATTATTCAGACTGATTTGACATTCTCAACAGTGTTTGCTGCCTCCAGATTTTTTATGTGTATGCGGTACGCAAGTAAGAATTATATGATAACTGTTGACCCCATGTAACCTATCGCCTGTTTTTACAATTTCTATAATAAGAGTACATCACGATGCTGGACTTTTATTACCTAACTGACCATTTTATCTTTCATAGTATATGTTTTTAAATATACATAGTCCTGCTCCCTTTTTATATTGAAATGTTTAATGTTTTTAAACGTCTGTCTTTTTGATGGTCTTTTACCGAAATAAAGATTTTTCAAAATCGATGTGAATATAGTTGTTTTATTTCTTTAAATGCACACATTGATTCACAGGTGACTGGTCACATGCACAATGGAATGCATTGTATCCTATGTTCTTTTTGTGTGTAAATGTAATATGAGATTGAAAAGATTTTTAATTGAATACTTCAATGTAAGTTAGTTCTCATTTACTGATAAATTGCTCCCTTGATCAATATGTAGAAAACGTTAAAAGCATTTCTACACAAGGTTTTCAATTTGTATTAGTATTGTAACTGTGGTCCAAACTCCTGTGATTAAAGGACCCAACTCCTAACCTTTCCAATAGTTTTTTCACTGAGGAATTATGAGGCTTTGTTTGACCCTCAGATATTATTCTCAATGTGTAGTACATTTTTTACAGTCTCCCTATCGCTGCCCATACGTAGATGTAAATGTATATACTCTCTTTTGGATGATACATTTTTTAAATCAGTTTAGTTCTACTTTTTCTAAGCTCGCCATTTACCTTGCAGCTCCTCCTTCATTTGTACTCTTTTTATTCAACAGGTGTTTTGGAAAAAAATGAAGGGGTCCAAGCTACACAGTTTCAAAAGGATTAATACAGTAAGATTTTTGAAAACCTGTAAAAAGGCTAGCTTAGTTTGCTCATTATATCAAGAGATAGATGTAGTAGTAATATTGGAATATGTTACCCCTCCTTCAAGGTTTTTGTAGGTGAACTAATCTCGGTATGATAGAGAAAGTATAACATTTTCTAAATCAGATGTGCTGGACCAGCCTGGTCCATGTGACCGACTGACAAATGTCTCCATCCTTGCCTTTTCTCTACTTCCCATCCAATCAACTTGTTTCTGGAATTCTTCTTCCCCCCAATTTTGAAATTTGTTGCACCGCAATTAATTTGCCCCATCAACAGATAAGGTCCAAATACAAGTGAGTCAGATTTAGGTAAGGGGATACTGATGAGATGACGTTAATCTTTCCCACTAGTATTCAGCAACATTCTGCCCAGAACTGAGAATAATATGCAGACAGTTTTATCAGGTTAATAAGTGATGGCAGATCCATATTCTAGCCCAAATAACAGGGTTAGATGTGCAGTAAACAATAGCAAACATATCCAAGTTGGTGACATAGAAAATTACCCTCGCATCCATTCAAACCCACCCTGGCACCTCCTACTTGGTGACCACGGGAAGACTGTAAGATCTGACAAAGTTGTGCAAAGTCAGTTAGTTCTACTCATGAGAAACCATCAGACAGGGAATTGTAAGAATACAATACATTACTGGTATTATTCTGACTTGTTTTGTACTTTTGACAAGTCTTACTCAACAAACCTTTGCAGTACAATGTAACCAGAATAGACCATGCAGCCTGCTAACGTACATCTACTGAAACGCCGTTTTCTTCACTCCTTACCCCTACTGTTGGGCAGGAAATTTCCAGCACACTCAGTAATACTATATTGAACTACACCACTGTGAGAAAATGGGGTTGTTGGTTGAGGGGGTGTGAGCTCCTACCAAGCAATAGCCACAATCCTTGTAAAGGTTAACCACAAAAAGGCACTAAATTTACCTGCGCTTACACCTCTGGTAGCTTCGCACAAAAGCATTCAGGCATAATTTGGAAGCAATGCGTAAAAGTATTAATGCACCACTTGAACAGTAATAAAGTGAAAACATAACACAAGAATAATTCTGCATCAATTTAAGAAAACTATAGAAAAAATAATACATTGTTTGACACCAAAACAAAAAAAATCCAATCAGTAGAAGCAGAGTTATACATTTATTAAGTTGAAAATGAAAAATAGCCGCTAAAAGGTCAAAGCCCAACCACAGACATATAGCAGCAGGAGACTGAACGTGGTTCGGATACATGAAGTGGGCTGGTCCGGTCTCCACTTACCTTCGTACTTAGAAGAAATTTAGTGAAACAAATTTCTTTGAAGGTAAGTTCTTCCGGGCAAGGCAGCCGGCAGTGTCAGAGGAGGAGGCATTGTCATTAGGGAGCTGATGGATGAAGCTGAGGTGAAAGTTTGTAAGTTCATACCTAGTCTCTGTTTTGGAAGTCTAAAATTTCCAGCAGGAAAAAGATGCAGGCTATAGCTGACAAGGTTGTATACCCTTGTGAACAGGATGCTCTAAATAGGATTTGCTAATGTGGAGAATAATGTAGTGGGGGCTAGGACAAATTAAGGCCGATCCACAATGCCCGTTGGGCAGATGGGCTAGCAGGTAGGTCCAGGTCTCCTCTTGGTTCTCAGGGCACTTTTTGGCTGAAAATGTTTTAACTCCCAAGTTTTGGATTTGGGCTATCTGTGCACCGTTACCACCACTTCCACAGTTCTAGGACTGTAGGGGACCACTTGAGGCAACCATATGCAGGTTTAAGATGGTTGGAGCCTTTTCTGTCCCTAAGGCACTAATCATAAGGCCAGCCAACTAGCCCTTGGTGTAGCTCTGGGAGTCTTGGGTTTAAGCAGTAAAGCAAGTCTCAAGTAGCAGTGCAGTCCTCTGATGCTACAGGGCGAGCTTCAGGCAGTAGGGCAGTTATCTTGGTACAGCAGAGCTGTCCTCTGGAAGTCCTCTGCAGGTCCAGAAGTAAAGGGAATAGTGGGTCTTAGATTACTGACTACATACCTCACCTCAGTTTAAATAGCACCACCAACTCCTGGGAGGGTTGCAGCCTCTTTACTCTTAGTGGACAGCATACTTTTTGTATATAGTCCCCTCCAATGCTGGAAGAGCACCACTACTGACTCTCTACATGCATGTATGAAAAAGGGCCTCCTACAATCTCCTAAAGGAGCTCACATGTTGTCCAGTTAGACTCAAAACTGTGAGTTGGGAATCAGCAGGCGAACTTGCAGTAGCATATGGCTGATCTTCTATAACTTCATAAAAACATTCATGCTTGGATTTTCTCCTTCTCAGTTGAAAGTTTCTCCACCTTTGCACTCCTACACACTCAGTGTGGGTGAGATGAGTTCACAGTTGTTTGATACTTGCCAACATCTGAGTGTTCCACTAGAACTTTGTACCTGTTGGGTGGACTTCTGTGACTGACAGTATTGCAATCTCTGCAGTATTGCTCTTCGCCATGTCCAAGCTTTTATTAGAGGACTGGAGCTTACTATTTTAATATTTAAAAGCTTTATTAGACCTGACCACAAACCTATGGCTTACTTACCAAGCACAATGCTAGTATTAGCTCCATTCACACCTAGACAACATAAATGAGTAAAGATAAGAAAATCAAGCAACGAATGCCTAAACACAACTCTATGCCTGCTATATTATATTTCTGTTTCACCTCATGTCTACAAAGAACAGGGTAGGTATACATATTGTGGAATCCTGCTATATACATTACAGCAAACAACAAATGTTCATACAGATTCTTTGGCTGGATAGATCATGGGAAATCAGCAGAAAGTTTCTGGTTAAAAAAATGTGAACATGCCCAAAAAACGTAGTTCATTAAATGGCATTATGGTAAACAAATTACTCAACAGTAACTATTAAAACCACATTTAATTGTATGAAATGAATGTAATTCATCCATTTGTTAGAAAGACATATATGTTTTACTTGTAAAGTGAGTTGTTGTTGCAGTGCTTATATTTTGAAACAATGTAAAGAATAACAATTATAAAGTGATCAACATGTGAAACAATGCAGTGGTTTGGGTTTGTAAACAACGTTTTGCTTCCATTTCTGCCTCAGAAATAATTTTGATTCAGCCGTATAATACTACTGATCTGATTTGCTTGGGCCAATCCAGAACAAGTATTTTCAGTCAGCAAATATTGTTGGACTGACCTGAAGGTCTTCTAGAAAGTTGGAGGAATGCTAGTACTTAGAAGTTCATCCCTCCACCAAAATATGATTTGTTATTATTATCCCTGGGGTTATCAATTGCCCATCTTGTACTTTAGTGAGTATCTGGCTTCCATATTAAGAATGGACACAATAAATTGTGTGTGTTAGTAGTTGTATTGGCTGGGTTTTTGGCTCTATTTCTGAGTGATGGTGACTTTAGCTTGCTACCATCCTAGATCCCTAGTCTTAGCTTGTTTTGGTCCTTTTCGGGACTCTTTTCAGACCTAGAAGCATAAACTAGTGGATAGCCGCTTTATATGATAATATATCCTTTATTCCTGACTCTAATCCATCTATTGCCTATTGGCTTTGACATAATTATGTGTCCTTTCATCATTCTACCTATAGTAGAGGGTGGATCCTGTAGTTCTGACTTTATATTACCTATTGGTAGGGTTTGTGTATAGAGCTAAGTGTCTATTTCATCCTTTTCAGGCCTACAAGGCCCAGAACCAGAGAGACTCCATTTTGCTTTCTGCCTCTGCTGACTGAGGAGATTGCAGGGTAAAGGTAATGTTTATAGTTAAGCCTGTTGTATGCTAGGGGAAAGCCAGCGGAGATCGGTTCTTATCGAAGAAATGTGTTTGTCTCTTGGGTCCAGACGTAAGATGCAGATGGCCACTGCAGTTGCGGGAAGAGCCTTGGAGCTGGCACAGGAATTTGGTGGGAGGTAGTTTCTGTTGGAAATTTCCATGAGGAGAGAGCATTCCATATTAGCGAAGTGCAGAGAGGCAGAGTAGTCAGATGATTTATGGAGCTGGAGAGAGCAGTCAGATGGATCTTGGAGCAGTCAGATGAATCTTGGAATGGTAGAAAGCAGTTGGTCTTTGGAGCTGAAGAGAGCAGTCAGAGATGATCCTTGGAGCTGGAACTGTCAGCTGGAGCCAGTCAGATGGAACAGCTTTTAGAGCAGTTGGAGCCATTGGAGTGAATCCGTGGTAACAGAGGGAGAGAGCCCTGATTCCACCAGAGAGAGAGAAACATTCCTTTCTTATAGGGTGAGGTATTCTAAACTAGTTTGCTTTACACTTAATCATTCATTTTCCTTTATCTCCTAGGCTATATTCCCTACTGTATTTTTGCACTGATTAATTCCTTTTCTTTCAGCGGTGTGCAGTCTGTTATAATCCATTTCCCTTTTTGGCTACCTACAGTTCCTGTCAGCTATATGTGGATGTGTTAGTAATAAAGCTGTATGTATTCTTTAGATGTGTCTATTTCCCTTTACCTTTCAGGCTATGTCTAGATTGCTAGTTATTGTGATGTTATAATTTGCTATTGTGTAATAAAGGGACCCCAGTTCTTAGTGAAGCATTGTGTAACTGTTATTTTTTGATGAAGTTAACCTTTCTTCTAGTCAGATGCTGTTATGTGGACGGATGTGTTTCCCGTCCGGGTAAGTGGTAACTGAGCAAGGGAGCAGGGAGCACTTATATCAGAGAATACCCTTTGCATATTGTGATTTGGCCATTCTTGTGTGAGAGGATTGAACTGTCTATCTATCCCATAACCTATAATATTACATTCCCAGTAGATATTAGATATATATAGAGAAACTTCCCAACAGAGAGAGAGAGAGCTGAAGGTATTCATAGGACAGAGATTGCCGCTAGAGAGAGTGGCATTAGTGAGAGCATTGATTGTGGTCAATGTGTATACCCACAGGATTGTGGCTTGTGTGAGAGAGTGAGAGCACCGGAAGGACACGGTGTTTATACCCACAGGATTGTGGCTTGTGTGAGAGAGTGAGAGCACCGGAAGGACACGGTGTTTATACCCACAGGATTGTGGCTTGTGTGAGCACTGATTGTGGTCAGTGTCTAAATGGTAAATAATCAGAACTGCCCCCTTCACTATGAGTAGGAGGGTAGCATAGTCTGGGCCTAGGTTGTCGCGAGACTACTAGGTATGAGTGTGGTGTGGAATATGGAATTCCTTAGTAAATAGTGAGTATTCCTAGTAATCCTATAGATTTAGTGGTGTTTTAGAGAATCTAAGCTTGTATATTGCTAATTCCCCATCCTCAGGTAGGTACCCAGGTACCGTGGTAGGTAGGTCCTGAGGAGGGAGATGGTTACGTTTCGGCTGGATTGGTGGTGTCTTGGTGAGCTGGTGATATCTGGTCTGAAAATCTGGTTGTTGCAGTAGTGTATCTGTAGGTCAGCATTCTCAGTGGTGAGTCCTTTGTGTCCCTACGTTTAGGGATCCCACTCTGACACTAAATTTACCATTTAGGCAAGGGGAGAATCTCTATTCATTTCTTGTAGAACAGGTTTCCTTGAGCACAGTACTAACATCTCTCTATCCTTCTCTCAGTTGTTTGCAGTTGCGTGGAAACCCAGGCGTTGGGAGTCAAATTGACTAGTTTGTATCACAATACGATGTTGAAGGAGTTTGACTAGCCAGACCCCTATCTACCTGCTTCCCCAGAGCCCCTGATGAGCAGAGCAGTGCTTCCATATGAGAGGAGATTGACATTGAATTTAAAAAAAGCAAAAACTGACTTCTTTGAAAGTTGCAGAAATACTGGATACCTTGAGACTTTAACTTATACCTATTTGACATCAAAAGATCTCGGCTGAACAATGGAAAGAAGATATAACTCAGAGTCAAGACTTTGCTGTCCAGATTTTTTACAGTTTTTTGGCCTGACGTTGCACCGTCTTGTGCCACTTTACTATTTGTACTCAAGAATCATTTGTCTGTCCCTCCCTGAGAGTGGCCCTATCTGTTGATAATGATACTAGAGATTGAGAGTATGGTGGGTACATATTTGGATAGAAACGTCAAATAATTTTTCTGTACACTTGAATAACAGATGGTTATTGTTATCCAACTCATTGATATTCCTTTTATTGATCTCTAGATGATGATAGGCTAAGTGAACCAATCAGGATTCAAACCTGTGACTTGAGATAACACAAGAATTCCCTGAGTGGATGTATTAGTACACTGAGGTACCAGACCAAGCAAGCGACCAGGAATTTTCAGGACTTGCACGCAGGATGTCTAATGGACTGAGGCACAGAGAAGGTACAATATCTCTGTAGCATGGCTGACTAAGATCTTTGATAGAAAGGCAAATCAGTACTTTAGATCAAGAAACTTTGACAACACTTTCCAGGATGGCATCTATGATAATGTTGCACTGTCCTCCACCCATGATTTCCTAAGGGTATAAGTGTCTGAACCATGAAGCCATTATGGGCACAAAAGTTTTGTTTCTTCACCCCATATTTTGGGGTGGGTTATGTTGCTGCAGCTTCTTGCCACTGATGGAGGCTAGGCCCATTTACTGAGTAACACTTACTCAATGGTCTTTTTGGGTGACTTGAGGGAAGAGGAGAAAACCCTTTTAATCCAAATACAGTGTAGTCAATGTGGTTACATCATAACTCAGTTTGAAATCAAGACTTAAGTTAGTAAATGTTATTCCAGATTCAAATTCAAAAACAGCCAAATTTAAACCAGTCTAAGCATAATAGTATAAAAGTACAATGTAAATAGGAGGAAGCCAAATCTTCTGAAGCAGTTAACTCTATACAACAAAAAGAAAACCACTAGTTCAATAAATGAGATGTAAGTAATAAGCAAACAGAATGTTCCGTCAGATTGCATTAATTTGTCATTAAATATAAGCATGGACCTCCTATCTGTCCATATTCTGCTCTACCTCACAGTGACAGCACTAAACTAAAGCAAGTTTAAGGTAAGAAGAAATAGGGAAGCGGTTCGGAATCGTCCACATTTGGACAATAGTTCAAAACCTGTACTCCCATCTATTGTCGGTTGATTCGCCCATAATAATAGGAGGAGATTTCAACATCCTATTAAATCCAAAAGAAGATCGATACCCGATAGGGAAATCACTTTCAGCGCCAAAAATGAGAGAGTGGGTCGGAATTTGTGGAAAGGATTTAGGGATAGTGGATCTCTGGAAAGAAAAAGGGAATAAACAACACAAATTCTCATTTAAAAATAAAAGGCTAGGACATGATTCCAGAATGGATTTTTTCCTAATCAGCAGTATTGTAGCTGAAAACACGAGAAAAGTTGAACACATTCCAGATCACATCTCGGACCACTCTGTTCTTTGAGCTAAACAAAGAAGGAACAACAAAGCAAATAGCTTGGGACGCTTACAAATCTTGCACAAGGGGGAAAATCATAAGCGTAATGGCCCACAAAAATAGAGAGAAAAGAACCTTCATAGAAAATATTGAAAAAGATCTAACGGAACTCAACATAGAATTAAAAAGGGCCAAGATCACTCAAGAAAGTGAGGAAATTGGAGAGAAAGTAAAAAATAAGAAAATGGAAATGAATGATCACCTGGAATCAATAGTCAGAGAAAGATGGGAGGCTAGCAAACTATCGCACTATGAGTATGATGAAGGATGCAGAGGATACTAGCCTGGAAAGCAAGAACTGAGCGAACTAGGAATAGGGTCAACAAAATACAGAAAGAGGGTCAACAGGGACTATTTTTGGAAAATCATGAAATAAGGAAAGAATTTGCAGAGTTCTATACGAAGTTGTACATGGAAGAATCCGCTTGCTCCGGCGACCAAATACAGAACCTGCTAGATAAAATAGAAATTCCTATGGCCTCTCTGGAACAGAAGACAAACCTTAACCGGGAAATAACTGAGAAAGAGGTCTTAGACGCAATAAAATCTCTGAAAAGGGGTAAGGCGGCAGGCCCAGATTCTCTACCAAATGAAACATACCTGGCTCTTCAAGAAACTGTTTTGACCCCACTTACTGAGCTCTTCAATGAAATATTCCTAAACAATGGTGAACTCCCCAACTCATGGAATGAACCAATTGTAAGCATTCTGCTAAAGCCAGGAAAGGACCCAACTAAATGCGAGTCATATAGGCCCATTTCACTCTTAAACTGTGACTACAAGATCTACACACAGATTCTGGCAAAAAGATAGGGGCAGTGGCAGGGTCCCTGATCCATCCAAATCAAAAGGGTTTTTTTAAGGGCAGCCAGATATCTGAATTATCACACGAATTTACCGCCACTATAGACATCGCAACCCAATATCTTACACCTTTGGCAGTCATAACATTCGATGCTGCCAAAGCGTTTGACAGGGTCAGTTGGCCCTTCCTGAGCGCCACTCTGGCCAAGTTTAATCTTGGAATAAATTTGAGAATGCCGTAAAAAACATATACAAAAACCCAACAGCCAGAATATTGGTCAATGAAGCACTCACGGATAGTGTACAGATAAAAAGAGGAACTACACAGGGATGTCCCCTGTCTCCCTTAATATTTAATTTCTATATAGAGCCCTTAGCATGCCTATTAAGGAAAGAAGAAGGGATTATACCTTTCACATATCAAGGATGGGAGAAGAAAGTAGCTTTATTTGCTGATGACTTAATGATATTCACAGGCAACCTAAACAGCTCACTTCCAAAAATAGAAGATATTATAAGTAAGTTTGGGGCAGTTTCAGGTTACCAGGTAAACCAACTGAAATCAGAAATAATAGAGGGGAACGACTCGTCCGTAAATTGCCTAGTGAAGGATAAAATAAAGTACCTAGGAATAGAATACATCAAAAATATTAAAGGGATAGCCAGCCTAAACTTCAAGAGAGTACACAAAGATATAAGAATACTCCTTAAGGCTTGGTCTGGTTTACATCTTTCCTTTCTAGGGAAGTCAAACCTAATAAAAATGACAATAATACCAAAATGCACATACTTGTTGAATTCTCTCCCACTGGATTTTAACAAGGAACAGATTAAAAAGCTTCAAGGAGAGATATCTGGCTTTATTTGGGCTTCAAAGGGAATAAGGATCAGCTGGAAAAAATTAAGAAGAAGCAAGATACAAGGCAGCATTGCCAGTCCAGACATATTGGAGTACTACAGAGCCTTTCAGTTAAAAAATATAAGGATTTTGCTAGGCATAAGTGAAATGTGACCCGTGCACTGGAAAGTACTAATCGGACCTGAGGGGGGGATCACTATGTATATAAATCTGGACACCCCAAATTTTTCAAAAAAATCAAATTAAAGACAATAAGATCAGCAGCAAGAACCTGGTATGATATAAGAACTACCCTAGTAATAACCTATTATAGCAAATTTTCACCAATCTGGGAATCCCCCAGCACCCCGGATTGCCTAAAAGATAGGTTAATAAACCCCTTAAAGGAAGCTAATATAAACTACTGGGGACATTATCTAGATTTAAATACTACCAATTAAACAGCTGGATCAAAGGAGTAAAAGAAAATCTACAAGGGGACGAAACTATCGAACAAAAACTTTTGAACAGAGAGCCTTTCAAAAAAGAAATATCATACTGGTACTGGGCATTGATAAGATCTGGTGAGGAAAAATACAAAGCCCCCCCTGATATCTGGGGAAAGACAATGCCAGACCTCGACATTGTACATTTCTGGGAAACCTCGAATAACATTGCTGGTAAAGTCTGCTCCACTGAAAAAAAATCACCTATTCACAATTCAAAGAGCGTATTGGACCCCAAAAAAGCTGTCAAAATTAAAAAACACCACAGTAAAGAAGTGTCCCAAATGTGGGACAGAAAGAGCAGACAACCTTCATATGTTTCGAGAGTGTGAGATGCTAGAGGAATACTGGGACCAGACCGGTAAGACACTTTCTGAGGTATTAGAGCAACACTTCGAGGTAAGCATTGAAATGATTATCTTTGGGGTTAGAAATAGCGCGCACGCCACCACATTGTCCAAGGGCCAAGAAAGTATCCTTTTCTTATTAATTCTCCTAGACAGGACGTAAATTTGTATCAATTGGATAAAACAAACACCACCAAGATACCCCGATTGGCTCAACTAAATAATAAGGGAATATAGGCTGGATAAACAGGGGAGGCAAAGTAAGAAAAACAGGTTCTGGAGTATTTGGGAAAAATACAATATGGCAAGACCTAGGAGGTCCAATGATTAAGGCCATGTTAACAACGATTTCAAGCTGGGTCTTGAACCGAGTAGTCATCATGACTAGCTCCCCCTCCTCCGATAATCGTGTACCTAAATATGGACAAAAAGGGGCCCCAGAGGATAAGACAAACCGCATCCCCCAAAAGAAAAAAGCGTCCGCAGTGGACTGGTTCCAATCTATATAACGGGGCCTCTGACTCCTCCATATTCTAAGAAATATTTTGCTTGATGAGGACTAATAAAAAAAAAAAAAATAGGGAAAAGGAAAAAACTGACAGCCATTAGAGTCTTCTGTAAAAGAAGCTCCAACAACGGTTACGTAGCATAAAGCCACAGTTGCCAAAATGAGGTCTATATCTCAAGGTACCCTAAGCCAGAATGATAGCTATCCCTTACTACATTGCATCATAATATCAATTGTATCAAAAGTACGTCCCACAAATGCATTTAGTAATTTCCCATTCTACCAGCACACATAGGCTTCTTCACACCATCTTGTTATTCCTATAAATCGTTATCCTAGCCATCCTTGGTCTTGTCTCCTTCTACCATGAGAACTCGCCTCCCATCTTGTTATCGCTCTCCTTGTACCAGTTGCCGCTTCACATGCCTCACTATCTACTAAGAACAAAGACCCTCAACTTTCTGTTAACGATGCCTTGTTCACCTGCAGTGGGAACACAAATTACATGCAACATTTCTACTGCAAAGGTAAAATATGAATTCAGCTGTTAAATTAAAAATTAGGCTTGAATCCAAATGCATTTCCGGCTGGCAAGGTAGGCTAAGGTAACAAGTGCACAAGTTACATATATGTGCACTCCTTTACACACAAATAAATCAAAATATCACAACAAGTACCTATAGAGGGAAAACAATAATACCATGATTACTTAATTATAGATCTAAGCGCATGAACTCCTATTTAGTAAACACAGCACTGAGGGCCAGATGTAGTTAACCAATTACCGGTCGGTAAAGTCCGAAAATACTGAATTTCGGCCTTTGCCGACCTGTATTTGGCTTTTGAGATGTAGGGGACACAAAAACATCCGAATGGGTAAATTTACCGACTCGGTAAATTTACCGAATCCGAAACCTCACTGAATCGGTACATTTTTCGAATCGATATTATTTACCGATTTTTTATCTACATACCATTTACCGATTCTAAAATACCGAATCGGTAAAATTAGGTATTTTAGAATCGGTAATTTAGGATTACCTACATCTGGCCCTCTTTCTCTTGACTATAAACATGTTCACACATACTTGCACAAAGAATAACAATTCTATCACGTACGGTTCTAAACACATCTTTAAGTTGCATTAGATGGCAGGGAAATCTTTATATATGCCATACCCCACTTCTATTATTGACATTAGTCACACAGAATATATGTGGGTGCAAATTACATTTGGCCATACAGCAACCCCAGCACGCTTTTCGGGGTGGAGTCAATTTCACACTTCTCCACTATAAATATAGAACTGATAAAGAAACTGTCTCAAGTGTAGAATATCACAGACATGAATTATGGGTGACTAGCCATGGGTACTCTCTAGGGGCAATCTCTCTTGCAGATTTTATCTCAATTTAAAGTGTTCTCGGGTCCGTCTCAGAGTTGTGTTCCATGCACAAACCATAGGTGCGACCAATTGTCCAGTTTGGATTAGAGATGCCTTGGTATATATTGCCTGTTTGAACTCAACAGCAGTTCTGAAACTCATTTAGTTGCCATGCCTCGCACCTGCAGCAGCAGGAGACTTTCAGTGGTACAGGGGAAAGCTGGTCAGCAGCATTAGCTCACTAAAGTCAAAGACATCTTCAAAAATCCAGTGTAGCTGAAATAATATGTGTAACAAATTAGCAAAATGCTTTCAGTAAGATAGAGCCCCCTTGTATATATTTTTGTAAAACTGGGGTGTGGTATTGGGTTCTCCAGGCCTACATACTCCGCAGAATACCCTCTACACCATAAGAACTGTTGGCACGGAAACTAGAAAATGCAAAAGACAAGTCTATTAAGACCCCATGGAGTGGTGGTACATTCCTACAGCACCCTTCGGCAATGCAAGAAGTATCACACCGAACATCGGTGCAAGTCCTTCTTTTATACAATTTTACAGCAATAAAAAGGTAGGCGGTACATAGTTACAGAGTTTTAGGTACATATATGGTCATTTTTGTAACACAGCCAACTCATGGGAGGAGCTATAACACCACTGGTCAGTTTGGCGGAACATTCCTAAGTGATGACTGGTCAATCTAAACTGCGCATGTGTGGGCTTGACCATTACTAAAAATAGCCTGTTGCTGGGCAAACTCGAGTGGTCAGTGGTACAGAGGAAGGACAAAAGGGCATGCTGACCACGAGGCAACGCATTCTCTAAAATGGCCGCCGTTACATACAAAATGGCGTTCAACAACTATAGTCAAGATAAGGGTAAAACACGTGTAGCAAAGCTTAACGCTAACCCGATCATTGTCAAATTACGACAGACGACCCTTTTAGCGTTTAGCTGAAGCTACCTCATAGTGGACATAGTCGGGGTACTCATCTCCTATATCAATAGACATAGGGGCCGATTAGGATGGAGGATTTTCCGCCTCCTCTGGGCCGGCGGAAGCCACCTCCGGCCCGGAGGAGGCGGAAAATCCATTCCGGGCTCACCAAAGACCCACCGCCACATTACGATGGCTGGTGGGTCTTGGTTTCTGTCCGCTGCTTTTCCGCCGCGGTCGGATTACAACCGCGGCGGAAAAGCTCTCATTTGGCTGGCAGTGTCTATCAGACACCGCCGGCCAAATTAGGAAGCATTTGAAAACATGCTTTTCCGCGGCGGTTTTTCCGCCGTGGAAAAGCATGTGTACTTTTGATTTTGGGGGCCCGTTGCGGGCCCCCAGGGTGTTGGTGGGTGGGGGGTGCACATGGGGGGTACCTATGGTACCCCCCAGCATTTACATGCACAATGCGGCAGGCACCGCGCGGTGCCTGCCGCTTTGTGCATGTAAATGTTACACATGCACTTTTAACATTGCGGCGGGTGCTGCTTGAAGCAGCACCCGCCGCAATGTTAAATATCCAGGATGTGACCGCCAGGGTGGCGGTCACATCCTAATCGCACATGAGGGAACGCCGCAGCCCATGCGGACGTTCCCTCATACTCTGGGGTCGCGGACGGACTCAAGTCCGTCCGCGATCCTAATCGACCCCATTATCTGTGCCACTTCTTTATGAATCATTTGTTCATGTTTTGCAAAAGCTCGTTTGGATGGAATACAAGCAGAGAGACACATAGAACATAATACAGGGCCACACTGAATACAAAGGCATAAGAAAAATAATATCCCAATTATTACACATAGAATCGTCAGTAACTTCCAACCCCAAGTACTAAGCATTGAACAAAACCACCCCGAAAATGTCCATGTACCATTATCAGGATGTATCTCAGCTGCAATTTTGTGTAATTTTGATATTGCATCGTACACAGAGGGTGAATTATCTGGCACGTACACACAGCAACTACTTCCGATAATGCGGCATGCCCCCCCTCGGTCAGCTAGCACTACGTCTAACACCATCCTGTTTTGGAGTGTTACAATTCTAGATATCTGAAGCTCCTCAGTTAAATTTCCTAACGCAAAAGCAGTTTCATTGGCAACAGCTTCTACCACACGAGTTAACCTTCGTTTTTTTCGACTATTCAGAGCCGCTCCAACAAAAGAAAACAGGCCTAAATTAAATTCAACATATTGTTGCAACGCAGTGTCCGTTTGGTCTATATCATCAAGGACTACTGCTCTCTTTACCCTGTTCAATATGAAATTGTGGTAGAGAATATAGTTGTTATGATACATAGGCGGGGCAATAAACACAGGGGGTAATACAAAGGATATATAACATGTTCCTAACCATCCAGTAGGGAGACGATGGTAGCCTTTATTTCCACATATAAAGTACGTATTAGGGAGGCCACAAATGATATACCGTTTGGAGTGTCAAAGGTGAGAGTGGTGTTACATTCACTTCTGCCAACTGGGATTGTACCTTTATTACGAACACATAGGTCAGCTTTAGTATCAATAACAGTGATTACATGGGAATTGGACACATTGACACTCCGTTGATTATTGTAGACTCGTGGTGCTGACACGTTGTCAGGGCGGTACTCCTCCCATTCAAACTTAGTTCCTTCAGCTTGCGGATAGCCGTCTCGATCATTATAACATATCTTATTAAGTCAAAAGAGCAGCCCCCCTTTCGTTGGCCATCGCAAAGTGAATAGGAGGGTGTACCAGGCATTGCAAGAACCATTATGAGAAAACAGGAGTGGGATAAGCGGTGTGCCTCCTTTCTTTTGGTGTCCAGGCAACATCCCACATACCCAGCAGTTCGAAGTATTAGTCATATTGTGAGTGTGATGCAGAATTTGAATAAAACTATTGTTCAAATAAGTTTGTCGGTGTCGCTCTGCATGATAAGGCAGAGTGAAATGAAAATGTTCAGACGGAATCGGGGTAGTTGGTAACAAATGTTCTCGCACCGGTACCACAAGTTCTACTACCCAAGCTATCACAGCTATCACAACAATTGTCAGTACAAATAATACAGCACCAAGAGTTCTCTTGTCTCGCACTGCAGAAGACGCCATAGTTCAAAGTTCAAAATGTCTCAAAAACACAACTAAAAAATAAAAATATGAGTGCTGAGCTCCGAGGTAGCCGTTGGTTTCTTCTCCGAGATTCAAGACGGGTGTCGCTACACTTGGCAGAACAGATCCCCCCCCCTTGATAATCCCGGCTTCCGTTTCACAAACCCCAGAGCGGTAACTCAACCAGTCTCGCACCAAAAAAACTTCTTATCGTGGTCGCAGATTGTATCTTTCTCGTCCAGAAACAGTGTGGTCCGGGAAGGCTCCCTCCGATTCGGCAAACGTTACAGCTGGGCTCTTCTCCTCGTCCAAGATGTCTCGATAGTCAGACAACACAGTTGGGCTCACCAGATCCGGAGAGACACGGCGGCATTGAGTAGAGTGTACCCACCGCTTCCTGTTGGTAACTCGCACAGCCGTTCGAGTTGCGAGCAATGCCTGCTCGGGGCCACGCCACCTCGGTTCCAAGCTGCTTGTTCTCTCGAAAGAGCGGATCATGACATGATCCCCAGGACGAAGATTGTGAGCCTCTCCAATGGAATTGTCGGGGAGCGCTTCTCGAACCTGTTGATGAATGGAAAGTAAATCATTTGTTAATCGTGCCAAATAATCGTTCATCATTATACAAGGCACATCATGTAACCATCGCGGCTTAGGAACTCCCCATATGTTCATAGGCCGTCCAAACATCACTTCATAAGGTGTGAGGCCAGTTCGGGAATGGGGCACTGATCTGATAGATAGCAATGCCAGAGGCAAAGCATCCGGCCACTTCAAAGACGTAGATGCCACAATCTTTGCTAGCTTTAATTTCAGAGTAGCATTATATCGTTCAACAAGACCTTCTGACTGAGGATGGAACACAGCATGACATTTCTGCTGAATTCCCAATCCCTTCATCACGTATTCCACAATTTTCCCAACAAAATGAGGACCATTGTCGCTCCACAAAAATTTACAAACGCCGTATCGAGGGAAGTACTCTTTGAGCAAAACCTTAGCTGTTGTCAACGCTGTATTATCCTTCGTGGGGAAGGCCTCAATCCATTTACTGAAAGCACACACCACCACTAAGACATACTTAAGGTTATTGCAACGCTCAAGCTGGATGTAATCCATTTGCAGTACTTCAAACGGTGCAGTAGGTTGAACAAACCCTCCTTTCGGAGTATGAGTCCCTTTTGCAGGATTGTGCTGCAAACATATCAGACAGGTCTGCACTACTCTCTTGGCCGTATTGGCAATCTCAGGATGCTCCCAAACTCGCGTTAACAACCGAGTAATTGCAAGAGCTCCAACATGTGCCAATCCATGTGTCATTTGGACCATCGCTTGCAAGTAAGCTGCAGGCAATTTCCATCTTTCCATGTCTTTACTTCGCCAACAACCCTCATCATCCAGCACTCCCTCTGCTGCCCAGGTTGCGAGTTCTGCTTCAGACGCTGATCTCTGAATGTCTATTATTTCCTCTCTAGCATCATGCCATCGCTCAGCCTGTGACTTCACCACATACATTGGAGAGTCATTTCGTGACATAGCCGTTTGTCTTGCTATACTGTCTGCAAAGGCGTTACCTTGTCCCACTTTGTCAGTGACCTTTTTATGTGCGCTGCATTTGATTATCGCCACTTTCTTTGGACAAAGCAACGCATTCAAGAGATCACGCACTAGTTCTCCGTGCATGATGTGTACTCCATGCGAAGTCAAAAACCCACGCTCTCTCCAGAGTAGGCCAAAGTCATGCGCTACTCCGAAGGCGTACCGGCTGTCTGTGTAGATGTTCACACATAGGCCAGCACTCAATTCGCAGGCTCTTGTCAAAGCTATTAGCTCCGCTGCTTCGGCCGATTTCTGTGGTATTTGTGCTGTTTCTACCACTGTCTTAAGCGTCGTGATCGCATATGCTGCAGACGTTGTGCCATCTGGCAGCCTTAAACACGATCCATCAACCCACAGTTCCCCATCCACATCTGGAAGGGGCGTATCCTGTAAGTCGACACGACCCTTTGTTTGTTCTTCAGTCAGGAAAACACAATCGTGGTGTTCTTCCTCCTGGCCCTCAGCAACAGGATACGGCAATAAAGTGGCAGGGTTCAGGGTAGCACATCTCTTTAGTGTGATGTGTGGCGCCAACAGTGTGAGCTCATATCCTGTTAAACGTGCACTCGTGAGCTACTGGGTTTTCGTTTGATTTAGCAAGGCATCTACCGCATGGGGAATTAACACCAACAGTTTGTGTGACAACACTATTCCCTCACTCTGCCGTATAGCTACTGCTGTTGCTGCAACTGCTCGGAAACACCCAGGTAATCCTCGAACAACAGGATCAAGTATTGCCGAGAAGTATGCACAGGGCCTCTGCTTATCCCCGTGTGTCTGCACTAACACCGACAATGCGCAGCCCTCTTTCTCATGCACATACAACGTGAAAATCTTTGTGTAATCTGGTGTACCTAGCACTGGTGCAGAACAAAGGGCTTGTCTCAATTGTTCAAAAGCATTCTGACATTCATCTGTCCATTCAAGAGGCATTGGTGTAGTTTTGGACAATAATGCTAACAAAGGTTTTATAATGTGCGAAAACCCCATTATCCACTGTCTACAAAAAGACGTTAGACCTGTAAAGGCACGTACATCTGTCTGAGTGCGGGGGACTGGTGTATCTAAAATTGCTTGAATTCGATCAGATGTTAATGCACGTCCCTCCTTAGACAAAAGATGACCGAGATAGGTCACCTTTGGTCTACAATATTGTAACTTTTTCCTAGAAACTTTGTGATTGTTCTTAGCAAGAAAGGAGAGCAAAGCAAGAGTACTCTCCTCACACTGCGCATATGTGTCTGCAGCCAGTAAAAGATCATCAACGTACTGGATAAGAGCTACTCCAGACTGCAATTCAAAAGAATCAAGCTGTCTCTTTAAAGCCTGGCTATAAATGCTAGGACTTTCTGTATAGCCTTGAGGAAAACGACAAAATCTATACGATTTATTATTTAACGTGAAACCAAATAGATATCTGCTGTCGGGATGGATGGGAATTGAAAAGAAGGCATTTTTAAGGTCAATGACAGAAAACGTGGTGGCAGTGGGGGGGACCAAAGTAAGTAAGGTGGTGATATCAGACACCACCGGGTACTGGGGCACTACAATTTTGTTTATTTCTCTCAAATCGATAATAAATCGATAGACTTTGTCGTCTGTGTCTTTCTTTAGGATCGGAAGAATCGGGCTGTTACAAACATTGTAGGGAACCTCCTCCACAACTCCTGCAATAATCAAATCCTGAACAATGTGCGTCAGGGCGATATCACCTTCTCTAGATATCTTATACTGGGGTACACGTGGCAAAGACACTCCCTCCTTAACAGTTATTCGAATAGGCGGAATGAGCATCTGTCCCACATCCGTGTCTGATGTAGCCCATAACGTGTGTGGGAGAGAGGCTAATGCTTCAATTTCCTGCATGGTACAAAGTCTTCCTGCATCCGGGTAATTGTCATTCAAAATAACCCGCACTCCTTCAGGAGCGCAGCGTATTGTTGCTCGAAAGTATTTAAGTAAGTCTATGCCCATAATATTGTCTGGGGTATGAGGCGACAATAAGAATGGGCACAGACCAAAGAATCTGTCAATGCAAAATGCAAGAGGTTGTGACAGTGGGCTTGGAGAGGGTGTGCCATGGAACCCTATACATGTAATTGTTTCGCCAGACAGGGGAGCCCTTGGAACCAAGTTTTTAGACAGAGCACTACGAGTAGCTCCTGTGTCAACTAAAAACTGATCAGTAGAACCCAAAACGCCCGCTGATACATATGGACCTCTTTGATCTACTGGCACTTCAACCGATTCCACACCCCATCCTACGCAATCCTATGCGTGCACATAATCCTGAGACTCCATGTTCTCACCCTCTGATATCTGGTATTGATTCCGTCGATCAAAGGTATTTCGATCATCCTGACCACGACCCCTCACCTCAAACCTACCACGATCACTTCCTCCACCTCTCGCCCCCGAATAACTATTCTGTGTCCTTCCACCTCCTCGACCACGCTGACTACGTTGCTCACGAAGCACCGGACAATCTTCAGCCCAATGCCCAAACTCTTTACAGTATGCACATTGGTCCTCAGCAATATCGGTACGACCATAAGACGTACCATACCCTCCTCGTCTGCCTCTATCATTCCCCCGTGGCTGCATAGCACGAACCTGAGCCAACATCACTTTTGTCTTTAACTCCTTCGCCTTCTTATTGGCACTTTCTTTAGCCTCTAATTCCTGCCGCTCATAATACTGAGCCATAGTTAACAAAGACGCAGGGGTCGCCGTGGTCCAGGAACTTTCACTAGTTTTCAATCGCTTTGCAATCTCCGGTAGGAGATTAGCCACATACTTATCGACAAACAGATGCCTACCCGTATCATCCGTTAATAATTGCCCACTGTAATCATGAAACGCTTCTTCAAAACGTGAAAAGAAGTCAGATACCGACTCGTCCTGCTTCTGTTTGCAAGAGGCTAACATAGTCCAATCAATTTTTTTAGGGGGAACAAGCGTTTTTAATTTGTTCAGAATAGCTGTTGGGAGATCTAGAATTAACTGACAAGGCTTACATGCAGGTTCCCTGTCTAAATCAGCTTGGCCTATAGTTTTCCAATCCGCTCCTAAAATCGCTTGATCATCAAACTTACGAATTGCTCTCCACATATCAGGGGGCAGTATTAACCCAAAGAAAAGATCGATATCAACTAGTGTCATAACACAGGAAAAAATAGCCCCCTCCACTCCTTCATAGAAAGCTGCCGGATTTTTACGGGGATCAGGTAAAGCGTTTTTCAATGCCATAACATCTGCTCTATTCCAAGGCGTATACACCCAATTATATATAAAATACCCTTTTGCATCCCCGGACAATTTATCATCACTGGTACCTTGCCCTTTTGGGGGAACATACAAAGGTGCAGCTTCACGCATAGGCATAACATGAACTTTAGAACTCTTATCTGCTCCAAAGATAGAACACTCTTTGGATTGCTCCGTCGACCCCGGTGCAGACTCGTCTGATGCTTTTTGTGCTTCCAGTAATCTGGACGCCTCATCCCGTAGCTGGACCAACTGTTGGAAAAACCCATCCGCATCTGTAATAACAAATAAACCTTTACACATATTCTCACGATGAACTGATATATCCTTAGGTTCTAGATCTTCTGAATATTTCCTAAATCGTTCTACAACTTCATCTCCGAAAGCACTTAGAAAATACAATGGTTCTCGCTCTGACCATTTATTCCTTTCAATATTAATCTCTGACATAGTTATTTTATTCAAATTGAGTTTTCGAGCGAAACTGCGCAACTCCGCAGCTTCACTAGCAGTTAACCTCTTACTCTTACTCCCTCGACCATCGTCGTCCGAGCCCTCATCTGGAGCCGTAGGCAAAACGTACGGAGGCGGGCACCGATCTAGTAATGAAAAATCATCAACTTCATTAGTAAGGACAGGATAAAGCGGCTGCCGAATAGGAAATTGACCGCTCGTTTTCAAGCGAAACTGTACAACTCCGCAGCTTCACTAGCAGTTAACCTCTTACTCTTACTCCCTCGACCATCGTCGTCCGAGCCCTCGTCCGGAGCCGTAGGCAAAACGTACGGAGGCGGGCACCGATCTAGTAATGAAAAATCATCAACTTCATTAGTAAGGACAGGATAAAGCAGACGCCGAATAGGAAATTGACCGCTCGTTTGCAAATTACGTTCCCGTGCCTCCCTCTCTTTCTTTTCCTGCAACTCCTTCTCCTCCAGCTGTAAAGCCTTATCTCAAGCAGCCTTGCGCTGCTCTTTTTCCACCAAGGCAATCTCACGCTTCATTCGTTCACGCACTGCTTTCTCCCACATTCGTACACAATCAAACATATCTTGTCTAGACCTGCGCTGGAACAAACATTGCTCCACAAACTGAACCTTTCGTAAATCAAACGACCCATGTAGTGGCCATTGCAACTCGGGATCAGATTTGGTATATTTATTCCATAATTTACTGTACAATATAGGGGGAAGGCCAAATTTGACATACATTTCACGGTTGGGTGTCCCCTCTGGGGGAGCCGGCTGAGATTCCTTTAGTGGATAAGTGGTACCATTCCCAAGACAGCACATTCCTCGGAGTGTACTTAAAACAGGCATGTTCAAAGAGTATCACGAAAACGCGATACCACAAAAATGGCACTTACTATACTTCTCACAAAATGTGCCGCTCAAACACAAACAAAATTAGAGAAATATCTCTACATGCCTGCCTATGTGAAGTGCACTGCACATATGGTTCAAATCATAGGATCAAATGTTAGCTAACTCAAAACATATTCATAGAACCACAGTAAGCGTCCGCAGACTCCCTTACCAATCACAAGCTTACCAAAATCTCAAATATCCAGGTTCCAACTGCCAAGGTCTTTAATCGAATCAGCCAACCCGGCACTGTACGACAACTCAAACGAGCAGGATCTCAGTCGGGGACCGGCGCCACCTGGAAGGTCAGATCAGAAGCAAAGGAAGTAAACACCGTGGGTGCCAAGACTCAGGTCACTCAGAGGCAGCGTACGCGTCCATGGTGAGTTTCCAATCCTTCGTCACGACCTCTCCTTCGGGCATCCGAGTCGCCGATGAGTCCCTTCGTGGTCGCCAATTTGTGGTATTGGGTTCTCCAGGCCTACATACTCCGCAGAATACCCTCTACACCATAAGAACTGTTGGCACGGAAACTAGAAAATGCAAAAGACAAGTTTATTTTTAAACCCCATGGGGTGGTGGTACATTCCTACAGCACCCTTCGGCAATGCAAGAAGTATCACACCGAACTTCGGTGCAAGTCCTTCTTTTATACAATTTTACAGTAATAAAAAGGTAGGCGGTACATAGTTACAGAGTTTTAGGTACATATATGGTCATTTTTGGAACACAGCCAACTCATGGGAGGAGCTATAACACCACTGGTCAGTTTGGCGGAACATTCCTAAGTGATGACTGGTCAATCTAAACTGCGCATGTGTGGGCTTGACCATTACTAAAAATAGCCTGTTGCTGGGCAAACTCGAGTGGTCAGTGGTACAGAGGAAGGACAAAAGGGCATGCTGACCACAAGGCAACGCATTCTCTAAAATGGCCGCCGTTACATACAAAATGGCGTTCAACAACTATAGTCAAGATAAGGGGAAAACACGTGTAGCAAAGCTTAACGCTAACCCGATCATTGTCAAATTACGACAGGGGCACAGTCATATTTTGAAACACATACAGTGTGATGTCCTGTGACATGATGTCAATGATGTCACCTGGCTAGTGCTCATTGTTCAAAGCCAAGCAGCTTTGGAATTTTATATTACAGCATACCAAAGAGGTCAGTTGGGCTGAGCAGGGGAACTTGCTCATGTGTTTTGAATCAAGCTCTGACCTGAACTGGCTCCATAGGCGTCCTGTGCATTAATAAGGAAAATGTTTACACTGGAGCAAACACCTCAATGGCTACTGCCAACTGGAATTGAAGTTGACACCGCTTGCTGAAGGAATTGGTGAGAAGTATGCTTAAAACAAAGTGTGGCACTTAACAAGTGTTGCATGAGAAAAATATGCAGCGTGCGCTGCAAGCAGGTTCACCTATTGAAACAAGCTCCACAGCACTCTAAAATATGCAGAATGTTTAGGTAGCCATCTTGGAGCAGGTTCACTCATTGACTTTACTGTCAAAGATTTTACATTTTATATTTTCTTGAATCCTGCTCAGTATCCTAATGCACTATTTTCAACAATGGTTTTAAATGATAACAGTTTTTAAATGTACTACGATATCGAGACTTTTTATATGTACTGTAATATTTTATCTCTGTACTTTTTATGGTTTTGCTATGATATAACCGAATAAAAGTTTTATGAACTGAACTGAACATTTTATATCATTTTTTTTCTGTTTTGTTGTTTAACAAGAGCAGATGTGGCAGTTCTGGAAGCTTGGTGTAACAAGTAAGAGAGGCAAAGCACTCCACCTGGAAGTATAATTTTTATAGTGGTGGAGGACATTTTGAAACATGACTATACAGCAGTGAAAGGCACACTTGGTTTACTGGGATTTTGCTTACACCACGTTGATGGGCCTAATTCATAATTCAGTACAGTAATTTTCGGCTGTTTAACCGTAGAACATTTATTCTGAGTTGTCATTCATTAGAGTGCACACTTCAACTTACAGTACATGTTTATATCATAGGATCTGAAGAAACATGCAGAACGTGACCCCTCCACAGTCTTTTTAAACTGTTTCAGGTAAAGCACCAATAAGGTGGGAGAAGTGGGAAAATATATTTATTAACTATGCAAGAGTCTGCGGAACAAACTTGAGTGCTGAAAGAAAATACTCTCCTCTATTGCATTGTTTAGAGGGGGATGACACGAAATTTTAGAAGCTTTACCTGATTTCTGTGTTGAAGAAAAGTGAAATGTAAATTAATTTTAAAATTCGATGGTGAAGTTAGACTTGCATTACCTGCCAAAAGTTAGCACAATAACGATACAGTACTATTTTGGCCTAAGGGAACATGGAAGGGATGAATCTATCGAAGATTACATCACTAGTTTAAGGACGCTAGCTTCCACATGTAATTTTTGTGGAGGCACGGATAAATAATTCAGAGATCAGTTTATTTTTACGTCTAGCAGTGATAAGATTGGAGAGGAGTTATGACTCAAGGATGAACCTCCTCTTGAAGAAGTGATACATTTTGCCAAAGAATGGAACACATGTGAGTTGTTTAAAGGAATTGAGTAACTCAACTAAGCAAGTTGTTGTACACGAGAAGGTTGAAGAGTCAGTATGTGTGGTGAAAGGAAAGAAAGAAGGTATGAAAGATGATAATCAAATATTTAAGGGAGAATGTTTCAAGTGTGGCAGGCAGAGGCACAAAGCCAATATGAGTGACTGTCCTGCATTACCTGTTGTCTGTAATCAGTGTGGGAAAGGGGGTTGTTATGCAAAATATTGCACAACCAAAAAAAGAAAACAAAGAGGGAAAGATATGCAAGAAATCACACAAGAGATCGTATTTCAGGTTGAGACAGCATCTTGTTATAGTGGCACATGTAATACTGCAAAGCATTATCAACCTTCTTCCGTGGGGAGAGCCAACTTGATGAATGTGTTGATGAGAGCTGATTCATGCTTACATTGGTGGCAAATGTAATAATCCCGAGCATGAAGATCCTACTGTCATGGTGAGAATCAACTCAGTGGATGTGTTGATGAGATTCGATTCATGCTCACTTTTAACAATACTTTCAAATCAGGTATTTTGCAGTAAATTTGGAAATGAAACAAACTGCTCTGGGTTTGCTTGATGTGCAACTCCCATGGTTATGGTGGGGGTCCAATAGAAACATGAGGATATTTGGAGGCAAATTGTGGAGTGGGTGATCGTTTATGTGTAGGAAAAGTTGACTTTTCGATCAAAGAAGGTAATCTGATTCGATGGCCTTACCAGAAAGCTTTAGGTATTAAGCTTGATCCCTACTCTGATTCCCAGGTGGTGGTACATGGTGTTCAACAGGAAGCCATTCATTTTTCAAACAATTGTTCAGAGGGAAGTTGGGTTGTCTAAATGGATACAAACACAAAATCAGACTAAAGAAGGGGTGCCCGGCCAATTGCAGCCAAGGTACAGTGCATTCCTTTGTGTGTGCAGGACTGCGTCAGGGTTAAATTGAAAAATGTAACGGATGCATGCATCAATGAGACAATAGCAGCTACGGAGTGGTTAGTTCCCATAGTGGTAGCTAGGAAAGCCAATGGAGATGTTTGTCTGTGTGTCCACTTAAGAGCACTTAATCAGAAGGTGATTTTTGATAAATTTCCTCTTTGAACATTGATGAGTTAGTAACCACACCGGCAAGAGCAAACTATTCTACAACACTTTATTTGACTTCAGCCTACCACCAGGTGGAACTTGATGATTCATCTCAGCAGTTGACAGCTTTGATAACGCCAATGGGAGCGTATACATTTAAAAGGATGCCCTATTGGTTAGTGTCCACAGCATCAGTATTTCAGAGGGTGATATCAAGATAATCTGTTTATTTTTTGAAAGGATAGAGAAAGGATAGAGTTGAGCACAAGTATAGAGTATGTACAGCTTAGAAAAGACTAACTAAAGCTGGTCTAACATTAAAAGAAATCAAATGCAAATTTGGTGCATGGTAAGTGAATTATCTGGGTCACCATATTTTGGACTCTGGTATTTGGCTGAAGAGGGAGTTAGAGGACACCATCATAAACCTTGAATATCCTAGTAACAAGGAGGAATCAGTATAATTCCTAGGAATGACAGAATACTACAACAAATGTGTACATTATGCACATAATACTGTCAATTTGAGAGCTGCTCTTAGTAAGAAAGTGGAGTTTCAATGGAACACTGACTGCAAGTCAGAATTTGACAGTTTGGAAATAGATTTGCAGAATGCACCCAGTTCGATGACACCATTATAGTTACAGATGCAAGCTTGATGGGTCTAGGCACAGCTCTGCTTAAAAAAAAATGGTGTTTAGGAACTGATTGTGTGTGTTTCACATTGTTTGAAGGAGTCAGAGCAAAAATAATCAGTAATTGAGAGGGAGGCATTAGCTAAATATTTGGCTTGCGTGGGGAACTTCTTCTTGGGTTCACTCTGACGATAAACCTTTAAAAGAGGTCTTCATGAAAAATTGACTTATTCAATATCATCCAGATAACCTAATGGATCATTTCCTTTCAATCAATCAATCAATTAATCAATCAATCAATCGACGATTTGTAAAGCGCACTACTCACCCATGAGGGTCTCAAGGCGCTGGAGGGGTGGTTTGGGCGGCTCCGACTCATCAGAAGAGCCAGCTCTTGAAGCTCTTCCTAAATGCTTGCAGTGTGGGGGCTCATCTGATGCTGATGGGGAGTTAATTCCAGGTCTTTGTCGCAATGTAGGTGAAAGCACTACCTCCTTTCTGCCTCTGCGGATCCGAGGGACTTCGGCCAGGGAGAGGTTGGCGGAGTGGAGGTTTCTATTGGGAGTGTTGAAAAAGATTCTTTTGTTGAGGTATTGGGACTGGTGTTGTGGACGGATCTCTAGGCGTGTGTGAGCAGCTTGAAAGTCACTCTCTTTTCGACAGGGAGCCAGTGGAGGTGTTGCAGGTGCTGGGTGATGTGGTATTGTCGTGGGATGCTGAGGATGAATCTGGAAACGGCGTTCTGGATGGTCTGGAGTTTGAGGAGTAGAGATGTGTTGATTCCGGCATAAAGGGTGTTCTCATAGTCAAGTCTTCTGGTTATGACTGTCTGGATTCGGGAGGATCCATTTGAAGATCTTACGGAGAATGCAGAGGGAGTTGAAGCATGAAGAAGATACAATGTTGATCTGTTAGTTTATGGTGAGATGGTGAGGGAGGAGTCAAGTATGATGTCGAGGTTGCGGGCATGGTCCGTTGGTGTGATAGGTTTGCCGAGGGCAGGGGGGCCACCAGGTGTTGTCCCACACGGAGGGGGCGGATCCGAGGACAAGGATTTCTGTTGTCTCTGAGTTGAGCTTCAGGCAGCTGCTGTTCATCCAGGATGCAACATCCTTCATTCCTTCCTGGAAGCTGTGTCTGGTAATGTCGGGTTCCTTGGTGAGGGTGTCGATGGTGTAGGATAATATGCTGAGTCCGTGTTTTCTGACGATGATAGCAAGAGATGCCATGTAGATGTTGAAGAGCTTGGGGCTGAGTGAGAATCCTTGGGGTAAACTGCATCTGATCTCTGTGGTTTCGGAGAGGAAGGGCGGGAGTCTGATGCTTTGAGTTCAGCCGGCGAGGAAGGAGCAGATCCACATCTAGGGCAGTTCCCTGTATGCTGGCATCATAGAGTCTGGCAGTTAGTGTGCGGTGGGAGACAGTGTCAAAGGTCTAGTAGAATGAGGGCTGCCCGGTGGCCTTGGTAGAGGAGAGTGCGGATGTCATCTGTGGCAGCTAGCAGTGTGGTCCCGGTGCTGTGGTTGCTGTGGAATCTAGATTTGGACATGTCCAGGATCGAGTTGGATTCTATGAAGTTTGTGAGCTGGTCGTTGACAATCTTCTCAGTGACTTTGGTAGTGAAGGGGAGGAGAGAGATCGGTCTGTAGTTCTTGAGGTCCGTCGGGTCTGCAGAGGGCTTCTTGAGGCAGTGTTTGACTTTTGCGTGTTTCCAGTCATGGGGGAATGTGCCTGTTTCGAGGATGCAGTTGATTGCCTGTCGTAGTTCAGGTGCTATGGAGGAGGCGGCTCTGGGGAAGATGTGCATCTGGCAGGGGTCATGGGGGCTCCTAATGGTCTTTGCGGTGTCTTCTGTGGTGACAGGGCCTAGGTGGTGATGGTAGGCTGGGTGACGTTGCTGGTGTTGTGTCGGGCCTTGGTTCTGTTTATCGAAGTTGTCGCAGAGAGTCCTGATCTTGTGTTGGAAGAAGGAGCCAAGGTTGTTGCAGATGTCCTGGGAGAGAGGGACTTCAGAGGTTATTCTGGGGGGGTTTGATGAATTCTTGTATGATGCTGAAAAGTTCCTTAGCCTTGTGGGAGTTGGAGAGGATTCTGTCCTGGATGAAGTTTCTCTTTGTGGACCTAATGAGTTCGTAGTTTTCTGCCACTGTGGTCCTGTAGGTGGTGTGTGCTTCTGAAGTTTTGCTGTTCCTCCATGCGTTCTCGAGTAATCGGCAGGTGCCTTTGGATTCTCAGAGGTCTGTGGGGAACCAGGAGGCTTTTGTAGTGTGTTATCTGTTGGAGCTCTGGAGAAGGACGAGCGTATTTGTGCAGTCGGTGATCCATCTGTGTAGTTCGTTGGCTACAGCGTTGACATTGGTCGTGGTGGTTGGAGGAGTGCAGTTGAGGGCAGAGTTGAAGTGTTCATCGGTTATATTGCTCCACTTCCTGCACGGGGCGTGGTGTAGGCTTGTGTGCAGTGGGTTTCGAGAAGGGGACACAGTGGTGGTCCGTCCAGATAGGTTGCATGGTGTGACTCAATTGAATGCTGTTTCCTCCTGCGAAGATGGAGTCAAAGGTGTATCCTGCCTTATGGGTGGGGGTAGTGATGAGCTGCCTCAGTCTGATGTTGGTGAAGTTGTCCAGGAGGGCGGTGCAGTTGAGGTTGGCGAGATGGAAAAGTTTGAAGAACTTTGGAGCAACTTTGGAAAAAAGCTCCATAAGTGGGTCGACTCAACCTGGCCAGGTTCACCCAGCTACAAAGCTCTAGAGGGCCGACTTCCAAAGTTTGATCAGAAGTTGGTGGAAACCCAAGCTGGCGAACCCTCACCGAGTCCGACCTGGTGTAGAGCATTGAGGGACCCTGGGAGAAATAACGTAGTGAAAGTTTCTAAGTCCAAACGTAGAAAAGGTGACCGGGACCAACCGCAAGAGTCAAGCCGGCCACATTCAACCACGAACTGGCCTGGATCTCTGGTTCGTCCCGCTAGAAAGCTCAAGAGGCCTGACTCCCATAGGTTGGAACGGGAGCTCGTCGCAAAGCAATCCGGCGAACCCTCACCAAATCTGTACTGGCTGAGAGCTTCGGGGGACCCGTGGAAGAAAAGCTCCAGAAAATTTCTAAATCAGAAGGTAAAAGCTTTGACCAAGACCTACCATGAGAGGTTGCCCTGCAGAGCTTCTTAACAACTTTTACTTTGTCCCGGTCTAGCGCAACGAGACGTCCCAATAGGCGCTATTGGTTTCTATGTACTAAATAATGCTAAATTCTTAAAAATGTATATCTCCGGTTTCCGATATTATATATTTTTCAATTGGGTGTTATTCTAAAGACAAAACGATACACTATTTTTATAAATTGGTATTGTCAACTGTTTCACATAGAAAGCTGGAGTTGTACCAGACAAAGTGTCAGAACTAGTTACATAATAATATGTCTGCATTCATGGATATGAATCTCACCAGTCTAACACAAATAACCACTCCTTAAACAGACCACAAAAAAAAGTGGGTGACAAGCAGCGATGACTGGTAATTATGGAAACGTGCTTCTTGACATGGTGTAGGTGACCAGGTTGGAGGAAATTTCGAGAATGGAGCAGGCACCAAGGTAGATTACTCGCATAAGGACCCTGAAGGCTGTGACAGTGGAAGAGGGAAAAAAATACTCTGAGAAAAAAGCATGGTAGAGGTGCAGAATGACCAGGAATCTGTGCTGTGTCACAAAAGTGGAGACTTCGCCTGCAGAGGAGAACCAAAGAAACAGAGTCAGTGGAAGGAAATTAGCCAAAACCAAACCTAGCCAAAGAACGTCCCCATGGATGAATACAGTAAAAAAAAGGTATGAGAATCAGGTGTGAGAACTAAGGTACTGGGAAAGGCTAACCCCCACTGCTCCTATATGAGAGCCAACATCCTAAATCCTTAAGGGACAATTTGCCTCTATGGGCAATTTCTACGAGTACGGCCGAATTGCTCAACACCTACAACTTTTCAAAAACATGCCAAAGGGCTATCCCGACAACATTACCCGAAAAAACTGATTACACGCTCATGGAAACGGGCGGCCAACAACCATTGCGACGCCCTGTTAGAGGTCACAACTGAGAAACCACCTCTTGACCGACTAACTTTAGTGACCACCTACAACACTAACTCAAATCAGTTCCAACGGATTGTGAGGAACAATTGGAAAATTCTCAATTTTGGCAATGAGAAAATTGAACCCCCCCTTTTTGCCTTTGAAAGGTCCACCCACCTAAGGGATCAGCTGATACATACTCGTCCCAGAGATCGTCCCAAAAGAGTAGTAGGGACTCTTTGGAACACTGCGGCAGTTACCAGGCATCACCCCTGCGGTAACTGTACTGTTTGCCCACAAACATCGAAAGTTACCCAAATCGAGATAGGCACAGATCGCCCCTGGATCCTGAAAAACTTTACAAATTGTAACAGTTCACAGGTAATCTACTTACTCACATGCCCCTGCCGAGAACAATATGTAGGGATGACTACCAGGAAAGTGCGGACGAGGATGCTAGAGCACAAAAGTGCTTTTCGGTGCAAAAAGAGTGTCTCCAAACTTACGAAACACTTCATTGAGCGAAATCAAAGTGAGACTGGTTTCACCTGGACAGTCCTGGAAAAGCCTTTTGTACCATCCCACATTGGGGACATAGCTAGATACTTATTTGTCAAGGAACAAAAATGGATATTTAGATTGTCTACAGATTCCCGGGGTCTAAATGATGAAATTCCCTGGACCATGCTATGACCTGCTGTCAGATATCTAAAATTTCCTTGCTGAGGTGCTGTATCATTCATGACAACCTCACTCACGTGCGTACGAAGAAAATCATATACAATCTTGATACTTCTTGGTACATATTTAATTAATGAGAAACCTTCTTTTCACTGTTCAGATCTTGTACTACATACGACCACCTTACCATTTAGTACACTTATGAAGTGAAATACAGGACCTTATTAGGCACTAGTGTTGCAACCTCAATACTGAAAACTGCCCAGCAATCAGAACCTACAGATAGAGTCTGGATATCTTCATAATGAAATTGTGTTACATTGTAAGTCGTGATACAGTTTCTCATAAAAGTCTATTCACGCACAACATAGAGTATATATATTTATATAAAATAAAGCTGACTATACCATCCCCTATGTATTACTTGTTGGAACTAGCTGAGACAAGGATAGAACCCTTGTCCCTTCGATCTTATGAACTACAATTCCCATCTTTTTGAACGAACTCAGTAGTTCTTTATCGGCTCGTATCCCCACCTTTCATCGGGCTTAAGGTGATTACAACACATCGGAAAAATACACACGGAGTACTACAAATCTGTATTTTTGCCTCCGGTTCCGACAATAAAAATAAGATCTTTATATAGGCATGCTTAATATTCATTGAAACCGAAATCAGAATCAGACACCAAACCTGTCGGACTACATTTCCCACGTTTGGTAGTACTTTATAGATCTCGCGATAACGCGCTTTAAAATACACTAACAGCGAGACTACGCGGAGCCGAGATGAATCCCCTCTATCGGCCGCGATCGTCTCTAAAAACAACTCATTAAGCTGATTCACAATGAGACACTATGCGATTCGCCTAACATCAGTGTAAATTAGTTGATGCCTCCCCACACATGCGATGCTTCACACCCCGCCGTGATAGGGGGATTCAAGAGGAGTGGCATCTATATATGACACTTTCTTTCTTCGAGCGTTGCCTCCCCCAACCTCAGACATAGTTCGGGGCAACGACGGAGAGGTGAGTGTAGCCACCAGGTCGTGGTTTCTAATATTCTGTGAACATGAGCTCATGTCCTTGTAGTGAGACAGCTATGTACACTCTCCCACACTATGTAATTGGCGAGCCTGTGGGTGAGCATAGTTGGAGACTGGCTGAGAGAATGTCCTAAGATAAGACACTTACTAGGGATTCCCGGTAGATAGAAGGGTATAGTTCCTTTTTTCTCTTTCTTAATTTGGATTCCCCTTCCTTTCTTATCTCTAGAGCGTGGCCTCCCTTACTCCGAGCTTGGTCCATGTGAGGTGAGGCATTTTCCCCTGTCAAGAAGGGTGAGTAAGGAACTATTGTGGTCCTTTTCTAAACAGATTTATATTGTTGAATATCCAATGCATTTATACCACTTTGCATTCTTGTTTCAGGTGATTGATACACCAGCTGACATGGAGGGATAGGAATATATATCCTTTAAGATGTCACTGTATTTGATTTCTTTATTATTTTGAGTGTGGTTTGCACTAGCAGTAGCAAACGTTTTTCTAAGAACAGAGGCCGTGAGGAAAGCCAATGGAGTATTTCCCCTATTTGGCAGAAACATGTCGGCCCCTAAGCAGTCATTTGTTTATACTGCGTTTTTGCGCTGTTCTGGTTTTTAAACTGAAAGAGGCTTACAGCTATTAAAGTTTCTTTACTGTGAGTTCTCTATTCTATTTTAACTTCACTTTTCCCTACACTTTCACCCTTTGCACTGCACTTGGACCCATTTGGTGATCCCACGCATGGTCAGCAAGCGATTGACCCCAGCGATGTGGGCTTGACCCCAGTCCTGCCAGGCGGATCTGGAAGTAGTCTCAATGATCTAGAGACACCCCAGTCCAGCCCTGTGGATGACAAAATGAGAAAATGAGATCACCAACAAGATTTTGATGGTAATCCATCTCTGGATCTTGGGTCTCACCTACCTTTGCTGGTGGTCACATGCGTTGTATTAATAAACTCTATAAAAAGACCATTTAATTATTCCAAATGTTTTGCACTGCCCATGCCTCCCAGACAGTAAGTTATTCCTGACACACATCTCATCACTTGATTCGTTCAAATGCTGAACCAAGTATTGAGGCACAGGTCTCCACTCTCCCAGGTCAAAGAATTAGCCACTAAACTGCATCTACAGAGAAACTTTAAATGCAGGGCTTGAGGTTTTTAGCTGCTATCCCTTTGGCAATGTTGGTTGTTGTAAGATGAGTAGGATTTTTTACCTTATGCTATGTCACACTCCTGCATGGGGCCAAAGTCATTGCTGTGATGAGCCTCCTCATCATATTTGCCAGGGTCGGATTGGGATCAAAATTTGGCCCGGGCACTGATGAAAAAAGTGGCCCACATTTGCGGGGCGTGGCCCACATTCGCAGGCATGGCCCACATTTGCGGATGTGCCTTTTCATGAAACACACAAGGAATGTAAGTGGTAGGATATTGTTCTTGGGAAGGACACAGGGCCAAGGTGACAATGTCCTACAAGCTGAACACCTTATTCCCAGCCCTCCAGTGCAGGAGCATCTGAAAATAGCGAGGCCCGTTTTTCTTAAAAAATTATTCCCCAGCCCTCTAGCACAGGAGCACCTGAAAACAGTGAGGCCCCTTTCTCTTAAAAATGTATTCCCCAGCCCTCCAGCGCAGGAGCACCTGAAAACAGCAAGGCCCCTTTCTCTTAATAAATGATTCCCCAGCCCTCCAGCGCAGGAGCACCTGAAAACAGCGAGGCCCCTTTCACTTTAACGATTATTCCTCAGCCCTCCAGCGCAGGGCAACTGAAAAACACAAAGGCTCCTTTCTATTACAAAATTATTCCTCAGCCCTCCAGCGCAAGAGCACCTGAAAAACAGCGAGGCCCATTTCTCTTTAAAAATGATTCCCCAGCCCTCCAGTGCACGAGCACCTGAAAACAGCGAGGCCCCTTTCTCTTAAAATATATTCCCCAGCCCTCCAGCGCAGGAGCACCTAAAAACAGTGCGGCCCCTTTCTCTTAAAAAATTATTCCCCAGCCCTCCAGCACAGGAGCACCTGAAAACAGCGAGGTCCCTTTCTATTACAAAAATATTCCTCAGCTCTCCAGCGCAGGAGCACCTGAAAAACAACGAGGCCCATTTCTCTTAAAAAATGATTCCCCTGCCCTCCAGCGCAGGAGTACCTGAAAACTGTGAGGCCCCTTTCTCTTAACACCTTGGCTGCTAGGCGTTTTCCCCCCCTGTGCTGGAAATTGCTTTATTACTTGATTTATGACGAGCTCAGCTCGTCATCAGCACAGCTCAACTGTGCATCATGACGAGCTGAGCTCGTCATGAGCATCGAAAGGGTTACAAATGTAATCCCCAGCCCTCCAGCGCAGGAGAACCTGAAAAACAGCGAAGCCGCTTTCTCTTAAGAAATTATTCCCCAGCCCTCCAGCCCAGGAGCACCTGAAAAGAGCGAGGCCCTTTTCTCTTAAAAAAAATATTCCCCAGCCCTCCAGCACAGGAGCACCTGAAAAACAGTGAGGCCCCTTTCTCTTAAAAAAATATTCCCCAGCCCTCCAGCGCAGGAGTCTGAAAACAGCGAGGCCCTTTTCTCTTAAAAAATTATTCCCCAGTCCTCCAGACTATCCAATGGGGCAGCCTATCTATGGAATAGATTACCTCTGGACTTGAGATTTCAAGCTAATAGAAAGATGTTCAGGAAGAACCTGAAGACGCTTCTTTTTGTCACTTTAACTGCCGATGAATCAATTTCTGGACTCCTCACACACACCAGCGCCAAGACGCCACGGCAATCGAGCGCTTTATAAACTTGTATCCTATCCTATCCAGCGCAGGAGGACCTGATAAACAGCGAGGCCCCTTTCTCTCAAAAAATTATTTCCCTAGCCCTCCAGCCCAGGAACACCTGAAAACAGCGTGAACCCTTTTCTAATAAAAAAAAATCCCCAGCCCTCCAGCGCAGGAGTATCTGAAATCAGCGAGGCCCTTTTCTCTTATTCCCCAACCCTGCAGAGCAGGAGCACCTGAAAAACAGTAAGGCCCATTTCTCTTAAAAAAATATTCCCCAGCCCTCGAGCGCAGGAGCACCTGAAAACAGCGAGGCCCCTTTCTATAAAAAAATGATTCCCCAGCCCTCCAGCGCAGGAGCACCTGAAAAACAGCGAAGCCCCTTTCTATTAAAAAATTATTCCCCAGTCTTCCATCGCAGGAGCACCAGAAAACAATGAGGCCCCTTTCTCTTAAAAAATGATTCCCCTGCCCTCCAGCGCAGGAGCACCTGAAAAACAATGAGGCCCCAGCTATTTGTAAATTACTCAGCCCTCCCCAGCCCTTCACTGCCTCAGGGCAATGGCGTGGCAGGAGAGGGGGCTAAAGAAAAAAAACACAGCTTCTGGGCCATCCATGGTGATGGGGGGGGGGAGAGGCTAAGGTGAAGATGGTGCGAGTTCCCAACATCACCTGGCCCCACAGGGAGACCCATTCTACCTCGCCCACTAAGGCCAGAATGAGAAGGGCTGTGAGCGAGGTGTTAATTCACATGTTGTTTCTGGACTGCGTGGGCCCCAGGGGGGCCAAGGTGAAAATGGCTCATAAGCCTGAGCAACACCTGGCCCCCTGGGAGGCCGATTCTGGCACGCAATCACCCCTCCCAGCCCACCATCAGCATGATTGCATGGCAGGGCAGGGGGTCAAGGAGAGGCCACAGCTGATAATAGCTGAACGGCCGGCTACACAGCGAAGCTGCTTTCCTCTCACTGTCTGTCAGTGCTCTCTGTGGACTGGTAAAGGGGGAAAAACCTGCCCACAGAGTGCACTGAGACACGGGCCCTTCGGCCCATGCCCGAGTGCCCGCAGTGCCAATCTGCCCCTGATATTTGCCTAACCAAGCAAAGCCCTTAATGGCCTGCTCACTAGGTAGGATTGCTACATTTGAATGCCAGGATCTTTTAAATAACATTAGAACATTGGAATGTTGGTAGCTCCATTGAACACAATGGAGTGCTCAGTTGGTAGCTTGGCATGAGCAGTCAGGCTTATCTCAGAGGCAATGTGTACAGTATTTGCACATAACATACACAGTAACACAGTAAAAACATTACAAATGGACACCACACCAGTTTAGAAAAATAAAGTATATTTAGCTAAACCAAACAAGCCCAAAACAACTAAAATTCAACAAACACCAAATATGACTTTTTAAAGGTTTTAGCAATTTTGTCCATAGGAAACTATGGATGTGGTTATTTTACACAAAGTACCAGATGCATAAAAAATTCTAAGGCATAACAGCCGCAGAGGAGGGAAGCATCAAAAAACAGCACTTTTTCTGAGTCTGAGGGGAGGCGATGCGTCAGTTCTGCTGCATGAAGGAAAGGTATTGTATAAAATCTGGACTGTAGGGAAAGGGAGGCGTTGAAATCCAAAACACAGACTGCGGGTGCTGAGTCGGAAAATCTTGCCTTACAGATGCGATGCATGGAAATTGTGAAGGCGCTGGCAGTTGATGTGATGGCAGTCAGCAGGCGCTGCATCGATTTTTTCAGCCGCGGTACCACGAGGCATTGATTCATTGAGCCGTACAGCACGGCCTACGTCAGAGTCAGTGCCGTGGTCTCAGACTTCGGAGACTGGTGAGCTGAACTCAGGATAAGGTGGTTTCTTTGGACGCGGGCAGGCACTTCCTCAGTTTCGTCAGTCGCTTGTGGCAGTGCATGGAAATTCTTCTTGCACAGTGGTACTACATCGCAAAGTAGAATCATTGGGGTTTGGGCCCTTATCAGCAGCCACCTTGGGCCTCTACCAAAGTGCAGAAAACAATATTTAATGGTGGCTGCCTAATTTCAGGTCGCTTTCCTTAGAGACAAGGACAAGTTAATCAAAAAACAAGGCCTGTATATTCATTTCACAATTCTTTAAACAAAGTTATTGCATTTTAACATATCTAAAAAGGAACAACACTCATCTTTGACATTATTCAAGTGTACCACACCAAAAACTAAACAAAATGATGACAGAACATCTCTACTCTCTGTAGTAACAATGGTGCAGTGGACAGAATGATTGTTAAAAGTTCATTCCTAGCGATGCTGAAAGTGCTCAACATATTAAACAAAAAAGTGCTGAAAAGTGCGGGAGCATTGAAAAACACATTTAATAACAATTCTTTTAACCAGTCCAATGTTTTTTAGCCAGAGGGTTGTTTTAACTTGGCTCTATTGGTGCTATCAAAGGGGTTTCAAAATCATCTAATATGTGATGGATTCGTAATTTTACAATGTCTTAATCACTGTCCATACTGATGCAAATAAAGACAAACTCCAATGTACATCGCTGGCGTGTTTCGAACTGCTGGTTGAGGAGGGTTCTGATCCGGATGCGGCTGGTGGTGTTCTTGTATATCTGTAGGAAGTGTATAACACTATGTTAACTGCCATCTGTACCATCTCTACACTATACAGCATATATTCGTATGACTCAAGTGTTACCTCTTATCCTTAGGGGTAGGCCCACTCCATATTTGGACACTGTGGGGCAGATTTATGTTAACTGGCGCATCCCGAGGGATGCGCCAGTTAACATGCGCCACAGATACGCCACCCATGGTGCGCCGCATTTATGATGCGGCGCACCATGGGGCAAAAACGGCACAGATGCGTCACGCATCTGTGCCGGAAATGTGGCACACTGCTGGAGTTGCGTCGCAAGCGCGACGCAGCTCCAGCAATGCTCTGGGGGGGCCTATTCTTTCAATGTTGCCTCAAGCCTTACGCCTGCTTCAAGCAGGCGCAGGGTTTTGACGCAGCATTGCCCTGAAAGTGACTGAGTGAAATCTCATAGATTTCCCTCAGCCACTTTCAAGAGGCGTTCCTGCGCAGGAACGCCCCTCCCTGCGCAGGAACGCCTCCTCATGGCGCAGTGCTGTACAACGTGATGCATCTCCTAGATGCGTCACGTTGTAAATAGGGCGCAAGGATGCGCCACGTTTCAGGGCCGTTGCGTCACGCAACGGCGGCGTAAACGTGGCGCAAGCCCTTCATAAATCTGCCCCATAGTGCACAGATAGGACTTCTGCTCAATCCTTTGTTCAAATTCAAGGGTGTCCTCAATCTGGACGCTGTGGGGGAAAGGGAATCCTGTGTTAGTTATATATATTTAGAATGGTGGCTCTGCTAAAATTGGTGAGAACACTGTTCGACAATTGTAAGAACATTTGACTGATCGGGGAGCCCAGAGTCACATCAATGTGCATGCCCACTGGTTCGAACCGACATGGTGGAGAGTCATGTAGTGCACCCAACAACAAACACAACAGAAAGGCATTTTGAATGCAGAACTGTGGGTTTATCCGAATCATGTGGGCACGAGCCAGTCATGCATACAGTTCGGGACCTATAGCAGTCCCTGCTAATCTGTGACAGTGATGAAATGTCTCAACCGTTATGCTAGATAAGCTGCACTCGAAACTATTTGCATTTTGATTGCTAGAGGAGTTCGCAGGTACAATAGGACAGCGAACGTACTTAGGATGCTTTAGTTCCTGGACTACTAGAGCCTTCATTGTGCTTCATGGAATTCTAAGTAGAGCTGGCCTTGTTCTGTTGGTTGGAAAATGGATTGTTGTTGTCAATAAATTTCTTTTCGATGATTGCCATTAAGAGAACAGCCATCTTCAGCGCAAAGGGACAGCCCATGGTGGTCCCCTTTATCTGGAGAAAAATATGATCTTCACATTTGAAATAGTGCCTTTTCAATGCTAGGGTAGCTAGCTTGAGTATGAACTTAGTTGGAACTCTGTGGGGGTGAGGTCTTGTTTCCAAAAAGACTTCAATTGTCTCTAAACCTTCGTCTTGCAGAATTTGGGTGTACAGGGCGCTGGAAGGGCGGTGTGTTTATTTTGATGGTTTCTTGATGCTTTTTGCAGCAGGAACAACGTCTGAGGGCCCAGAACTGGAATTGGAACCACAAGGCAGGTCAGAACTCCCACCAGTGGAGTTCAAGGATGCTTTAGCAGGATACAGCAAAGTAAAAGTCCAGTCCTTTCCACTGCCCATAGACAGAAGTAACAACTGCAGAACAAACCCAGCAAAGCAACACACAGCAAAAGGGCAGTACTTCTGGCAGCTCTTCTTAATCCAGAAGTGTTCTAGAAGTCTGGGGTTTTACATCCTATACTTCAAAAGAAAGTCTTTGCTGTTCACAAGTTCATGATTTGCCCTGCCTTGGCTCCAGATACACTCCAGGGTGGAGACAGCATTGTGAAAGGACAGGCAAAGCCCTATTCAGGTGTCAGTGACAACTCCTCCTGGCAATCTAGTTCAGGAAGACCCACTAGCCTGGTGATAGATCATCAGGATATGCAGGAAACACCTCAGCTCCCTTTGTATGACTGTCTACAGTAAATGCACACACAGGCCCCTGTCAGTCTAAACCAGACATTGATTCCACAGGCCGGCAGAGGCACGGGATGGTTAAACAAGAAAATTCCCACGTTCTAAAAGTGACATTTTCAAACACACAATTTAAAAAACAACTTCACTATCTTTAAATTCTGAGTTCAGGGAACCCAAAAATTCACATCTCTATCGCTTCCCAATTGAAACGTACATGTGTAAAATCTTAGAAGGCAGCTCAATGATAACCTATGGGAGAGACAGGCCTTGCAAAAGTGAAAAACAAATGTGGCTGTATTTCACCATCAGGACATCTAAAACACCCAGAACATGTCCCACCTTTCACATACACTGTGCCTTGCCCATGGAGGTACCATGGACCTGCCTTAAGGGTGCCTTACATGTGGAAAAAAGAGGGTTAGGGTCTGGCAAATGGGTGCACTTTCCAGGTCGACATAGCAATTTAAAACTACACTCACAGACACTGCAATAGCAAGCGTGAGACAAGTTTACAGGGCTACTCATGTGGGTGGCACAACCAGTGCAACAGGCCCACTAGGAGCATTTGATTTATAGGCCCTGGTGCACTTTACTAGGGACTTTCTAGAACATCAAATATGTCAATCATGGATAACCAATCAAAATCCCAATTTACACAAGGAGAACTTGCACTTTAACACAGATCAACAGTGGTTAAGTGCCCAGAGTACATAAACCAGCAAACATGCAGCGCTATACTGCCTGCCAGACCAGAAGCCTATTCCTGGTCTGGTGGGAGGTCCTGCAGCAGTCTGATAGTGATGGTCCGTTAGGCTCACAGAAGAGCCTTACATGCAGACTGCCACTCTCAGAGCACCGCTTGCTCTTTCCTGCACTGTGTGGCATGCATGCCACACTGTGCAGGAACTGGGGGTGCAAATCGAGGGAGGCGCTACATGTGCCCCCCACATGCACTCTGCGCCACCCTTTTCATGGCAGTGAGGCAACTTGTAATATGCTCTGCGGTGTAACAGCAACCCAAAGATTTACAAAACCATCCAGGTAATCCTATAGTATTCGGTCGTGGTTCCATCCTTGAGCCCATCGACAAATACATCAACAGTATCATCAAGGAGTTCATACCACTCACTTACACCTACGTCCATGAAAGCATGGACCTTATTAACCTGATCGAGGATACCCCTTTCACCATAGGATGGATATCAAATCACTTTACACCAAATTTCCCCATAGGAAGGGTCTCTTGGTTATAAAAGAAATACTTGACTCAAGACCACATCCCGCACGTATCCCTACTGACTTTATTTATTTATTTCTTTATTTATTCAAAGAGTTTTATATAGTGCTGGCTAGACCCGAAGGTATCAGAGCGCTTTACATGAGAATCAACAATGTAACAGAACAAGTTCAACAAATTACACAATACATCAAAAAATAAGCAATACAATTAGGAGGGGGGAGAAAGGAGAGAGAGAAGTAGTGAGGGGGCAGGGGAGGTGAGAAAGGGAGGATAAGGGAAGAGACAATAAGGAGAGACAAAAAGAATTCTGTCTAAAGACCGACTGGGTAGATTGCAATAGGAAATAACTACTTCCTATAAAAAGACACTTACACCTTACAGAATAAAGGAGTCTCAATGGGCGCTTGCTCCGCCCCCAATGTCGCAATACTTTACATATACAACCTAGAGAAAACTAAGATCTTAACCCCCCCTCAACCCTTTCAGAACCAACACTTCCTTTTAACGTTACTATATAGACAACATCTTGCTAATTTGGACAGGGAACAATGAAACACTACTACAGTTTGTTCAACGGCTTCATACTTGCCAATGCCACTTGAAAGAGAATATTCTGCCATTTCACTACAGGTGGAAGAGAACAAGATAGGCACCTTGCTATTTGGGAAAACTATGGAGCGCAATACTCTAATGTTATACTCCAGCTTCCACCCATGGGGACTATGCGATGGCTTGCCCTTCGAACAATTCCTGCGGATTTGCAGAAATTGTAAGTGGAGAAAGGATTTCCTCCGGGAAGCAGCAATACTTACCGAGAAACTCATCACCCTAAAAAAACTGGTAACCAAAGCCAGCAAACGGGCATGGTACAACCACCGGGACACTCTGCTTACACCAAAATAAAAAAGGAAAAACACATGCATTCCATTTGTCTCCACTTTCTCCTCAATCAGCAACAAGATATCCAAAATCATAAAGAGGAATTGGACCACTCTTACCCCTCTAGGAATCTTTGAAGAACCACCCCTGCTTTCTTACAGCAGGGGTAAGAATCTCGCACACCACCTAGTACATGCCATAACTTGGCCCAAGGTCGATGCCAGAGAAGAATCAATCACAGTGCCTGGGGCCTACTGCCCCTAGTGGATAACTATAAATGCCAAAGATGTGTAGGGTGTTCCACGTCACTTAACACCAAACAATTTGAGATCTATTGACCAAATTACCCACTAAAAACCATTCATCAACAGCAGATCACACAACATTATATACGCTAAACGTTGTCCACGTGACCTTTTCTACATCGGACAGACAACCCACATGATCAAGGATAGGATCATTCAAGATCGAAGCAGCATAAGATGTGGCATACTAAACACACCATTGGTACCCCACTTTCAAGAACACGACCACAAAGAGACTGACTTCACTTGGTTGGTCATCGATCAGCCTGCCTTACCACCTAGGGGTGGTAATATGCAGAGACTTCTCAACAGATGCAAATGCCGCTGGATAGGGTGCTGTAACACTATTGAACACGGCCTAACCACCCAAGATGAGTGGAATAGTACCCTGACATGATCCTTTATGTCCTTACAGCAGTTGATGTCATGCTTTTATTCCTGGTACATTCATAGACATGCATTTCTCCACTTTACTGTCCTTGTTACCCGTATTACAATCACCAGCCCGGTGGTCCACCTACCTAGCTGTACGTTGACAGCATGTCACATTGCAACTTACTCGCGCACCAATTCTGGAATACCTCTAGTTTTTAAATCTGGTTGTTTATGAATTGTACTAACTCACTCTAATTAACTTTCATGTAGTTGCCAATGTAGAATTGGTGTTGCAATTTTTGTGTTATTACATGACTGACTCCATGCACACTCAACTGAATACCATGATGTTGTTCGCCAAGTCTTTTCTGTTCAGATTATTTTCTTAAGGACTGGCTGCATACCAATCTATGTCTGATAACCCTTGTAAATGACCTCCCCTAATTTTATTGTACCGACTGCTGATATGTAAAACCTACAACCTAATTGTCTTTTTCAAGAAGCTAAATTACAATATCATTCATTTTCATAAGATTGTAATTACAATTAACTACAAAGGGATCAATTTGTAAAAATAATCTTCTAAATATGTGTACCCTTGTCCCTCCCCTACATCATGGCGACCGCTGCGGGGGAGCGTATTTGAGTCCTCAGACCTCGGTCTAAGGCACTCACCCTCCCCGGCAGCTCCAAAGTGCTCTGCTTTGCCTCGAAGCCAGCCCCTCTCCTCGGCAGGGTTCAAGACTGCCCCGTTCCAGCCTTCCATCAGGCGCATGGTGATTGTGATTGTGTTTTAATATTGGTGTTCTTTCCAGTGTATTTGTAGTGTTTTTGGCAGATTTTCGCTCCGTTTTCTGTTTCCCTTCAGCCCTTGCTGTGGGTAGGTGTCCCCCTCGTCTCCCCTCCCTTTACCTGCCACCACTGACTCCTCCCCTACCATCTCGCTTCTGCCCCCCAGCTCCTCGTCTCTCCCCCTTCCCCTACATCATGGCGACCGTTGCGCGGTCGCACAGTGGGCGCGCCGCTGACACGCCGAAGGTGTGCCTAAGGCAAGCTCGTATGCGCCCGTACATGCCTGGACCACACCCAGCACCAGACCTCCTGGCCACCGCGAGCACTACGACGCCAGACGAAGCTACGATGCCAACATACTCCATGCACTCAACGCCAGTCGATCTTTCACCTGCTTTCCGGCCACCCCAAAGTTACCCATGGACCCTTCACCTGCTGAAACTGCAGCTACACCTGCCAGTGCACATCTGCACATCCTGCCCACCCCACCAAAGTGGACCACAACCACCTCAGATGCATACTGCTCAACACCTGATCCATCCACAGGCACGCCGTCGAACTCTGGGACCTACTCGACTCATCCTTCCCAGAAGTCGCTTTCCTGACGGAGACCTGGATGAACTCCTCATCGGCACCCAACGTTGCCATAGCCATCCCGGATGGCTACAAGATCACCCGCTGGGATCACACCAACAAACCGGGAGGAAGAATTGTCATCGTCCACAGAAATACCCTCAAAATCTCGACCAACACCGAAGACACCCTCAGCACCACCGAACACCTGCACTTCCAAATCCACATCAATCCCAACACCACCATCAGAGGAACCCTTGTCTACAGATCCCGCGGTCCCTGACCACAGTTTATTGACTCTATCACTGACGCCGTCAGCGCGCACGCCCTGGCCTCCACACACTACATCCTCCTCGAGGACCTGAACTTCCACCTCGAAAACACCAAAAACAGCAACTCCACCACACTACTGGACAACCTTGCCAACCTCCGCCTCAAATAGCTCGTAACGGCACCCACCTACTCTGCTGGACACAAGCTCAACCCCATTTTCTTCACCAGCAGTCACGTCTTCATCAGCCACACCACTGAACTCCACTGGACCGGCCACCGCTGCATCCACTTCTCCTTCAAGAAACCCACAGCACACAACCACCAGCCAAAAATACCCCACCACAGTTGGAATAGGGTCACCGAAGACCAGCTCACCACCACCCTTGCCCGAGACCCACCGACTGACCACACCGACACTGACACAGCCGCCTGCAACCTCAAATGATGGATCGAGGACTGCACCAACACTCTCGCCCGATCAGGAAACCCACAAACAGATGCATCGTCAGAGGAGCCATCTGGTTTACCGCCGACCTCACGACATCCAAGCAGACCTGACGTAGACTAGAGAAGAAATGGCACCGCGAGCAAACACCAGACAACCATGCAGCCTTCAAGAACGCCAGTGGTAGACACCACCAACTCATTCGAATGGCCAAAAGGACCTCCTTCAAGGAACGCATTGACAACAGCGCACCCAATAGCAAACAGCTCTCACACATCGTGAAGGAATTCGCCAACCCCAGATCCAGCTCCAATGACATCCCGCTGTCACAAGACCTCTGAAACTCTCTACCTATCTTCTTCCATCACAAGATCGCAGACATCCACGACAGCTTCAACACCCAGACCTCTTTGACAGCCATCGACACCCCAGACTCACCGCCCCCCAGTCACACTGGTTGCCTGATCTCCTGGAACCCCGTCACAGACATCTTTAAGACCATGAACACCATCCACTCCGGCTCACTATCGGAGCCCTGCCCCCAACGCATCTTCAACAGAGCAAGCTCCATCATCGCACCCCAACTCCGTGAGATCTTCAACAGCTCATTCGAGACCACCACCTTCCCGGAAAGCTGGAAACATGCAGAGATCAGCGTCCTACTCAAGAAACCCAAGGCAGACCGAAAGGACCTCAGGAACTTCCGGCCCATCTCCCTGCTCCCGTTCCCAGCGAAAGTCACAGAGAAGATTGTCAACAGACAACTGACCCAATTCCTCGAAGATAACAACACCCTGGACTCATCCTAATCCGAATTCCGCAGCAAACACAGCACCAAAACTGCCCTCATCGCTACCACAGACGACATCAGGGCCCTTCAGGACAATGGCAAAACTGCAGTCCTCATCCTCCTGGACCTCTAGGCCGCATTTTACACCGTCTGCCACCACACCCAGCGTACACGACTCTACAATGTGGGAATCCGAAACAAAGCCCTGGACTGGATCACCTCCTTCCTCACCGACAGAATCCAGAGAGTCCGCCTCCCTCCATTCCGATCCGAAGCCACCAAGACCACCTGCGGCATACCCCAATGATCGATCCTCAGCTCGTCTCTCTTCAACGTCTACATGACACAGCTCGCCAACATCGTCCGATCACACACCTCAATATAGTCTCATACGCCGACGACACCCAGCTGATCCTCTTCCTCACCAAAGACCCCGCCACCGCCAAAACCAAATTCTACGCAGGGATGAAAGCCGTCGCCAAATGGCTAAAGAGTATTTGCTTGAAACTGAACTCAGACAAGATGGAGGTCCTCAGCTCCACCCCTTCCGCCTGGGATGACACCTGGTGGCCAGCCTCGCTGGGACCTGCACCGACACCCACCGACCACGCACGCAACCTGGGGTTCATCCTGGACTCAACGCTCTCAATTACCAAACTAGTCAACGCCCTCTCCTCCTCCTGCTTCAACACCCTCCTTATGCTTCACAAGATCTACAGATGGAGCCCCACCGAAACCAGAAAAACGGTCCCCCAGGCCCTCGTCACCAGCAGGCTGTACTATGGCAACGCCCTTATCTTATCTTATCTTAAGTGAAATTTGTAGAGCGCACTGACACCATAAGTTTCCTGGGGCTACAAGAAAGAGTGCTGGGATTGCAGGGGCGGGCTAGCCAGTTAAAGTGAAGAGCCGGGTTTTCAGAAGTTTCCTAAAATTCAATAAGGAGCAGCTTGACTTGACTGACAGGGGGCAATGGTTCCATAATTTCGGGGCCAGGTAAGCAAACCTACGGCCGCCAAACGTTTTACTGTAGGGGCGACCAGCAGGTCAAGATGAGCCGAACGGAGGTTGCATGCCGGGCGATATTGTGTGATCAGTGTTTAGAGGAAGGCAAGACTAGTACAGTGAAGAGCCTTAAAAGTCAGGCAGCCAATCTTAATGGCCGCCCTTTGCTCAACTGGAAAACATTGTGATTTGCGCAGTAGTGGTTTCGCTGATTGCCACTTTGGAGTTTTATAGAGAGTCTGGCAGCCTGATTTTGTACAATTTGGAGACGGCGAAGCAGTGACTGACGGAGTCCATAGTATAGGGAGTTCGAAAAGTCAAGGCGGGATAGAACCAGAGAGATCAGCACCTGGACCAATGCCGCATGTGGTAGTAGGTGGGCTATTTTGCGGATTTTACGCTATTGGAATATGCTGGAAGAGATCACAGCCCCTACTTGAGCCTTAAGAGAGAGCTCCGCGTCAATGATGACCCCCAAGCTCTTTACCGCACTTGCCGGGGTAGGGGGAGAGCCCAACTCCTTTGGCCAGAATTGAGGGCCCCAGTATGCTGGGCTATTTCCAGGAAGGATGAGCTCTGTTTTCCCTGGATTTAATTTCAATTGGTTGTGGTTCATCCACAGCTGTATATGAGTCATCACTGCTTGAAAATTGTTAGCGGTATCAGGGGAGTTGAGAGGGAAGCTGATTTGCAAATCGTCAGCATAGTTGAACACTGTGATATCCCACCTCTTGAGTGAGTGGATCAATGGCCGGAGGTATAAATTAAATAAAAGGGGGGAAAGAGAGGAGCCCTGAGGGACTCCGCAAGTCGTGGGTACCCTAGCTGCCGTAAAAGAACCCAGACGAACAGCTTGTCCCCTACCGGCGAGGAAAGACTCGATCCAATTAAAGGCGGGCCCCTGGATGCCGGCCTGTCCGACACGGTGGAGAAGGATGTTATGTCCACCGTGTCGAAAGCAGCCGACAAATCCAATAACACAAGGGCCTGAGGTGACCCTTTGTCAGCATTCCCACTCAAGGCATCCAGTACTGCCAAGATGACGGCCTAGGTGGAATGGGCCGGCCTAAAGCCGGCTTGATTAGGTTCGACACCCTCTATGCGGGAACCACAAGCAAATTCCAGAAGAGACTCCAACGCATACAAATCACCTCCGCACACCTCATCCTCGACATCCCCAGCCACAGCAACTCACCGCCCACCTGAATGACCTGCACTGGATTCCGGGTCAACAAGAGGATCAACTTCAAGCTCCTCACTAACGCTCACAGAGCACTCCACAACGCAGGACCAGCATAACTCAACAAGCGACTCACCTTCCACACCCCCAACCGCCAGCTCCACTCCCCTGACCTCGCCCTCGCCACCGTTCCACGCGTCCACGGCAGATCCTTCCCCCACCTCACCACCAAGACATGGAACACCCTCCCCATCCACCCAGGACCAGCTGACCTTCAGGAGACTCCTCAAGACCTGGCTGTTTGATCAGTAGCTGCTCCAAACCACGCCCCCCCCATCGCCTTGAGACCCTCAAAGGTTAGGTGGGCGCTCCACAAATGTTCTGATTGATTGATTACCCACTTTAGTCACATAAAGTATTGGTCTTTCCTCCCTTTATTTTGCCTCTGCACGCTAGCCACTGGTCTAGTCTTTCACAACGTGAATACGCTGACATGTATCACATGACTTTACCGGCTTTTCCTACAACTATTAATCTATGTGTTTTTTTTAAACTGATCATTTTAAAAAGGATTTCTTTGATATGTATATCTAACTTGCATTGTTTGTGGTGGTTTTTATTAACAATAAATTTTCATTTCATTTCATTACAACTATCCTGCCTCACTAAATGCCTGTGTTCTTGCCAGACTAATGCCGGCTCGACACAGTGGATTCCTTCCCGCACTCTGAAATTGTTCAGTAAGTACCTGAACAGTTTCCCTCACTCTCGCGTCATCTGACTCCCCTATCATTCCGACTATAGATCGGATGTACTAAACCTCTCCCAGCATGCGATCGCGCAATTCACCGGCATACCCATTGAGATGGAACTTGTCCACGTGCACAAATGTTGCCCGCAATTCACTCTGTGGGCATGCACGCCTCTTTGACATTCACTGTTTGAACACTGACTCACGCTAGTACCTGAGCCATTCCGTGGGTGCATTTCGCTTGTGCAATCTGATTAATCAGTCATCCCGATACTAGATTGGACGTACTTTACACAGCCCCGCATGCGATCTCGCACCCCTCAAAAATTGGCCGCTCGGGTTTCTTTCAATTCATAGGCATCCACTTTCAAAATCTTGGAATGTGCGCTCATTTTACATCCCTTCACGGGATCTCACTCATATTCGGACCACACTGCGTCAACGACTATTTGTCCACGCACCGTTTTTGTCTGCAGTTCACTTCTCATCCACATAGGCGCACACGTCTCTGAGCAATCACTCATTGATTCCTCAACATGGGTTTACATCCCCAGATGGGGTTGCGCCCCCTCATGAGCTACATTGAGTCTTACAGATATACCCCATGGTTACATTACCAAACCGCTCTGGGCTTCACTTCCTTGGTGGCGCTTGCAAACTCTGCGCGCTCCACCACTGCTTAGCCGCAACATTAGAATTGCCACAATCACTCACTAATAGTAGTACAAACCTGTTAGTTGGCCCCTTATTTTCATGCGCCAACCATGGGTAAAGGCCTCACATGAACTCAGAGGCTGTTTACACTTGCTCCATTGGTTTCCTCCGTGAGCTGAGTACCTCTAACCTCCCACCCTTTTTCTCCCCTCCCCCAGCCAACTGCACATCGAAGCTCCCGCCTTACTGCTTACCCTTACAGTACCATTTGGACCTTCTCTGGACCTCCTTCCAGAGACCTCCCAACATAGGCTTCTGATTCACCAGACCTGTGAGTTTTCCACCCTTACTACCCCTTAGCTTTGCTACTAATTCCACACCTGTTGTCTTAACCCTTCCATCTCCTCACTTCAGATGGATGCATCCTGACTCATCCTGAACCATTACGCGACCCAGCACGTCTACGAATGGGAAATCCAGTCTCGATCTACGTGTAAGTAGTCGTGACTCACCCTGGCTGCTCCTGTGCCTCTGCACATCCCAGATCACAAGCAGGGACATCATTGTTGGTGCCCTGTTACTTTTCTGTTACTTTTCTTGGAGCCTATTCACGTGGTAATCTTTCTACTCTTATCTCTTTTTTGCCACGTTCTAACTGTCTTCACCTTCCTTCTTGGGCTTATCTTAAATCCTTTCTCTATTTCCCTTTTACCCCCAACCCCCCTTTTCACCCCGCTTTGTTCATCATTGAGTGTTTTTATTCTTACCCACAGCACTGTCATAAAAATAAGTGTAACTTGGTCCTGATGATGGCCTAAACATTCCTACAGGTCGAAAAGCTGTTAACTCTTACAGCGAAAATTATGGTGCTATTTCTCCAAGGATACCTATCTTGAATTCCCCTGTATATATTCACATTTATTGTTTGGGTATTCCTACAATGTAAACACTGTCACCAACTGTTTTTTTGTTGTGCCCCTTTGTGTCGCTGTGATGGAGCGAGGTGGAGAAGCAAAATTTTACGTACCCCTTGCAAGTCACACTTCCAAAACCATAATTTGTACTAATGGAATGATATGCATGACTAATCAACTTAGAATAAGAAATGCACCTACACAAATACATGTGGGAACTAATTTTGCTTGTGTTGCAATCATAATTGACTAATTATGTGATTTTGTCATGTCCTAAACTAATGAGCAGCTTTAGGATAACGGAATGCAGCCTAAATGGGCTTTTGTTTACGTATTTTGTGGCCAAACGCGAGGATAAGTAAGTATATCACGATTAAATGTGTCTATTTGATAGGTAATTACTAATAGGGAAAAACTTAGAAAGGGGGGTGGTAAACAGTAGGGTTAAATTACTTAAAATTAATGTTCATTTGTGTTTGTTTCTATGATAGTTCAATTTTTGACTTGTGAGGCCTAAAAGAAAATGGAGTCACTCGATTATTGTGGTCACAAAAGAAATACGCATGCACGAGCCAAGCACGAGTCTGAATGCGAGCTGCTTGTGCCTGGAGTGACTACGGTTCAAGGACATAATGGCCTGGAAGTATAGATGGCTGCCAAAATGACGAGCACAATGGTTCTGAATGTGGGAATACATGCTAAAGTTGAAAATAGAGAACAGGACTAGGACGGACTTGGGCCAAACAAAGGACCCATTAGAAAATTGCGGACGGAAGGAAAATGTAATATTGCGATGACGAAATGATGCTCAGCCACCCCAAAATTGTCCAATCAGAACTCAAATTTAGGCTGAAAGTTACACTTTTAGATAGAAAGAGGTAGTGAAAAAGGTATAAAAAGTGGTGATTTTATTGAAGAAAAAACTTATTTTCGATTTCTACCAGAGATGCTGCTAGAATGCTGATTTTCCTGAGATGTAAGACTCTGAATAGTTTTTCCTATTTCTTTTCATAGGGAGATGCACTTTAGCTGAGAGTCTAGTTAGGGATTTTAGGAGAATAAATGGTTATATGGGAACTATCTGTCTTTATCTAATACTGGATATATAAAACAAAATGAAAAATGTCTATCTTTGAGTTTTCTTAAATAAATGAATCTAGCTGTCCTGAATTTAATCATTATTCTTAAATGTAGTATTTTGAAATAACAATAAAAAAGTGAATAATTTTAGACATGCTGAATTTGCTCTTAATAAAAATTAGATAAATGGAGAATTAAGCTGGTCTTGAGTTTTCCTACGCCTAATTTTTTACTAGCAGATCCATTGATCTCAATGGTGGTGTATCTAAATAACATGTCGTAGTTATTGAAAACCATGGTAATCACATCTAAACTGCAGGTGTAAATAGTATAAATATTCAATTTAGTTTTAGATACTCGACTATGATACAGCAGCTTTTCCTTTGAATTTCACCGATCCATAAAGTAAAGTATAAGTGTTTTATGAGTGATCTGCAGTGTTATGGGCCCCACTGATGAGAATATGTTAGTAGCTTGTACTTCAGGGAAAGGTGACATGGATTTAGAAATTATTTCCAGAGATGTGCTGCATCAGTAATTAGTTTGGTAGCAGAGCATTGGTTGCAATAGAATTAGCTAGGATTATGTATAAAGTGTCATATAAGAGTTTTGATGTACAGGATTATGACTAACATCTGTTGAGTACGTATTGCGTTATATGTTGTCCTGAAAAGGCTTCCAAGTATTGGGTGAAACTGGTGCCTCTGTCCTCAGGCAGAGGAAGTGTGGCAAGTGGAGTCACACATTGCATAGTCTGTTTCAAAGAAGTAGTATTGGCGTATACTTCTGTGGTATCGTCGTATTTCACTGTTTAGGGACACTAAATGTGAACTGATAAATGTATAGCGAGGACAGTCTATAAAATCTTGGCTTTCAAGTACATGGATCATTACGTATCCTGATTTAAAACTCATCGCTGGGAGAGTAATAGAGCTTAACCCAAGCGTGTGAGAAGGGTAAAGGCAGAGGTAAGCGCTGTGTTATCAATGAGTGTAAAATTCTGTGGTAGAGAAGAGGTAAGCGCTGTCTACCGAAAATACAGAATTCTTGTATAATCGAGAAAATCTAACACTTTCTTTAGCGAAAAAGACAAATGGAGTTGTTTTGTGTAAGTTACTACCCGGTTTAGTCAAATATCTTGTAAATACGGCTTCTCGAAAAATCCTGTAAAGGACCGGTCAGTCGGCGCTGCAGAAGCCGGAGCGCTGGTGACGTCAAAAGTGCCACGATGGGATTGGTCCTCGTGACCAAGACAGAGTAAGAGCTGATAGGTTTATCACGAAAAGCAGCAATACTATTTGTTAAACACCAGGAAGACGTATCTTGTTCTAATTGGTGCGTTAGTATAAACCGCACTGAGATAGGTTGGTATTACGGAACTTCAACAGGGAAGTACGCGATCTTTTGAAAGAAAGGTAATTTTTACAGAAAAATTGATTATTAATACGGAGAAGAAAGGAAGAAACCTTCATGGTTTAAGAAATTGAAAAGTGTGTTTGTAAAGGATAAGGAAATTATCCCAAGAGAGGGAAAATTACTTATTCCACCAAAAACGCCTGCTTCCTATATGTTGTCAAAATATGGTTACCATACGTGTGTTTGGTTAGAGAATTGGGTAAGATATACTAGAAATTATGGTGTATTAGCTTCTCCGGAAGGAGGATCTTTTGATGTGGCAGTTTTGAGAAAAGATGATGAAACTTTACCCAAGACCTAGACCAACTCAGTTTGAAGCTGTAGCTGAATGGGAAGATGAGATGCATGAATTGGAAAGTGAAAGGTTACAAGGACATAGCAAACCCAGAGGTAGATTTTGAAATCTATGGGGAGAGACACATGAGAGTAGAATGCGTAGATGGAGAAATGCTAATATGTGTGATGGCATGTATCCAGTCAGATTAGTGGATGACTATGAAGGACGAAAATGCACGGAGAAGAGAAAAAATTTAGATACAGGAAATTAAAGCTATGGTGAAAGTGAATCAGAGGATGTTGTACTAGAGGAAATATTAAATAGAAGACCACCACTGTGTCCAGACAGATTCTTTATGGACTACACCCAATGCTCCAACGGCAGATGAAAGAATCAATGAAACCCCATAACAATGTTCAAATTTTTAAAGATGTACCGGAAAGAATGGAAGTGAGATGTAATCCAAGTACCTCAATAACAGAACCAAGACTTACTGGTACCCCCAAGCAAAGTAATGAACGAGAAAACGTAAATAGGGTAGAAAGTCGAGTTGAGGAACAAGTCAGTACTGCTGAATACATAATATCTGCAAATGCATTGACAGAACAGATACAGGAACTTACGAAAAACATGGAAGCAGTAACAGTTCCAGTAACGATAGGACCTGTAATTACAGTATTTGAGAATCAAAGAATAAAAGAGCCAAGTTTAAAAATTCCTTTACAACAGAGTTTACATAAATTAAATAGAAACATTTATCTTGATTTGTCAGAAATTAGATGAACCAATAATATAAATCCGCCTGAATTTACTTTTAATCAGAGTTTTCCTTATAAATATGCAACTGGAGCAGAATCTGACTCTGCTACACCCAAAAAGAGCATTGAGAAAATAGATTTAACGCAGACACCTGTAGGACCATCAGAGCAGGAATTAAGTGATTGGATTAAAACCCTGAAATTAAAAGAGCATGAACCTAAATTATTGGATGTAGCAAAATTAAAAGTGGATATGGAAGAATTAATTATTGGAACAATTGGAACAGATAGATTAAAAACGTACCAAGATGATGAACTTATGTTCATGTGTAAAAGTATAACATGGAAAGCGAAGTCAGTACATGATCAGTTGGACAGTTTGGCAAATGAATTAGAGAAAGAATTTGCAAAGAATAAATCAATACAGAAATCCTCTAGAGTAGACTTTTCAGAAAAGGATATTGAAAACATGAACACTGCAGAAAGGGTAACCCAAATAAAAGAATTAATTGTTTTTTTACAGAGATGGGGAGATGTGAATAAATGGAGAGTGAAATGGGCAAAGAAGAGAGAGGAGATTAATGACAAATCAACATTAGCATTTCCAGTCAGAGAAAAAGAGACAGTCGCAAATGAATTCCCTATGAGAGAAATACCAGGAGGAGGATATGTACATGTTCCATGGAGTAGACAGGATATATTATCATTTACAAATGATTTTCCCTGATTGAGAGAAAAGCCAGTAGAATGGTAGCAGGATCGTAATGCTCCTGAGGCGGAAGCCAGGAGCATTACGATCCTGCTTTTAAAAATTATATGTCACGAATAACTCTGTATTTTTAGAATCTCACTGTCTCCTGGCACCTCTGGACTTCACTGTTTGAACTCCTAAACTCACCGCACTAACGGATATAACGCTGTTTGTGGACTTGAGATATAAAACAAACAAGAACGCCATTGCTGGCGAGGCGAGAGGCCACGCCCACTACGAGGCCACGCCCCCCGCCCTCACCGGTTATAAAAACACTGACTGCGAGTGTTTTGCTTTGGAACCACATACCCTCCTGAGGCGGAAGCCGGGAGCATTACGATCCTGCTTTTAAAAATTATATGTCACGAATAACTCTGTATTTTTAGAATCTCACTGTCTCCTGGCACCTATGGACTTCACTGTTTGAACTCCTAAAACTCACCGCACAGCGGATCTAACACTGTTTGTGGACTCGAGATATAAAACAAACAAGATCGCCATTGCCGGCGAGGCGCAAGGCCACGCCCACTACGAGGCCACGCCCCCGCCCTCACCGGTTATAAAAACACTGACTGCGAGTGTTTTGCTTTGGAACCACGTACCCTCCTGAGGCGGAAGCCGGGATTATTACGATCCTGCTTTTAAAAATTATATGTCACGAATAACTCTGTATTTTTAGAATCTCACTGTCTCCTGGCACCTTTGGACTTCACTGTTTGAACTCCTAAACTCACCGCACAGCGGATCTAACCCTGTTTGTGGACTCGAGATATAAAACAAACAAGATCGCCATTGCCGGCGAGGCGCGAGGCCACGTCCACTACGAGCCAATCCCCCCGCCCTCACCGGTTATAAAAACACTGACTGCAAGTGTTTTGCTTTGGAACCACGTACCCTCCTGAGGCGGAAGCCGGGAGCATTACGATCCTGCTTTTAAAAATTATATGTCACGAATAACTCTGTATTTTTAGAATCTCACTGTCTCCTGGCACCTCTGGACTTCACAGTTTGAACTCCTAAAACTCACCGCACAGCGGATATAACGCTGTTTGTGGACTCGAGATATAAAACAAACAAGATCGCCATTGCTGGCGAGGCGCGAGGCCACGCCCACTACGAGGCCACGCCCCCCGCCCTCACCGGTTATAAAAACACTGACTGCGAGTGTTTTGCTTTGGAACCACGTACCCTCCTGAGGCGGAAGCCGGGAGCATTACGATCCTGCTTTTAAAAATTATATGTCACGAATAACTCTGTATTTTTAGAATCTCACTGTCTCCTGGCACCTCTGGACTTCACTGTTTGAACTCCTAAAACTCACCGCACATCGGATCTAACACTGTTTGTGGACTCGAGATATAACACAAACAAGATCGCCATTGCCGGCAAGGCGCGAGGCCACGCCCACTACGAGGCCATGCCCCCGCCCTCACCAGTTATAAAAACACTGACTGCGAGTGTTTTGCTTTGGAACCACGTACCCTCCTGAGGCGGAAGCCGGGAGCATTACGATCCTGCTTTTAAAAATTGTATGTCACGAATAACTCTGTATTTTTAGAATCTCACTGTCTCCTGGCACCTCTGGACTTCACTGTTTGAACTCCTAAAACTCACCGCACAGCGGATCTAATGCTGTTTGTGGACTCGAGATATAAAACAAAACAAGATCGCCATTGCCGGCGAGGCGGCGAGGCCACGACCACTATGAGGCCACGCCCCCGCCCTCACCGGTTATAAAAACACTGACTGCGAGTGTTTTGCTTTGGAACCACGTACCCTCCTGAGGCGGAAGCCGGGAGCATTACGATCTTGCTTTTAAAAATTATATGTCACGAATAACTCTGTATTTTTAGAATCTCACTGTCTCCTGGCACCTCTGGACTTCACTGTTTGAACTCCTAAACTCACCGCACAGCGGATCTAACGCTGTTTGTGGACTCGAGATGTAAAACAAACAAGATCGCCATTGCCGGCGAGGCACGAGGCCACGCCCACTACGAGGCCACGCCCCACGCCCTCACCGGTTATAAAAACACTGACTGCGAGTGTTTTGCTTTGGAACCACGTACCCTCCTGAGGCGGAAGCCGGGAGCATTACGATCCTGCTTTTAAAAATTATATGTCACGAATAACTCTGTATTTTTAGAATCTCACTGTCTCCTGGCACCTCTGGACTTCACTGTTTGAACTCCTAAAACTCACCGCACAGCGGATCCAACGCTGTTTGTGGACTCGAGATATAAAACAAACAAGTTCGCCATTGCCGGCGAGGCGCGAGGCCACGCCCACTACGAGGCCACGCCCCCCGCCCTCACCGGTTATAAAAACGCTGACTGCAAGTGTTTTGCTTTGGAACCACGTACCCTCCTGAGGCGGAAGCCGGGAGCATTACGATCCTGCTTTTAAAAATTATATGTCACGAATAACTCTGTATTTTTAGAATCTCACTGTCTCCTGGCACCTCTGGACTTCACTGTTTGAACTCCTAAACTCACCGCACAGCGGATCTAACGCTGTTTGTGGACTCGAGATATAAAACAAACAAGATCGCCATTGCTGGTGAGGCGCGAGGCCACGCCCACTATGAGGCCACGCCCCCCGCCCTCCTTCACATCTTAAAAATATGTGCATCCACCGTACGCGCAGCGGACGCGCCGTTTGCGCGCCGAAGGCGCGCTTAAGGCAAGTCCGTCTTCGCCCGTCCTCGCCAAGTCATCGCCTCTGACCAGTCCCCCTGCTCAAATAATACAGACGGTTTATTACTATGACAAAGATCTTCTCCTTGCACTCCACCTAGGCCAACGCTGTGACAAGCTAGAGGGCTGCATTGGACAGACTGCTCTTCAGTGCAATTCCTGTAACCTATTCATATCTGAGCCACAACTAACCTGACACAAAGCCATCAGAAGGAACCATACCTCGCTCACTATTTCCCAGCTCAATGTCAGGTCCCTGGTTAAACACCATGCTGAAGTAAAAACTCTATTGGCAGACGAGAACCCAGACATTATGTTCTTGTGTGAAACCTGGCTCAAAGACGAACTGACTAGCATTCCTAATCTGACGTTACCGGATGGGTTCTCTATGACCTCCATTAATAGAGACTCTAGGGGAGGCGGCATTGCCGCCATCGATAGAACATCATACACTTGCTCATTCTTAAAGGAAGACATTACGGGCTGTGAACGCGCTCGTTTTAAAATCACCATTAGCCCTCATTTTTCCCTATCTGGCCTGTTTATCTATAGACCCCCGGGGCCCACCTCTAAATTCATAGAAGAGCTCCTAGAGACAGCCCATGCGTTGGTCGCTAGCTCCGCAAACTTCACGATCCTAGGGGACTTAAACCTTCATTTTGATGCCATTTCGGATCCAACCATCAGTAATCTCCTAGCTGACCTAACAGCTTTGCAGCTACCCCCCCTTATACAATCCTCTGCCCACTCTGCCGGTCACTTACTAGACCCAGTTTTCACCAATATCCCGGGAGCCAGAGCTGATCCTCCTAAACCTATGGGTTGGACTGATCACTTCCTCGTTACAGTTGCGACTTCGGTCGCTTCCCAACCCAACAGGGCGGCGCCCGCCTCCTGCCTCAAACGGCCCTGGCACAAACTCCAGAATATGGACTTTCCTGCTAGTTTAGGAGAACCTAACTTTGAAATCACGAACGACATTAACAAGTCGTATGCCGCTTTTCATGAGTGGATCACTAAAGGACTTGATACTCTCATACCGGCCAAATGGACTAGAGGACGTAGCACCCCCTCTAATCCATGGTATGACGAGTACTTAAAAACACTGAGAAAAGAATGCAAAAGAGCGGAACGTCACTGGAGGATAGACTACAGGGACGAGGACAAAAACTCTTATTTGACCTCACTCAAAACATATCACAAAGCTATACGCGCTGCCCACGCATCCTTCTATGCCAAGGAAATCGATTCAAGCTCCAATCCCACAAAAACAATTTTTAAATTGGTTAAAAAATTACAAAACGGTGGCAATCCTGCCTCGTTTATTTCCTCCACTCAGCAGTGCGAGGATCTCGCCACTTTCTTTATTGATAAGGTGAGGAAAATTTACAATACCTTCTCATAGAACCCCTCTGATTGCACTAGCCCTCCTAATTTCCCCTTCAAGGGTTCCAGGCTCACCCGTCTGCCAGCTATCTCTCACGAGGACCTAGCTCAATATTGCAGAAAGGTGAAATCCGGTGCCCCCTCAGATCCCATGAGACCAGCCCATTTTTTAGGAGCTTTAGATTTCTTTCTCCCCTCTTTGGCCACGCTCCTCAACCTTTCCTTTTCATCGGCTACAGTACCCACATGCTGGAAACAGGCCTGGGTCAATCCCATAATCAAAATCCCACCCTAGACCCCACAAAACCGGAGAACTACAGGCCCGTCTCACTGCTCCCCTGGGTATCCAAACTAGCAGAGACCCACGCCAATACCGTACTCAAGAACCATTTGGCAGAAAATAACATCTTGGACCCCTCCCAACACGGGTTTAGGCCTGGGCACAGTACGGAGTTCGCCCTTCTTTCCACCACTGAACACCTCCGGAGGATTATGGACTCCGGTCAGAGTGCTGCGCTGATACTGCTTGATCTCCGTGCAGCCTTTGACACGGTTTCCCATAACATCCTACTGGGTTGTTTGGAAAGCATTGGGATCCAGGAACTGGCACTTGAATGGTTCCGATCGTTCCTTACGAGCAGGTCCTTTCGTGTGTCAGCCCCCCCATTTATCTCCCAATCCCAAGCTATCGGGCAGGGAGTTCCGCAGGGCTCTTCCCTCAGTCCATCCCTTTTTAATTTATATATGCAGCCCCTTGCGGCAGTGGCCAAAGAATGGGATCTCACACTGGTGTCGTACTCCGACGACACACAGCTGGTAATCACTCTCACTGAGGTGCCCTCCACCTCCGCCACAAGATTTAGGGATGGACTGGCGCAGTCGCCAACTGGATGACTGCAAATTGCCTAATACTGAATGCAGGGAAAACCGAGGTGTTACTCCTAGGCAAGACCCCAGTTGCTGGAACGACCACTGGTGGCCCCCCTTGCTGGGCCCTACCCCCCCTCCCAAATCTCTGGTTAAAAACTTGGGTGTATGGCTCGATTCCGCACTGAACTACCAGAATCACACCAAAAAAGTAGCTGCTACCTGCATTGGGTTGCTGAGAAGCCTTAACCCCATTCTTGGCTTCTATGACCACAAAACACGGCAGCTCATTGTCCAATCCACCATCCTGGCCAGGTTAGACTACGCAAGCGTCCTACTAATAGGTGCTAACAAAGCCGAGACAACTAGGTTTCAGCGAATGCAGAACGCTGCGGCCAGGGCAATAGTAGGCCTCCCCAGAAGGTGTTCTGCTAGAGCCACCATACACAGACTCCACTGGCTTCCCGTGGAAGCCCGCATTCAATTTAAGGCTCTTACCACTGCTTTCAAAATCCTGAAAACTGATGGCCCCAAACTCCTCTGCTCACTTTTAAAACCTTACACCCCCCTACGCAATCTTCGTTCTGCGGGGCAACACTTAGTAGTGGTTCCCCGCACGAAGTTCTGCCGCATAGGGGGTCGCTCTTTCAGACTATTGGGAGCAAAACTTTGGAACTCCCTTCCCCTCCACATTCGTTGCCTCGACAACCTGTCCGCTTTTCGCAAAGCAATAAAAGCTCACCTCTTCCCACCGCTATAAGCCTCTTCTCTCCCCCCCCCTGCAGGTTGTGCTATGGTTCTTAGCGCAGGGACGTCCCGTTGCTGGGGCAGAGGTCGCGCTCAACAAAAAAAAAAAAAAAGATCGGTTTGTGAAAGTTTCAAAAGTATTATGGGTTGAGTGTAAAATCACAGTAAATTGGCAGAAAGAGGAATATCTTCGAGACAAAGTAACAAGTGCTCCGTCACCTGAAGTGATGAGAAAATATGAACAAGTAATTGTATTACTGAAGAATAAAATTCCACCAAAAGAGACAGATTGGGTAAAAATATACAGAACTACACAGGAGCTGAAGGAGGCTGTACATTCATTTTATGAGAGGTTGTTACTAGTATTTAAACAATACAGTGGGTATGAAGAGTTGAATGACAAAGACATGAGTCATTTTATGTACCGATTTGTGTATGGATTGAGACCAGAAATGGAAGACATGATACGTCATAATATGATAGGTTGGCAATCAGGTACTGTAGATGAAGTTTTGAGAAAAGCAAAATATTGTAGTGAAGAGATCGATGCTAAACAAAAGAAGCTGAAGGAAAAAGCTATGTGGGCACAAGTAAAGGTAGCAGAACATCAAGTGGCACAAATGGAAAAAAAATAGTGATGCAAATCAAGGAAAATTGAAGGGAAATATTTCAAAAACGAAATTAGTAGGAAATATAGAAAAGTTCAAGAAAAAGTTTCCTTGTCATAATTGCGGCAGGATAGGGCATTGGAAGAAAGAGTGTAAGTATCCACCAAGAGTTAATCCAGAAAATGCATAATTGAATCCACAGGTGCAGAATAAGGTAATTCAACAGCAACCGCAACAGCAGCAAATAGTTAATCAGCAAAGACAGGTGCCACAACGGCCACTTCCACACAGTGTAAATCAACAGAGATACAGTGCAGGGACAGGATTCAGCTGAGTCGAGCAGGTAAATAGATCACCTAGAGTGAATGTGAGTCCTCAGTATTGGTTGCAAGAAGAAGGTGGGAGTGAGTTGGATGAAAGTTTCTGACGGTGCCTGAGAGAGGGAGAAGAGTGTGTGCTTGTAGCCACTCTTGAGGTAGATCAGTCTGGTCCATTTGTAAATGGAATGGTGAATGATGTAGAAATAACTTTCCGAGTGGACACTGGTGCTACCCGTTTTACTGTTAGATCAGTGGAAGCCCAAAATCTTCCTCTCTCAGGAGACTCCATCCAAGTTGTAGGAGTTGCCAATAGACAGATTAAAACTTCCTTGACACAACCAGTTGAAGTAGAAATTGGAAATTTCAAAGACATGCATCAATTTGTTGTGCGTGATAGTAGCCCCGTAAATTTGTTAGGACGAGATATTTTGTGCAAGATGAACTGTGCCATATACTGTGAGGTTCCGTGACGGTTCCGTGACGACTTGAACCCGTGTTTTCAAGTTTGTCGGAAATACCTAATATTGGTATCAGTGAACCGCAAATGATCCATTTAGTATATCCTAGTGTTTTCGCTACGCTACGAGCAAAAGCACTCCTTCCATTGACATATTTCTGATATACCCACGGCATCCATCTTAGATCGTGGCCGCCATTTTGTGTTTCCTTGCCCTCACATATGCAATAGCCTCTGATCACTTCATTCACTCCACTTTGATTAAGGACACGTAGCCTTAACCGGAGATTCACCTCTTATATGACACGTGCACCTTAAACCAGATCACGCTGTAGCTGCATGACTCGACAAAGGCTGCCTCCTCTGCCCGAGGCCAGTCCTGCCAAACTGGTCTTCGTGTCCATTGTACCTGATCATGATTAGGCGGCCGAAGCCGGTAGCCTTGCCCATTTACAACCCACAAACATCCCTTATCCCGCTTTTCTATCTTCCACACCTGGCTCTGTTTCTTTCTTTCTGAATCTTTATTAGGGGGAGGTAACGAACTTTACGATGAGGCGGTCCGGGTCCTGAATGCAATATTGACAGGGAATTGTGACAAACTAGTGGGAACCCCTCTTTTCGCAATGTTTGGCCTCAGATATTATCGACGGTTCCTGTGTAACACCAAATATTTATTATTTTAGACACAAAGGTTTTGGGAATGTATTACATGTAAAGAATTCGCCCCCAGCATAAAATTTCGTATATAAGGAGCAACCCACTTTGTACAAATCGAACAGGCTCCTAGTCTCTGCCCGTGTGTAGATTCTGTGACTTCTGTGTCCCTGCAGTAATAAACCTTTGGTCTTTGACGCCACCATCGAGAAGCCCGTGTTTCTGTTCATTTGTGCACCAAGGCAGGTGGAACTCCGGGGTCTTTGGGTGTTGTACCCTGACACCTCTGGACGGAACCAAAAAGTCCAGAACTCCAATTGGCGCCCAACGTGGGGCGACGTCATTCGGTACCGGTCCAAAAGCCTGAAGAGTTCGAGAAGCTTCGTGTGAAGATTCCTGAGGGAGGCGCCCCACTTCATCGATCCCGGCATATCGCAAAAGTGGCCCGAAGTTCTCTTCCACGAGGGTTTCCCGTTCAGGACGGCTGCAGTGGGCCGTTGCCTTGACCGTCGCCCTGTCTTGGACCCGAAGTGGTGCAGTCCTTAGTACGGCGAAACGTGACGGGTTTCTCCTTGGTGACGTCTTCAGTGACTCAGTTAAGTATTTAGTGATAGCTAGCTGGTTACTTTTGTGAGGATTGTTAAAATCCTTGATCGGTTCTTGGTTTGGTTTGGTTTTGTAAGATTATCACTGGTTGTTCTAGTTACGATAATCAATTTGGTTTAGTTTTGGGTATCGATACATAAGTTCGTTTTGGTAGGCCTAAGTTCTTGGTTCGAGTGCACATATTTGTTCCGTGTTTTGTTTGTTTTTGTGTTCCGGACTGAAAATGGTAAGTCGGAAAATGTTGTCTCGTTTTAGTTGCAACAGTGACTCACGATTGGAGGACTCTTGTCTGGTTCCTCCGATTGGGACTCCCCTATATGATTTATATTGTAAGTATGGAGTGGGTCCTATAACTTATAATGAGATATGGGTCCGATATTGTAAGAAGGATGGTGTCCTTAGTTGGCCACTGCATGGTAGTTTTGAACAAGAGATTCTCGACAACTTAGAAGCAAAATTGTTTAAGAAGAAAGCCCGGCCGGCAATGTTTGATTCCTTCCGTTATTGGCGGAAAGAATCCAAACAGAGAGAAATGAGAAGGTTGAAGAAAGAGCAGAAAGAACAAGAAGAGTTAACTCTAGAGCAAGCGACTAAACAGTTGCAGGCTAACGAGTGTGAGAAGGCCATAGATGTAGCCATTAGAGAGCATAACTTAGCGATTGACAAGTGCTATCCTGCCTTGCCATCGAAAATGGCTAAGATACTGGAGGACTCCGAAAACGATCCTCTGCTATCTTATCTGTTACGGTCACCTCCACCGTATGCACAAGGTGCTACGACTCCACTCGTCCCGAATGTTCAATTGCCGGTTGCTGGACAACCTGGTGCTCCTGCTCTTATCCCTCAGAATCAAGTTCCTATACTTCCTGTGGTGAATGTAAATGTCCCTACAGCTCCTCCTCTTCCTACACTGCCAGTCCCTATACCTACCTCTGTACCGACTGCTCCAGAAACTATTTTCCTCGATACTCCTACTGCTTCCTCATCTATTCCTACCTCTACTGCATTCTCTATGTCTGCGAGTGTACTAACTCCACTTTCTGTTCGTCGAAGAATCACTGATTCTGTTACTAATATGCTGTCTCCTATATATAAAACTTTGATTAAGACTCCTACTCCTGACTCTGTTCAGAGACGGAGTCAGCTTCCGAGTACTGAGGAACGGGGAGTTTTAGATTCCACGGCTCTCAGATGGATTTCGAAGGGTAGAAGATATAGTACGAGAGATGTGTTAGACACATTTATGCAGTGGGGAGAACCAACGCAACGATACGTCTTTGATGAGATGTGCTCATTGTTACGTGAAGAGATAGAAGAAGATGATGTCGAATCAGATTTGGAAGATTTAATTAGGGTTCAAAAGGAGTTTGCTGCTGGAATGATAGTGGGTGAGAGTATAAAACAAGCGATGGAACTCATTTTAAGTTTTAGGAATGATCCATCTCTTCGTTCACCGAGAGATTTAGAGAAAGGTAAAATGAAGCTAAGTCGCCAATATCCTATGAGGGAGGTTCCTCCAATTTGGCGCGAAGCAATACAACGTGATGATAATGCAGGAATTGCGGCTGCTCCAGCACAGTTCCAACGAGTGTGGATACACATTCCATGGAAGCGAGCAGAAGTGTTAGCAGTGAAACAGGCCTTACCAGATCCGCGTAAGAATCCAGCCGGATATTACAAGGAATTAACACAGACAGTTGAGGCTTGTATAATGAACTTAGCCGACATTGATATGTTATTTGGTAATGTAGTTCCACAACCAGTGTGGGCAAAAATTCGTAGAGAGGATCATCAGGCTGCTTTAGGTGGTGATTGGGCAGCTATCACTGCAGCAGATGGTCAACAAACAGGTGGTGCGAAACCTGAACCTTTGATCGCTAATCTGCCAGGTAGAATAATTGATCTAATGAAGACTCTGATGCCAGCATTGCGTGTAAATTGGGACAAGTTGTCAGCATGTAGGCAGAAGAAAGACGAAAGTGTCTCGGACTTCTTCACGAGGTTCGAAGAGACTTTTGTGGATCATAGTGGTCAGGACATGAGTACAGAAGGAGGACAGAGATTGTTTGTCGATAAATTTGTGCATAATTTGTTACCTGAATTATGCAATAAATTAAAAGACTCAGAAAGTGCGTGGGCTGTATCTACGACAGCGCAAATACTTGCGACTGCACAGTACTACGAAAATAGGGATAAAGAGGAAAAGGAAAAATCAGAGAAGAAAACGAAAGATTTAAAAACTAAAGTTCTTTTACAGCAGGCGTATCCGCCTCGCGCGAATCAGACTAATACACAGCAAAACTCATACCAAAGGACAGATTATAGTACATCAAGACCTCAATATCAATGGAATCAGTGTGCGTACTGCAAGAAAGAGGGCCACTATAAAAATGAATGTCCGATCTTAGCGCAAAATAATGCAGCAGCAGCTCAGAGAGGTCGTGGTGGTTTTGTGCAGAATTCTGGAGGACGAGGACGAGGTGCTATGCCTCCACAAACGAATGATCGTCCCTCCAATCACTTTGATCAGAGAAATGGACAATCAGTTCAGCAAAATAGATCTCAACAATATCTTGTTGAAGATTATTGTGAAGTAGATGAGGGTTTTCAGCAAAATGGGTACTAGGACAGCCATGGACAGAGAGAGGGAGTAGTATCAGTTCCAGTGGATCAGAGTGGGCCTTATGTCGCAGTAGCAACATCAGGTGTAGTCGAACCGTTTCTGTTGGATACTGGTGCCGCAAAAAGTTCTATCATGCATGCGAAACTCCCTGGCGCACCTTTGTCTGGCTCAACAAATGTTTCCGTAGGTTTTTCAGGCGCCCCTGTGTACAACCCGATATCTGGTCCTTTGTCTATTTCTGTTGGACCGTGCCAATTGAAAGCACCCCTGATTTTGACGACAGGTTGTAATGAAAATCTGCTTGGTTTAGATTTGTTAAAACGACTATATGCGACATTGTACTGTTCTCCGGAAGGAGTACAGCTTACATTGGGTAAAAATATCACCTCTCCGATGTACTTGTCAATGGACGCACTCCCGCCGGAGCTACGTTCACTCCCTGATTCTCTTTGGGCGACTGGTCCTAATGATGTAGGTCTCCTAGAAATTCCACCGTATGTAGTAACTTTGAAAGCGAATGTGAAATTTCCAAGAATTCCCCAATATAAAATATCAAGTGAAGGTGAGCGTGCACTTTTATTGATTGTGCAAGATTTGATTAAGAAAGGTGTAGTTGAAGAAACTAGAGGAAATGTCTGTAACAGTCCTGTCTTACCGATTCTGAAGCGAACTGATCCTACAAAACCTCCAGTTTATAGGTTTGTCATAGACCTTAGAGAAGTTAATAAGATTGTAATTCCGCAGTTTCCTGTAGTGCCAGACATTACTGCCTTGTTAACATTGATACCTGCTACAGCTACGTGGTTCTCAGTTATAGACCTAAAGAATGCCTTTTTCAGCATTCCGATAGCAGAAGAAAGTAGGGATATTTTCGGCTTCTGTTTAGGAGGTCGCAGTTTCAGATTTAAACGCGCTCCACAAGGCTATTGTGAAAGTCCATCCATTTACAGTCAAGCTTTAAAAAGTCAGCTAGATTCTTTTGTCCTTCCTCCAGGTTCTGCCCTAGTACAGTACGTAGACGATCTTTTAGTGGCTGCCGATGACAAGGAAACTTGCAAAGCAGCTACTATTTCCCTATTGCATCATTTGTCTAATTTGAATCATAAGGTGTCACCTACCAAAATGCAATACTGCTGCCAAGAAGTGACCTACCTAGGTCATCTCTTGTCAAAGGAGGGAAGGAAGTTGACCCCAGAAAGAATAAAAGCAATTACGCAAATGAGTGTTCCACGCACACAGAGAGAAGTACGTGCCTTCCTAGGTATTACCTCTTACTGTAGGCAGTGGATCCCAAATTTTTCTCTTTTAGCGAAACCGTTGGTAGCTTTGACTGGGAAAAATGTTCCGAGTCCGGTGCCATGGTCTGATGAATGTCAAGAGAGTTTTACTGAATTACGAAAAGCATTGTGTTCAGCTCCTGTATTGGGTACACCTGATTACAGTAAGCCATTCACGCTCTACGTTCACGAAAGAGAAGGTTGTGCGTTGAGTGTTCTGACACAGAAATTTGGTGATAAACAACGCCCTTGTGCGTATTTTTCATCAACATTAGATCCGGTAGCCAGAGCGTTACCTAGTTGTTTGAGGGCTACAGCGGCAGCTGCAGCTTCCATTCGACAATCTGCTGGTTTGGTGATGAACAATATGCTAGTGGTCATGGTTCCTCATGCAGTGGATACACTCATGAACCGAACGAAGACACAACACCTTACTAGTGCGAGATTATCTGGTTACGAGCTGACATTATTAGCGAGTCATATTCAGATCAAAAGATGCAATGTATTGAATCCAGCAACATTGTTGCCGACTGATCAAGAGTCGAGTGATTCTGAGCCACATGACTGTTATTTTAAAACGGAGGAAGAGACAAAAGGACGTATCGATTTAAAGGATACTCCCCTATCAGACCCAGATGGTACGCTGTATGTGGACGGGTCATGTTTTAAATTGGAGAATGGTGATGTGACTGCTGCCTACGCAGTAACGACTTTGAAGACGATTGTGGAGACTGCAAGAATAAGTCAGAATTCTGCCCAAGCTGCAGAATTAATAGCTCTAACAAGAGCGTGTGTTTTAGCTAAGGGAAAGAGAGTGAATGTGTTTACAGATAGTCAGTACGCATTTGGCGTGGCCCATAGTTTTGGCCGGTTGTGGAGAGAAAGAGGTTTCATTACGTCCCATGGGACTAAGATCCAACATGGTCAGCTAGTTAACGACTTGTTGGAATCTCTAACCTTGCCGACTGAAGTTGCGATTGTAAAGTGCAGTGCTCATAAAGCAATCACGGATGATGTTGGTCGTGGGAATGCCTTTGCCGATGAAACCGCTAAACAGACAGCTAGAGACACGATGAGTAGAATGTATGTTGCTACGTCTGCAAGATGGATTGCTGAATCTGGAATGTGTGAGGACACTATGGAAAGTGTGAAAGAGATTCAGAAAGAAGCGACTGAGGAAGAGAAACGTGTATGGAGAGAAAGTACGGGCAAGTTGGACTCGAATGGATGTTGGATTGATTTGACAGAACAGCAGCGTTGGATGTTGCCTGATGCGTATGTGCTTGCAGTAGTGACGATGGCACATGGAGTAGCGCATATAAGTTCTAAAGGGATATGTAAGATGTTAGCTCCAGTCTGGAAGAATGAGGGAATCAGTAAGTGTGCAGAGAGAGTGGTGAAAAATTGTATGGTGTGCTTGATGCATAATCCTGGCAAGGGAACTCCAACTCCAGCTGGTCATTTCGCTCCTCCTTCCTGCCCCTTTGAAGTAATTCAGTTAGATTTCATTCACATGGAACGCTGCAACAATTTAAAATACGTCCTGGTGGTAGTTTGTGCTTTTTTCCAGGTGGATAGAAGCATACCCACTAAAGGACAACACTGCCCTATCGACTGCCAAAATCCTTCTCAAGGAATTTTTCCCTAGGTATGGCATGCCACGGATTGTATGGTCAGATAACGGAAGTGAGTTTATAGGGAAAGTTATGCAGAGTGTGTGTGCTGGTCTAGGATTGAAACAAAAATTCCATAGTGCAAACCATCCCCAGTCTGCTGGTTTAGTCGAGGGTTACAATGGCACTCTGAAGCTTAAGATAGCCAAAATACAAGCATCCACAGGTTTAGCTTGGCCAGACGCACTTCCTTTGGCCTTGTTATCAACGAGAGCAACAGTGCATTCTAGAATAGGGCTTTCTCCATATGAGATTGTGTTTGGCCGTCCGGCAAATATCTGGGGTGTGCCGAGGCCTAAACAATTCTGCTCCATTGAATATCCTATGTTGATAGACTACCTTTACGACTTGACTGCTAAATTGAGTCTTATTCATCAACAGGTCTTCGATGCTTTGCCAAAACCTCCGGAGAGTCCAGGGCATCAGCTGAAACCCGGCGACCACGTGGTGGTCAGAAACTTCGCGAGGACAAAGAATCTTCAGCCTCGCTACATCGGCCCCTTCCAGGTTCTGCTGGCAACGAGGACAGCCGTACGTGTTGCTGGCCGAAAACACTGGATCCACGCTTCTCACGTAAAGCGTGCTCCGCTGCCACTGCCTTACGACGACTGGGTGAAGAAGGGAATTGGTGCCTCCGAATCTGAAATCACTCCGAAGTTTATCCCTTTCAGCGATGCCGATTTGATTACTGACACTTTGAAACTTGACTCTCCTCCTGAAAAGACTCCTTTGAACACTGAACATTTGTCTCCAGCATCAGAAGAAACTTTGCTATCTGCGAACTTAAACTCTGCAACAGCTGCTAGTGATACACTATTTTCCGATCAGACAGTACCAGCGAAACAGAAATACAACCTTAGAAGCCATAAAAAGGACAAATAAAGCAGGCAACTGCATACTGTGATTTTGATATATATATATATATTGAACTTTTGCCTTCAGCCAGGAAGTTTGCTATTGTTTATTGTTTTTAAAATTGCCTTGCCGTCTGGGTAGCCGTAGGGTCGTGGCTGTGTGCCTAGTTTGAATTTGCAGGGGTCTGACACAAGGTCGATCTTTCTGTTGGTTCTGGGAACTCCCAGGGCTGATAGAGGCATTTTCATCTACGTACACATCATCAGTGGTCGCGAGCGGATTGTAGAAGATGGAGCTTCCTGCGCTGCAACGAAAGAATGTGATTTACGTTCGCAGAAACAGACTTAATAGAATTCTTCACAGCAAATGTTTCTTGATGCAATGTGCCGTTACATTTTTGATTGTTTTAGCAACATTGGTGGGTGGAATCGTCTTTAGCATAAATTTGATTTTTGTGCCAGTTTCTACAGTACCTCCCCTTGATCCTGCTATTTCTACTGTTTCTTCTATACACTCTTTTCACTCGTTTCCAGAACATGAGCAAGCCCGACGCTCAGAATTCACCAACAACACATTTGTACAGCTCTTGCACCAACACCAGCTGGTAGTTAACACTACAGACTGCTGGGTGTGTGGCTTGATACCTCATACTATGGATAAAGGTATTCCCTATCTGGTTTTGCCTTACAGCTATAATGGATCATTTCAGGCCTTCCAAACCATCTTTGCTTATGCCCTCGAAACCTATCCTCCACGTCCACCACGTTCCACTAAATATAACTCTGCTAACAAAGCCTTAGTCCAGGGAATTATTGACATGGTCAAGGACGTCAATAATACTCCATCTTACCCTAGAGACGAATTGCGAGTATATTTAAGTTGGAATACTTCAGAGTATCGCCTTAGTTTAGGAGAAAGCAAGCGTAAAAGCTCAACTCCAATCTGGGTCGTACCTCACCGAGGTCAGGTCTGTTTGCAAGGTAATGGGAGAAATCCGAGAGCTCAGCTAGGGAGGAGTGAGTGCGTAGAGACTTATGTGTTTCCGGCTAACTCTTCCCCTGCCTTTCTTACTGCTAGGGGTACCTATTTCATTTGTCGAGACAGAGCTTATACATGGTTGCCTGCCGACTTCTCAGGATCATGTTATATTGCTCGATTATTGCCTCCGACATACACTGCTTCACCTGATTACCACAGAACAAGAGTAGCGAGAGGTGTCTTCAGCAAGGAAGATACCGCTGGTCAGGAAGCCGGAGACTTCTTCAAAGGCTTCCTTCCGTTCTGGGGACCTATGGCCAATAGTAGAAACATACGTCAGCTAACACGGGTAGTTGAATCTACTATTACTGAAACTGCTGGTGCCCTTAGCAATCTGACAGCTGAGCTTCAGGCGGATAGGCTCATGACGTTGCAGAACCGTATGGTTCTAGACGTTATACTTGCAGATCGAGGTGGGGTATGCAGAATGATCCAATCGAGCTGCTGTGTCTTTATTCCTAATAATGCTCCAACAGTCTATGAGGCGATCTCTAAGTTGCACAAGATCTCAGACTCCATACATGTAGACAAAGGAAACTGGTCCTTCATGGAGTGGTTTTGGACTCTGATCTCAGCGTGGGGATGGAAGGTTCTAATGGTCATTGGTGTCATCCTAGTATTCCTATTCTCATGTTGTCTGATTATCCAGTGTGGTCCTGCTCTGTGTAGTCTTTGTGCTGCGACTTGTCTCAGAAAACCACCTGCGTTTGGAGAAAAGACACGAGAAAGGATGATGATACAACAACATGTCACTGACCTGATGAGCATAGAACTAGATTCTGACATAGACTGAGTAATTGCCTATGTAAGGGCAAAAGGAGGGTCTGAGGTTCCGTGACGGTTCCGTGACGACTTGAACCCGTGTTTTCAAGTTTGTCGGAAATACCTAATATTGGTATCAGTGAACCGCAAATGATCCATTTAGTATATCCTAGTGTTTTCGCTACGCTACGAGCAAAAGCACTCCTTCCATTGACATATTTCTGATATACCCACGGCATCCATCTTAGATCGTGGCCGCCATTTTGTGTTTCCTTGCCCTCACATATGCAATAGCCTCTGATCACTTCATTCACTCCACTTTGATTAAGGACACGTAGCCTTAACCGGAGATTCACCTCTTATATGACACGTGCACCTTAAACCAGATCACGCTGTAGCTGCATGACTCGACAAAGGCTGCCTCCTCTGCCCGAGGCCAGTCCTGCCAAACTGGTCTTCGTGTCCATTGTACCTGATCATGATTAGGCGGCCGAAGCCGGTAGCCTTGCCCATTTACAACCCACAAACATCCCTTATCCCGCTTTTCTATCTTCCACACCTGGCTCTGTTTCTTTCTTTCTGAATCTTTATTAGGGGGAGGTAACGAACTTTACGATGAGGCGGTCCGGGTCCTGAATGCAATATTGACAGGGAATTGTGACAAACTAGTGGGAACCCCTCTTTTCGCAATGTTTGGCCTCAGATATTATCGACGGTTCCTGTGTAACACCAAATATTTATTGTTTTAGACACAAAGGTTTTGGGAATGTATTACATTTAAAGAATTCGCCCCCAGCATAAAATTTCGTATATAAGGAGCAACCCACTTTGTACAAATCGAACAGGCTCCTAGTCTCTGCCCGTGTGTAGATTCTGTGACTTCTGTGTCCCTGCAGTAATAAACCTTTGGTCTTTGACGCCACCATCGAGAAGCCCGTGTTTCTGTTCATTTGTGCACCAAGGCAGGTGGAACTCCGGGGTCTTTGGGTGTTGTACCCTGACACCTCTGGACGGAACCAAAAAGTCCAGAACTCCAACTGTTCACCAGATGGCATAGATTGCAAACCCCAGATGAAGATAGTCTGTACAAAATGACCATGCTTATGATTGAGGGTGAACAAAATAAACAGTTTCCTGTGTTTGATCGAGAAAAGATACCTGATGAATTTAAAAAGGTAGTAACAGAAATGGTGTGGAATTTCACAGGTGAAGATATTGGACTAATGAAAGATGTAGATCCTGTAAAAGTCTCTATAAAAGAAGGCGAACGTTACGCAAATATTCCTCAGTACAAATGACTGCAGAAATAATTGAAGGAATAACCCCAGTGATAAACAAAATGATTGAACAAGGCATACTGAGAGAGATAGAGAGTAGTCCTTGTAATTCACCAATAATGGGATTGAAAAAGCCTAACGGAACCTTTAGAACAGTACAGGATTTAAGAAAGATTAATAAAATAGTCGTCCCATGTTGTCCGATTGTACCAAATCCAGCAGTGATTTTATAGCAAATTCCTCATGATGCGGAATGATACACTGTGATAGATTTGTGTAATGCGTTCTTTACAGTTCCATTGCATCCAGAAAGCCAGCCAATTTTTGCGTTCACATTCGGAGATCGTATCTTGGCATGGTGCCGAATTCCTCAGGGGTATGCTGAAAGTCCATGTATCTTTAATCAATTGCTAAAGAAGTCATTAGAAAATTTGAACATGCCTGGAGAATCTTTATTGGTTCAATATATCGATGATCTCCTTGTGGCATCGAAGACAAAAGATGCATGTGTAACAGATACCATTGCATGGTTGAATCATTTGGCCGAAGAGGAACATAAGGTGTCTCCGCCAAAATTCCAATTTTGTCAAAAGGAAGTGCAGTATCTAGGTCATAAAATTGCCAAAGGAATCAGACAAGTTACTACGGAAAGAATCAGAATGATACAAGGAATGCAGCCACCAAAAACTAAAAGACAAGTGAGAATGTTCCTGGGAATGGTGGGTTATTGTAGACAGTGGATTAGTGGATTTCTTTGATTGTAAAGCCACTGCAGAGATTAACAAGAGCAGATATCAGAGACCCTATAGTTCTGACTAAAACTGAAATGGAAGCATTTGAACAACTGAAAATGAGTTTATGTGAAGCACCAGCTTTAGGGATGCCTGATTATGAAAAAGAATTTGAATTATATTGCAGTGAACGAGAAGGATGTGCATTGTCAGTACTAATTCAGAGACATGGAAAAATGAGAAAATCTATTGCATATTTGTCAGCTGTCTAGGACTCTGTTGCAAAGGCATTGGCAGGTTGTCTGAAAGCAGAAGCAGCTACAAGCGTTAGTCTGGAACAGAGTGAATGAATAGTGATGGGATTTCCTGTAAGAGTGTATGTACCTCACTCCGTGGAGATTCTCTTCACTAGAACAAAAATACAGTATTTGACCAACAATAGGATGACCAAGTATGAGAAAATATTTCTGGGAGCAGAAAATGTGACGATTTCTAGATGCGTAAATGTAAATCCTTCCACATTATTGCCCGACACAATGGAAACAGAAGTGAGAAATGAGGTTGATCCCAAATGCTTAGACGTTTTTGAATACTGTACCAAACCAAGAGCAGACATCAGAGATGAGCCAATGCCTGAACCCGACTATGAGATGTTTGTAGATGGTTCGTGTCTGAGAACGGATTAGGGTGCTCTGAGTGGAGCATACACAGTCTGTACTGTGGCAAATGTACTGGAAGCTTCTTGTTTGAAAGGAATTCATTCTGCTCAAATAGCAGAGTTGATTGCCTTGATTTGGGCATGTGAGTTCGGAAAAGAAATCAAAGTGACGATAGTGACTGACAGTCAGTATGGCTTTGGGGTTGTCCATGACTACCGACAACTGTGGTCCCAAAGAGGTTACTTGACTTCTGCAGGATCCCCCATAAAAAATGCAGAATGTGTGCGATTGTTCTTTGACACCATACAACTACCAGACAAATTGGCTCTGGTAAAATGTGCAGCAGACAAAAAGGGGAATGAATATATCACCCGCGGTAACAGGTATGTAGACTCAATTGCTAAATATTGTGCCAAAAATCTGGCATCAATCAATAAGGAAAGGGAGAGAGCGCTTGTTTCAAGTCCTTTAATTCTAACAACTGTAGTTGAAACTTGGCAGGAAGTGAGGCAAATGCAGGAAGAAGCTGATGAGGTAGAGAAAAATGTCTGGTTAAAAGCAGGAGGCAGACAAAGACAGGAGGATGAAATCTGGGTTTACAAAGATGAAAGACCAGTAATGCCTGATAGCATGATCTCAAATATGACCCGAATGTACCATGGTCAAGCTCATATGGTGAGGGATGCCATGCTCCGTCTATTCAGACAGACGTGCTAAAATCCCAAGTTCAGGATGATAGCAGAGAGTCTGTGTCAAAGATGCCTAGTTTTCCAGCAGTTCATCCAAACAGAAAAACTATTGTGAGTTTGGGAACCATAGGACAGGAGGGAGGTCCATTTACACAAATGCAGTTGGATTTCATTGAACTTCCGCCATGTAACAGACTCAGATATGTTTTGGTGATCATCTGTCTGCTCTCCCGATGGGTAGAAGCTTTCCCGACAAGAAGGAATGATGGGCTAACTGTTGCAAATTTGCTGCTGAGGGAAATAACAAAGAGATTCGGTTTCCCAGTGACAATTGAAACTGATCGTGGCCCACATTTTCAAAATGAACTCATGCAAATGGTATGTGAAGCACTGGACATTCGTCAGAGACTGCATTGTGCTTACCGACCTGAGGCATCAGGAGAGGTAGAGCAAGTGAATTGAACAATTAAAACCAGTATTGCAAAAATGTTTTTAGCGACAGGACTAAAGTGGCCTGATGCCGTGCCGCTTGTTTTGATGACCCTAAGAAGCATTCCTGACAGGAAAACTGGATTGAGTCCACATGAGATTTTAATGGGAAGGGTGATGAGACAAGCATATGTACCAGTTGATAAATTGTTGACAATTAATGATGACATCATACCCCATTACTGCAAAAACCTGTCTGACGTGGTAACTTCTGTGTTCCATCAGGTAGGAACTGAATCAAACACCAAAGAGAAAAATCCAGTACATGATCTAGTCCCTGGAGACTGGGTGGGAATAAAGGTGCATCGCAGAAGAAAACGTCTTGTGCCTCATTAGCAGAGACCAAGACAAGTTGTTTTCGTTAGAACTACTGCCGTCAATTTTGCTGGAGCTAAAGAGATGGGTACGCGCAAGCCACACCATCCGTGTGCCTGAACCTGAAAACTTAAACGAAGAAGGTGAAAGCACGACTGATTCGTATTCTGAAGGTGAACCAGAGAGAAGTCCAGATACGGAAGATCGACAGGAACGTCGATATCTGGAAGTATCGGATATTAGCTCTGCGTCTGAAGGAGAAGGATAAAGTCTTGAAGTACCGAATTCTGAAGATCAATCTGAAGATCGAGAATTGGTAAAGACTGACACCAGTAAAGACATTGAGCTAAGTCAAGATAAAACTGGTGAAGAAGAAAATTCTGAAGGACAGACTGAAAGCTCTGAAAGCAGGAACGAAAATACTAACTCTGGAAAAGCGGAAACAGCTCACGAAGGGGATGAGATTCCAAGTATCAGGTATGGAGATGTTCCTAACAGAGTGAAAGAACTGTCTAAAGAGAAAAGTGACTCTGGAAAAGAAAAAGACGCTGTAAAAATCATTATAAATGAAACTGTCGAAGACACTGAAAGTGAAACAGATGACAGTGGAGATAAAACTCCATTGAGAAAAAGTCAGAGGAAAAGGGCTTGGAGAGTGGAACATAACACCACGGAGCCTAAAACAAAAAGATTTTGTAAAGGAGATAATTGGCCTAAAGGAAATGATGGACTGAGATTTAAACTGGTTAACAAAGAAAGACAACAAGAAGAACAGGTCACCGAAATAACCAGTCAGAGAGAGACACTGGGAAAGAAAATAGAAGTTGTACAAAGGCCAAAAAGAGTAAGAAGACCAAATCAGAAGTACAATTCACCTGAGTGGACATACATCGTATTACCTCCAATTGAAGAAGTAAACAGTAGTCAAGAAAATTTGAGTTGCCCAAAGACAGATGGGAAAAGTGAGTAAAGAACTGAGCCACAAAGAAAAGTGATAATTGACCAGAAGGACAAGGTAGAAGGTAATCTGAGATTCAGAAGAAGGAAAAGGGGCCTTGTAAGTGGAAAGAAAAAACTTGTAAGTGACACAAGGTTGAAGAAAATTCTGTTAGAAAACTAAAACTTGTAAGTGACATTAGGTTGAAGAAAACTTGTTTGAAGGGAAGAGGTTTATAGGTGACATAAGAACGAAGAAAATCTGTTTTCAAAACTTGCTGTGTAAAAAAAAAATACCTACTAATGATCATAAAACAAAATGTTCTATTTTTAGAAAATGGTGTAGGATGTGTTTAATATGTACTGGATTAATAATATTGATATGGATAATTTTAGCTATTATCATTCCTTTCCGATATAATTTAGTGAAGTTGAAACATAATGAGAGTTCAAGTGAGCAGGATGTGGAATCAAAACATAATTAGCAGCAAGTATATAGGCCAGAATTGCATCAAGATATTTCTATAAGTGACTTTACTAAGAATACATTTTCAAGGTTGTTATCTGAGTATGTTAGAACAATGGATGCTAGTGATTGCTACGTGTGTGTAAAATTACCTGCATCTTTTTCTGAGGGAGTGACCTATCATCACCTTCCGCTTACATGTGGAGTTACGTGTAGTGTGATTGCAAGCTTGTTCTATCAAACAGGCAAGTTAGAATACCATTATTCTAATTTGGATGAAGTGTTTGCGATGTTGAAAATAGATAATGCACTAAATAAGAAAAAGCCTGCCACAGTTATGGGAGAATATTTTTTTGAAGTAGATGAGTTAAGTCATGATTATGCATTTAAAAACAATTTGACATGTAAACTGAGAGTAGAAGAGAAGGCATTCTTAGATATGGTTGAAGAAAGGCAAATTGCCTATAAATGTAAAGAAAAGGTAAAGCATGAGAAATCAAAATATTGGACTCGACTACGTTGGGAACGGTCGCTCCCTTCTGCCCTCGCTGCCTCCCACTCAAAGCTGCCTGGTATCGTGTGCTTTGCGCTGGTGAGCTTTCCCTATCGCCTGAAGTTGCTTGCTCCACTGTATCTGCACCTTAGCCTGCATAGCGCTGCTGGCCTCACTTAGCGCTTTAACGTGCCTGCCTGCTTGTGCGCTCGATTGTTCCTGTATCTGTTCACTGTGTGTTCTGTTTAATAATACTTTTGCCAATTACCTCCGCATTTCCCCCAACCCGGTCTGCCCTCGCGTTGCAGCCGCCATTTGCTGTGCTGTTGTTGTTGTCTTGCCCTGAGCCCGCCCCCTCCACCACGCACCCGCCTCCCATCGGATCCTCCCTCGCCCCTCCCCCCTCCCCACCCTCTTATGACTACTGCTGTCGCGCGCAGCGTTTACGCGCAGCGTTCGCGCCCAATCCGCGCCGAAGGTGCGCCAAAGGTAAGCCCGTCTACGCCCGTCCGCGCCTGGACCGCGCCCAGCGCCAGACCCCCTGCCCCTCGCGCTCCCCAGCCCTCCCGCATTACCTACGATGCCGCCACCCTCCTAGCCCTTGACCCCGGTCGCGCCCCCAACTGCGTCCAAGCCGCTCCTGGACACACCCATGGACCTTTCTCCTGCTACTCCTGCAAATTCAGCAGCACCGACAACATCTCCGCTACGATCACACCACAGACTCTCGACCCCAACCACCTACAGTGCATCCTTCTCAACACCCGATCGGTCCACAGACACGCCATTGACCTATGGAATCTACTAGACACCATCTCTCCAGACGTCGCCTTCCTAACAGAAACTTGGATGAACGCTTCCTCCGCCCCAGACATCACCATTGCCATCCCTGAAGACTATAAGATCACTCGCAAGGACCGTACCGGCACAGGAGGAGGAATCGCTATCGTCCATAAGAAATCAATCCCCATCTCAACCAGCTCTGACGCCAACCTCGCTAACTCCGAACACCTTCACTTCCAGATCCACATCGACCCCAAGACCACACTCAGAGGCACCCTCCTCTACAGACCACCAGGACCCCGCGCAAAATTCAGTGAAGACATCACGGACTTCATCACCCCACACGCGCTCCCCTCCAAAGACTACATCCTTCTGGGAGACCTCAACTTTCACCTCGAAAAGATCAACGACCGCAACACCGCCACCCTCTTAGACAACCTCGCCAACCTCGGACTTAAACAACTAGTCAATTCCCAACCCACATCGCAGGTCACACACTCGACCCCATCTTCACCTCCAGCAATCATGTCTCCTTCAGCCACACTACGGATCTCCTCTGGACTGACCACAGCTGCGTTCACTTCACCTACAACAAGGCGAGACCCACCAACCACCTCCAACCAACTCTGCAAAGAAACTGGAACAAAATCACCACGGACCAGATTTCCGCCTAGCTCCTTCTAAACGCCCCAGCCCACTCTTCTAACGCAAACGAAGCCGCCGCCAACCTCACCCTATGGTTATCCAACACCGCCGACACCTTAGCACCACTGAAAAAACGTCAAAGCAAACCTGGCAGCAAAAAGGCCTCATGGTTCAACGATGATCTTAAGAAGTCCAAGAAACTCTGCCGCTCCCTCGAAAAGGCCTGGAAAAAAGACCCAACCACTAGCACCAAGGACGCCTTCAAAAACTCCACCCGCACTCACCACCAACTAATCCGAAAGGCCAAGAAAACAGCATTCAAGGATCGACTTGACAACAACGCCCACAACAGCAAGGAACTTTTCAACATCGTCAAGGAATTTTCCAATCCCTCGGCCAACTCCAACGACATCACCCCCTCTCAAGCCCTCTGCGACTCCCTAGCCTCATTCTTCCACAACAAGATTGCAGACATCCACAACAGCTTCGACAACCAACCCGGAAACCAACCCACCCTACCATTTGCTAAACATTCTCCCCCCATGAACACCCTTAACGACTGGAACCCAATCTCCACTGAGGACACAATCCGCCTGATGAATTCTATCCACTCAGGATCCCCCACAGACCCATGTCCTCACCACATCTTCAACAAAGCAGACTCCGTCATAGCACCGCACCTCCGAGACGTCATCAACTGCTCCTTCAACTCCGCCACCTTCCCGGAAGACTGGAAACACGCTGAACTCACCGCCCTTCTGAAAAAACCCACAGCGGACCCCACCGAACTCAAAAATTACCGCCCCATCTCGCTCCTTCCATTCCCGGCCAAAGTCATCGAGAAAGCTGTCAACAACCAGCTCGCCGCCTTCCTCGAAGCCAACAAATCCCTTGACTCCTCACAATCCGACTTCCGAGCAAAACACAGCACTGAGACCGCCCTCATCGCAGCAACAGACGACATTCGAACTCTACTGGACAATGGAGACACAGTCGCCCTCATCCTCCTCGACCTCTCTGCAGCATTCGATACAGTCTGCCACAGCACCCTTTTACAACGCCTCAATAACATCGGAATCCAAGGAAAAGCACTTGAATGGATCACCTCGTTCCTCTCCGGAAGAACCCAGAGAGTCCGCCTCCCACCATTCAAGTCCGAGGCCACTGAAGTCATCTGTGGCGTACCACAAGGATCCTCACTCAGCCCCACCCTCTTCAACGTATACATGAGCCCCCTCGCGGCCATCGCCCGCCAACACAACCTCAACATCATCTCTTATGCGGATGACACTCAACTAATCCTTTCTCTCACCAATGACCCCAGCACCGCCAAAACTAACCTACACGAAGGAATGAAAGAAGTTGCCGAATGGATGAAACAAAGCCGTCTGAAACTGAACTCAGATAAAACAGAAGTCCTCATCTTAGGTACATCCCCCTCTGCATGGGACGACTCCTGGTGGCCGGAAGCCCTCGGAAAAGCACCCATCCCGACAGACCACGCACGGAACCTAGGCGTCATCCTGGATTCTTCACTATCAATGAACAGACAAGTCAGCGCCGTATCCTCTTCCTGCTTCAACATTCTTCGCATGCTCAGAAAAACATTTCGCTGGATCCCCACCGAAACAAGGAAAACAGTCACCCATGCTCTGGTCACGAGCCGACTGGACTACGGAAACACCCTCTACGCAGGCACTACCGCTATTTGTATTTTGTATTTTTGTATTTGTTTTTATATCGCGCATGGTTCACCCGTTAGGTCTCGTAGCGCTGACAGATGGATAAAGACAAAACAGAACCAGTATGTATGGGAAGTGGATGACTAAGGTTTGAAGAGCAGAGTTTTTAGGTTCTTACGAAAAATGATCAGGTTAGGTTCTGCTCTCAGATCTAAGGGAAGTGAGTTCCAGAAAGAGGGACCGATTTTTGAGAAGCATCTGTCCCCGTTCCTCACTGTGCGGACTCTAGGCGTCTTTAGCAGTAGTTGGTTGGAGGAGCGAAGATTTCTCATTGGGCTGTATCGGTGCAGTTTGTCTCTGATATATGCTGGTCCATGTCCGTTTAAGGATTTGTGGACTAGGCAGCAGACCTTGAATTTTATGCGTCTGTTGACTGGTAGCCAGTGTAATTGATTCAGACAGGGGGCAGACGGGGTTCTTGGTGGGAGACCCAATGCTAGCCTGGCTGCACTGTTCTGGATGGTCTGTAGTTTGGCTATGTTAGAGGCATTTATGTCTGCAAACAATGCATTGCCATAATCCAGCCGGCTGGTTATTAAGCTTTGGATTAGTGGTCTTCAGCTGGTTAAAGGAAGCCATTTGAATATTTTTCTAAGGCTTTTCATAAGGCCTATACAGGTATGTACCACTTTGTTGATGTGTGGTTGCATTGTGAGTTGGTCATCCATTAAAATTCCTACTCCAGAAGAAACTCCAATGAATCCAAAACGCCTCAGCCAGGATCATATTAGACATCCCACGCAACGAACACATCTCTGGTCACCTTAAAGACCTCCATTGGCTACCCGTCAATAAGAGGATCACTTTCCGACTGCTAACCCACGCACACAAATCACTCTACGACATCGGACCAGAATGCCTCAACTCACGACTGTCCTTCTACACCCCCTCCCGCCAACTACGTTCTTCCAGCCAAGCCCTCGCCACGGTACCTCGCATCAACAAGACCACCATGGGAGGCAGATCCTTCTCATACCTGGCTGCTAAAACATGGAACTCACTCCCCGCTTACCTTCGCCTTACCCAGAACCACCTAGCATTCAGAAAGCAACTTAAAACGTGGATATTTGACAAGTAATTCTCCTCCCCTTTCTAAGCGCCTTGAGACCCTCTGGGTATGTAGTGCGCTATATAAATTCTCTGACTTGACTTGACTTGACATTTATTGATGAAAATATTGATGAAAGGAATGTCAATGTAGCAATAAATATAGACACTGCATTGTTAGGGAAATTCTGTATTAGGAGAGACAACACCATGTATGATAACTATTTTGTGGGAGCAGTCAATGTAAAGATACTTATTGAATCCAATGGGGTTGGAGATTTAAAGGAGGATATGATCCTGTTTTTCCATGTGCTTATTTTATTTGCGGAAACAATGCTTATTATAAACTGCCTGACCACTGGTATGGGACATGCTATGTGGGTTTGGTCTTTCCAAAAAGGTTTCATGTAGATAGAGGTACCAATGGAATTCATGAGATAGGTAAACCTTTAAGTCGTAGAAAAAGAGAGAGTGTCATAGAAATAATAGGTAATGTTTTTGGAGCACTGATACCAGCAGTGGGAATATCTTTCAATGCTAATCGAATTCGAAGATTGTCAACGATAGTCGATCGTTTGTCAACAGGCACAGCAGGTGGATTTCTAATGGTAAACAATAAAATAATTGCTATGAGAACTATGGTAATGCAAAATCGTCTTGCACTTGACATTATATTGGCAAAAGAAGGAGGAGTTTGTGGAATTTTGAAGGTACAGCATTGTTGTACATATATTCCAGATAAAAGTCAAAACATTGAAAAGTACATTACAAATATTACAGAACTGCATAGACAAATTGAACCACTGGAGGTTGATGGTATTCTTGAACGACTTGGTTGAAGTCTTGCAGCAGTTAAGCATTGGTTTCAAGAAATAGGTAGTTCAATTATAGGTAAAATATACTAATTCCTGTAACAGTGGTAGTATTAGTCAGTTTAATGATAAGGTTATGTTGCATATATAGAAAAAGAAGGAATGTTAGAAAGTCATTAAAGAAGATGATCCAAGAGAGACGAGAAAGAGAAAGAGAAAAAGGTGATATAGAAATGGAAGAATTTCAAGAAAAGATTTTTAAGGAGACAAGAGAAAAAGATACTAAAGTATATACATACTAATCTGAAGAATTTGAAACATGTTCTGTATAAAAATGTTGCTAAATTTTGGGAGGTAATTGGTGATAAATCACCAAAGGAGGGAGTTGATGGAGCGAGGTGGAGAAGCAGAATTTTGTGTACCCCTTGCAAAGTCACACTTCCATAACCATAATTTGTACTAATGGAATGATATTCATGACTGAACAACTTAGAATAAGAAATGCACCTACACAAATACACGTGGGAACTAATTTTGCTTGTGTTGCAATCATAATTGACTAATTATGTGATATTGTCATGTCCTAAACTAATGAGCAGCTTTAAGGTAACCGAATGCAGCATAAATGTGCTTTTGTTTATGAATTGTTGTGGCAAAACGCGAGCATAAGTAAGTATATGACGCTTAAATGTGGCTATTTGCTAGGTAATTACTAATAGGGAAAACTTAGAAAGAGGAGCCCTTCTCCTTCGATATTCGTTCCAGAAGTGTAGACTTCCGGAACGAATATCGAAGGAGAAGGGCTCCGATACAGGAGATAGTACACTATGCCTTAATCGGCACGGTATAGCGACACGGCTAAATTTGAAGTCTTTCTCTCATCCTCTGAAACAAGGAATTTGACAGCATACAAAGGATCACGAGATAATACCTGACCTCTTAACAAAAGCAAGCAGGACACATTCACCATTTTTTGGAACCACATGAATGGACAAATACAGCTTTGAAGCCATTGTAGACCGAGATAAGATACCAAGCCCTGAAGAAGCCCGTGTTGGGCGAAACGCGTAGGCTGTGGATTTTATGACACAATAAAAGCACTTGAAAATCACGTCACCGTTTGGAAAACCATTACTCTTGTCATCTATGTTGATTTATGTGTATGGCATTTAAAGCCACAAATAAGTACTAATACGCTTTGCCTCTCCACTGTTGTGTTAAATGAGTCTGTGCATTCATTCATGAGAGGTTGTTACTAGTATTTAAACAACACAGTGGGTATGAAGGGTTGAATGAAAAAGACATGAGTCATTTTATTTACCGATTTGTGTATGGATTGAGACCAGAAATTGAAGACATGATACGTCATAATATGATAGGTTGGCAATCAGGTATTGTAGATGAAGTTTTGAGAAAAGCAAAATATTGTAGTGACTAGATCGATCAAAACAAAAGAAGCTGAAGGAAAAAGCTATGTGGGCACAAGTAAAGGTAGCAGAACACCAAGTGGCACAAATGGAAAATGAAAATAGTGATGCAAATCAAGAAAAATCGAAAGGAATTTTTTCAAAAACGAAATTAGTAGGAAATATAGAAGAGCTCAAGAAAAAGTTTCCTTGTCATATTTGCGGCAGGATAGGGCATTGGAAGAAAGAGTGTAAGTATTCCCCAAGAGATAATCCAGAAAAGGCATCATTGAATCCACAGGTGTAGAATGAGGTAATTCAAAAGCAACCGCAACAGCAGCAAATAGTTAATCAACAAAGTCAGGTGCCACAACCGCTTCTTCCACACAGTGTAAATCAACAGAGATACAGTGCAGAGACAGGATTCAGCGGAGTCGAGCAGGTAAATAGATCACCTAGAGTGAATGTGAGTCCGCAGTATTGGTTGCAAGAAGAAGGTGGGAGTGAGTCAGGTGAAAGTTTCTGACGGTACCTGAGAGAAGGAGAAGAGTGTGTGCTTGGAGCCACTTTTTAAAAAAAATGTTTTTTTTTTATATTAACATAACATTCGGGGCAGCGTTACATACAGTTGGTACATCATATAACGTGGTTGTTGCGGGCACAACTCAACTTCTTCCAGTTTCAAGATACAAATCAAAAACGGGCATATTGACACATCAACATTTCGTCATTCCTGTACATCCAGAGTTTACTAGTCTGAGTCAACCTCCTCCCCCTCAATGCTTGGCGGCTTACAAATATAACCCTGAAACTTGTTCCAAGCCCCCCAGATTTTCTCCCATTTCCCTGGGCAGCCACGGTGGATAAAGACAGCTTTCTCCACCACCATCGCCTCATCCATGTTTCTGCACCATTTTCTAAGTATTGGTAATACTGCTGAACCCCATAACATGGCGATGTTACACTTCGCCATCATCATGCCATCATGCCAGTCTTGTTGCCGATGGTTGAGATCATTGGGTTCCCATACATTTAGTAAACAGCGACGAGGCTCCGGCAGCAAGGAGATATCTATAGTTTGGGAAATCGTTCGCATTACCGCTGTTCAGTATGTTGCCATGTATCAACAGTCCCAGATAGTGTGGAAGAACGTTCCCTCCTCCCCGCAGTTTCGTAGACAGAATTTATGCGTAGTTTTCCCAATCTTGTGTAATGTCGTTCTAGTATAGTACGTACGATGTAGTATTTTAAGTTGGACCAGTTTTAGCCTAGAGGGAATTGCTGTTTCCCGGGGGGGGGGGGGAGAGGGCCTCCTGCCATTCGGAGTCCTCGAAGGAGCCTACTTCCCTGGACCAGTTCTGTTTCAATGTGGACGTCGTGTCTGGGAGGTTGTTAATGAGTTTCCGGTATGTCAAGGAAGTGGCCTTTTCCGGCATATGTTCTGTCAGAAGTCTATCTTCGAGAGGAGAGGATTCCTGTGGGACAGTACCTGTCGGTGAGCCGATTGGAGTGCATGCTTAATTTGTAAGTATCTGAACTTCTCCGTCTGCGACATCTCGTATTGTGTTTGCAGGTGGGAGAAATCTACCACCTTACCTTCCTTCCAGAGATCACCCACCACTGAGATGCCAATGGTGTCCCAGGCCTGGAACCCCTTACTGTTACGCAGAAAGCCCAACTTGCAGGAGTCCCACAGCGATGTCATTTGCATGATAGTCCCCGAACATTGAAGATGCCTGTTAGCTTTGTACCAAAGCGGTACAGAGTGCTGCGTCGGGCCAATCAAATCTGGAAGGAGGCGATGGCAGTAAAGATTACCTAACAGCCCCTTACATTCCAAAGACTGTTTGTCAGCAAGGTACGCCTGCTCGGTCTGTGGGGCGTGCAGCCAGAAGTTAATCTGCTTAAGATGTGTTGCCCAATAATATAGTTCAACATTTGGAAGTGCTATCCCCCCGTCATACAAGCTTCTTGTTAATTTGTCTTGTGCTATTCGGGGTGGCCTCTCGCCCCACAGTAGCGCAGCTATAGCTTTGAAATATGTTACAGGGACCAGAGATGGGGTGTTTTCAAGCACATACAGAAAGCGCGGGAGTGCCATCATTTGATATAATGCCGCCTTGCCTAAGAGCGTGAGAGGGAGAGCCTGCCATACTTTAACGTCGCGTTTAAACCGCTCCTGAAGGGGGCGGAGATTTAAAGCAAAGAATTTGTTTGGGTCCGGCGTAACATAAATACCCAGGTATTTGAACGCTGTTGTCGTAGTTCTCAGGGGGCAGCTCACGGGCAAAAATGGCGGGGGGCCAGCGAGGACATAAAGGATGGACTTGGTCCAATTAATCTTATAACCTGACACCCTACCAAACTTCTCACAGACGTTCAGTAATTCAAGAATAGATTTTTTAGGGGAAGTGAGATATAAAAGGATATCATCCGCATATAGGGATATACGATCCTCCCATATATCGGTCCAGTAGAGTCCTTTGATAGAGGGTTCCTATCTGATCCAGATCGCAAGGTGTTCCAAGATCAGAGTGAAGAGCAACGGAGACAGTGGGCATCCCTGCCTCGTGCCTTGGCCAAGAGGGAAATCTCGTGAGATGTGCCCATTGGCGGCGACATGCGCCAAGAGTTTAGTGTATATCAAGCTAATCCAGGAGCAGAATTTGGGACCAAATTCCATGTGTTGGAGCACTGCAAACAAGTAGGGCCACTCCACTGTATCGAATGCCATAGTAGTGTCGAGTGAGAGGATGACTGCAGGCTCCTTGATATATGCTGCGCGCACCAAGACCACGTAGAGCCGATTGAGGTTGAGGGCCGTGCTCCGATGTGGCATGAATCCCGACTGGTCCGGATTTACTAAGGACGAGAGGTGTGGAGTCAGCCGCAATGCCAGCAGTTTGGCAAGAGTCTTAGGCTCCGTTTTTATGAGAGAGATCGGGCGGTAGGAAGCGCAGTCCGTCTCCTGTCTGCCAGGCTTGTGGATTGTGATAATTGTGGCCAGCCGCTGATCCCTCGGCAGCTCCCCTGCCTTAAGGCTGTCAGATAACATGTTTAGGAAGAAGGGAGCCGTTGTTTGCACCGTCCTTTTATACAGTTCAACCGGGAGCCCATTTGGCCCCAGCGCCTTGCCAGACGCCAGTGAGAAGGTAGCCGCCTGTATTTTATCTGTGGTAATGTCCGCCTCTAACAGGAGCGCAGCTTCAGGGGAGAACTTTGGGATCGTTAGATCCTTAATATAGCCATATGCTTCCGCAACTGTATTAGACATCCGGGGAGCATATATTTGTTCATAATGGTCGGCCAGGATGTTGACTATACCATTAGGATCAGAGACCGAGGAACCTGTGGGCGATACCAGTTGTGCAATGAATGTATTCGCTCTTTCTTTTCTGTCTAGCCAGGCTAGCATATTCCCTGCTTTATCCCCCATCCTGTATATCCTATGATGAGTGGCTTGGATTTTGCTTTGTGCCACTTCCCTTTGGTAAGCCACAACTGCAGTTTGTTAGACGAACCGCACAGGCGGTTCCCGGAGAAGGGTGGGCCTCCTGTTCTGTTATTGCTGTGGCTAGTTCTGCTTCAAAGCTATCTAATTCCGCCTGTTGCCCCCGCTTGTGACCTGTGATTGAAGCCATTGCTTGCCCTCGAAGGACTACTTAATAGGCCTCCCAGAGCATGCTGGGTGAATCCACCGAGCCAAGGTTTTCCTGGAAATATTGTTTGGTAGTGTTTGTGAGGGTTGACATGAGAGGTGCCAACTGGAGGAAGCCGGCATGTACCGGGAAAATACGTCTTCTGTAAGTCTGGTGATGGGTATATTTTAGCAATATTGGAGAGTGGTCCAATATGCCCCTAGGGCGAATAGTTACTTATTCTATGCCCTGCAAGCCGTCTGCGAATAACAGGAAATAATCAATGCGTGTGAGACAATTATGGACCCCCGAATAGAAAGTGTAGTGTTTCTCTGTAGGGTGCTTGTACCTCCAGCTATCTGTAAGCCCTAGGGCGTCTATCAGACCCAGAAGACATCGCCCACCCTGTATCTCTGACCGGATAGGGAATCTGTAAAATGTGCCATCAAGTACATCATTAAAGTCGCCCCCTACCAGAAGTGTTGCTGCCGGCAGTGTAAGCAAGAACGTCGTGAGAGCGGAGTGGGCGTGCGTGTGAAGGACAGGCGGAATGTAAACAGAGACAAAATTAAACAACCGCCCTTCCCATTGACACGTTAGTGCCGCGAATCGGCCCTAATCGTCAACTCGCGTCTGCTGTATCACCAGTGGGAAGTTTTTCCAAATAAGAATCCCCGTGCCTCTGGAACCTGAGGAAAATTCTGCATGCGCTAAGATTTTATACCCCCATCTATCCATAGCCGTAACCGTTGATCCCACTAGGTACGTTTCTTGCAAGAAGACCACTGCAGGGCCACAACGTTTCAAATATTGCAATACCAGACCTCTCTTCACTTTGTCTCCTAACCCACAGACATTCCAGGTAAGTACAGTTAAGACTGGCTGGGGAGCTTGTAGCTCTTGTGAAGCAATCTCAGCCATCAGAGCAATTGAGGTGCGTCAACAATCTAAAGTTACACTTGTCCCACAAAGCTCCAAAAATGAAACACATTGCTGCCCCATTAAAATTGCATTCACTCGAGACAAAAAAGGAAAGCATACATATAGCGGAATCAACATAATTGAGCAAACCAGTTACTTCCCCATCCCGGGTGCCACCAACCCTCCCTGCCTCCCTGCTTAGCGAACCTACAACTGCCCGCCACCCCAACTTAGCAGAGTGCTTCTTCCCTCCCTTAGTTACAATACTTGCTTGTCGGTGAAAGAGTCTTATGAGGCACCAGCCCTTTGGAGTCTTTCAGGCCCGCCCAAGTCCAAAACTTCAAGACAGCTCAAGCACGGGTGTCCATGTTGCCACATCAGGTACCAGTAAATATCTTCGTCACGGCTGGACCTATTCCCCTTCCAGGGGTAGTTCGCGGTGCAGCTCTTGGCTACCAGAGCACAGATCGTCTGGAGCATCGTCCCCTTCTCGGCAGTGATGGGGTCTCGGTCTTTGGTCCGCTCGGTTCACAGGGCGCCATCCCTCCAGCCAGTCATGTGCCGCCTCTGGCGATTCAAAGAACCAGGTCCGTCCTTCAGCTACCACCCTAAGTTTTGCTGGGAAGACCATGGAATACGGCAATTCCTGTGCCCGGAGTAATTTTTTTACTTCAAAGAAGCTGCAACGTCGTCTGGATATGGCTGCTGTGTAGTCAGGGAAGAAGGATACAGAGGAATTCAGTATCCGGATAGGTTGAGAGATCCTCGCTGCTTGTAGAATTGCGTCTCTATCCCTGAAGTTAAATAATCAAGCTAGCACTGGTCTCGAGGGTGCTCCCAGCTTTGGCCTGCCGCTGGGCACTCTATGAGCGCGATGGATCGAAAAGAAATGCAAAAGTCCCTTAGGTTTTAGCCTGGTTTTAATCAACTCTTCCACATATAGATCTATTGCTTGGGCTCCCTCTGTCTCCGGAATACCTATAATTCTCACGTTGTTCCGCCTAGCACGCCCTTCTTGGACGTCAAGCTTCTCTGCTAGCATCTTATTCTCCTTTTCCAGGTGGGACATCGATATCTGCAGTTCTGAAGTGTCCTGAACTAGGGATTTTGCAACTATCTCCACTTCTTTCACTCTATCCGCCATTTTGTGGAGGTCTGCCTGCAGCAGGGACACGTCCGTGGAGATTGTTCCGACCGTTGTCTGGACATTCGCCAGAGCCTTCATGATGTCTTCCCGTGTGACCTTTTTCCCTCCGTCCCCCTCCTGCGCTTTACCATGAGGTGACGTTCGGGTTAAGCCTTTTTCATAAGCGAACTTGTCCAGCTTAGCCTGGGCAGCCTGGTTTCGGGGCCCTCTGCCCGACATATTCACTTGGGTCGTGGGGCGTGCACCAGGTGCAATTGGTAACTGGTCCACCAGCTAAATTATTAGCAACCTCTCCGGGCTACTCCACCGTCCGAGTCTCGCTGCCTCAGCACCTCGGGGTTTATGTCTGGTATGAAAAAAGTACGTGGTGGTTTGGGGTTACTGAAGGGGGGAAGGGTGGAGTGCTTAAACGTATATCTTCTTGGAGACTGACCGGTCGTCACGTCTTAGACACAGAGAGTCTACTAGTTCTTCTCACCCTGCGCCGGCATTCAACCCCCAAACTTCCCGGAGGCAAAGTATTTCCAGCAAGACAGATAACACGAGGTAAGTGCACCCCACGACTCCAGCGCTCTAGTCAGTCAAAAAAGGTTCATCTCATCCCAAATGGCTGTTTCGCAGGGGCCACAACGCAATGCTCAGCCTGAGGACAGGGGCAAAACCTGAGACCCGGCGTGTCTCTTCAGAGGGGCAATGGCGTCGTCCGGAGCGGCAAAGACGTATCGGAAGCAGCTCCAACTGTGATTGCCAATCCTCAAGTGATGGGATAAGGAGGTTGCGGTGGCTCCGCAAGTATCGCCGTAACTTGTGTAGGTCCACCTTACCCGCAGCCGGCGGCCGTGTGCCAGACTGGCAGGATGAGGCCAGCCACAGCGTTAACACCAGGGGGTCTTTCACTTACTGTGGGGGCCCAGGCAGGTAAGATTGGAGCGATTACCGCCGCATGCAGGAACGGCGATGAAAGCGCCGTCAGTGCACCCTCTGTTTTCGGCGGTGTGGAATACCGCACCTCTGCACGTCCGCCTACGGCCACACTGGCAACTTTAGTCTCCGGTCCACTGGGCTTTCATAGGCCGCTTGTACTTGGGCGGCGGTATCCCTCGAGGGTGGTTCCGGATTTTCACCGGAGTTCGTCCGATGTGAGCCGCTTGAGTTTCGACGTCATGCGAGACCCACAGAGGACTCAGGTTGCACGGATTAATGAGCGTATTTACTAAAAGGGCTGAAACGTCTCCGGAGCTCAGTGACTAAGCGGCCATTTTGCTCGGCCGGTAGCCACGCCCCCTTGAAGCCACTCTTGAGGTAGATCAGTCCGGTCCACTTGTAAGTGGAAAGATGAATGGTGTAGAAATAACTTTCCTAGTGGACACTGGTGCTACCCGTTCTACTGTTAGATCAGTGGAAGTCCAAAATATTCCTCTCTCCGGAGACTCCATCCAAGTTGTAGGTATTGCCAGTAGACAGATTAAAACTTCCTTGACACAACCAGTTGAAGTAGAAATTGGAAATTTCAAAGACATGCATCGATCTGTTGTGTGTGATAGTAGCCCCGTAAATTTGTTAGGCCGAGATATTTTGTGCAAGATGAACTGTGCCATATACTGTTCACCAGATGGCATAGAACTGCAAACCCCAGATGATGATAGTCTGTATAAAATGACCATGCTTATGATTGAGGCAGAACAAAACAAATTGTTTCCTGTGTTTGATCGAGAAAAAATAACGGATGAATTGAAAAAGGTAGTAACAGAAAAGGTGTGGGATTTCACAGGTGAAGATATTGGACTAATGAAAGATGAGGATCCTGTAAAAGTCTCTGTTAAAGAATGTGCAAGTTACCCGAATATTCCTCAGTACAAAATGACTGCAGAAATAATTGAAGGAATAACTCCAGTGATAGACAAAATGATTGAACAGATGAGAGATAGAGAGTAGTCCTTGTAATTCACCGATAATGGGATTGAAAAAGCCAAACGGAACCTTTAGAATAGTACAGGATTTGAGAAAGGTTAATAAAATAGTCGTCCCATGTTGTCCGATTGTACCAAATCCAGCAGTGATTTTATATCAAATTCCTCATGATGCAGAGTGGTACACTGTGATAGATTTGTGTAATGCGTTCTTTACAGTTCCATTGCATCCAGAAAGCCAGACAATTTTTGCGTTCTAATTCGGAGATCCTATCTTGGCATGGTGCCGAATTCCTCAGGGGTATACTGAAAGCCCATCTATCTTTAATCAATTGCTAAAGAAGTCATTAGAAATTTTGAACATGCCTGGAGAATCTGTATTGGTTCAATGTATCGATGATCTCCTTGTGGCATCGAAAACAAAAGATGCATGTGTAAAAGATACCATTGCATTGTTGAATCATTTGGCCGAAGAGGGATATAAGGTGTCTCCGCCAAAATTACAATTTTGTCAAAAGGAAGTGCAGTATCTAGGTCATAAAATTGCCAAAGGAATCAGACAAGTTACTACAGAAAGAATCAAAATGATACAAGGAATGCAGCCACCAAAAACTAAAAGACAAGTGAGTATGTTCCTGGGAATGGTTAGTTATTGTAGACATTGGATTAGTGGATTTTCATTGATTGCAAAGCCACTGCAGAGATTAACAAGGGCAGATATCAGAGACCATATAGTTCTGACTAAAACTGAAATGGAAGCATTTAAACAACTGAAAATGGGTTTATGGGAAGCACCAGCTTTAGGGATGACTGATTATGAAAAAGAATTCGAATTATATTGCAGTGAACGAGAAGGATGTGCATTGTCAGTACTAATTCAGAGACATGGAAAACTGAGAAAACCTATTGCGTATTTCTAAGCTGTCTTGGACCCTGTTGCAAAGGCATTGCCAGGTTGTCTGAAAGCAGTAGCAGCTACAAGACGTTAGTCTGGAACAGAGTGAAGGAAGGGTGATGGGATTTCCTGAAAGAGTGTATGTACCTCCCTCCGTGGAGATTCTCTTCACTAGAACAAAAACATAGTATTTGACCAACAATAGGATGACCAAGTATGAGAAAATAATTCTGGGTGCAGAAAATGTGACAATTTCTAGATGCGTAAATGTCAATTCTTCCGCATTATTGCCTGACACAATGGAAACAGAAGTGAGAAATGAGGTTGATTACAAATGCTTAGACGTTCTTGAATACTGTACCAAACCAAGAGCAGACATCAGAGATGAGCCATTGCCTGAATCCGACTATGTGATGTTTGTACATGGTTTGTGTCTGAGAACAGATGAGGGTGATCTGAGTGCAGCATACACAGTCTGCACTGTGGCAGATGTACTGGAAGCTACTTGTTTGAAAGGAATTCGTTCTGCTCAAATAGCAGAGTTGATTGTCTTGATTCGAGCATGTGAGTTGGGAAAAGAAATCAAAGTGACGATAGTGACTGACAGTCAGTATGGCTTTGGGGTTGTCCATGACTACGGACAACTGTGGTCCCAAAGATGTTATTTGATTTCTGCAGGATCCGCCATACGAAATGCAGAATTTGTGCGAATTTTGCTTGATGCCATCCAACTACCAGACAAATTGGCTGTGGTAAAATGTGCAGCACACAAAAAGGGGAATCCTTATATCACCGAAGGTAACAGGTATGTAGACTCAATTGCTAAATATTGTGCCAAAAATCTGGCATCAATCAATAAGGAAAGGGAGAGAGAGCATGTTTCAAGTCCTTCAATGCTAACAAATGTAGTTGAAACTTGGCAGGAAGTGAGACAAATGCAGGAAGAAGCTGATGAGGAAGAGAATAATGTCTGGTTAAAAGCAGGATGCAGAAAAAGGGAGAACAATAAAGTCTGGGTTTACAAAGATGAAAGACAAGTAATGCCTGATAGCATGATCTCAAATATGGTTCGAATGTACTATGGTCAAGCTCATATTGCGAGGGATGCCATGTACAGATGTAGTACAATCCCAAGGTCAGGATGATAGCAGAGAGTTTGTGTCAGAGATGCCTAGTTTGCCAGCAGTTTAATCCAAACAGAAAAACTATTGTGAATTTGGGAACCATAGGATGGGACGATGGTCCATTTACACGTATGCAGTTGGATTTCATTGAACTTCTGCCATGTAACAGACTCAGATATGTTTTGATGATCATCTGTCTGTTCTCCTGATGGGTAGAAGCTTTCTCCACAAGAAGGAATGATGAGCTAACTGTTGCAAAATTACTGCTAAGGGAAATAATATAGAGATTCGGTTTCCCAGTGGCTATTGAAAATGATCGGGCCCACATTTTCAAAATGAACTCATGCAAATGGCATGTGAAGCACTGGACATTCGTCAGAGACTGCATTGTGCTTACCGATCTGAGGCTTCAGGAGTGGTAGAGCAAGTGAATTGAACAATTAAAAACAGGATTGCAAAAATCTGTTTAGCGACAGGACTAGAGTGGCCTGATGCCTTGCCGCTTGTTTTGATGACCCTAAGAAGCATTCCTGACAGGAAAACTGGATTGAGTCCACATGAGATCTTAATGGGAAGAGCGATGAGACAAGCATATGTACCAATTGATAAATTGATGACAATTAAGGATGACATCATACTGGACTACTGCAAAAACCTGTCTGACGTGGTAACTTCTGTGTTCCATCAGGTGGGAACTGAATCAAACACCAAAGAGAAAAATCCAGCACATGATCTAGTCCCTGGAGTCTGGGTGCGAATAAAGGTACATCGCAGAAGAAACTGTCTGGTGCCTTGTTGGCAGAGATCAAGACAAGTTGTTTTGGTTTGCACTACTGCCGTCAAATGTGCTGGAGTTAAGAGATGGGTACACGCAAGCCACACCATTCGTGTGCCTAAACCTGAAAACTTAAACGAAGAAGGTGAAAGCAAAACTGATTCATATTCTGAAGGTGAACCAGAGAGAAGTCCAGATACTGAAGATTGACAGGAATGTCAATATCTGGAATGATCAGATACCAGCTCTGCGCCTGAAGGAGAAGGAGAAAGTTTTGAAGTACAGAATTCTGAAGATCAATCTGAAGATGGAGAATTGGTAAAGACTGACACCAGTAAGGACACTGAGCAAAGTGAAGATAAAACTGGTGAAGAAGAAAATTCTGAAGGACAGACTGGAAGCTCTGAAAGCAGGAACGAAAATCCTGACACTGGAAAAGCGGAAACAGCTCACGAAGAGAATGAGATTCCAAGTACCAGCTTTGGAGATGTTCCTAACAGAGTGAAAGAACTGTCTAAAGACAAAACTGACTCGGGAAAAGAAAAAGATGCTGTAAAAATGATTATAAATGAAACTGTCGAAGACCCTGAAAGTGAAACAGATGACAGTGGAGATGAAACTCCATTGAGAAAAAGTCAGAGGAAAAGGGCTTGGAGAGTGGAACATAACACCACGGAGCCTAAGACAAAAAAAGATGTTGTAAAGGAGATGGGAAATGATGGACTGAGATTTGAACTGGTTAACAAAGAAAGACAACAAGAAGAACAGGTCAACAAAATAACCAGTCAGAGAGAGACACTGGGAAAGAAAATAGAAGTTGTACAAAGGCCAAAAAGAGTTAGATGACCAAATCAGAAGTACAAATCACCTGAGTGGACGTACATCGTATTACCTCCGATTGAAGGAGTAAACAGTAGTCAAGAAAATTTGAGTTGCCCAAAGACAGATGGGAAAAGTGAGTAAAGAACTGAGCCACAAATAAAAGTAGTATTTGATCAGAAGGACAAGGTAGAAGGTAAATCTGAGATTCAGAAGAAGGAAAAGGAAAAGGGGCATTGTAATGTGGAAAGAAAAAAGCTTGTAAGTGGCACAAGGTCGAAGAAAATTCTGTTAGAAAACTAAAACTTGTAAGTGACATTAGGTCGAAGAAAACTTGTTAGAAGGGAAGAGGTTTATAGGTGACATAAGGTCGAAGAAAATCTGTTAGCAAAACAAGCTGTGTAAAAAAAATAAATTCCTACTAATGATCATAAAACGAAATGTTCTATTTTTAGAAAATGGTGTAGGTTGTGTTTAATATGTACTGGATTATTACTATTGATATGGATAATTTTAGCTATTATCATTCCTTTCCGAGATAACTTAGTGAAGTTGAAACATACTGAGAGCTCAAGTGAGCAGGATGTGGAATCAAAACATAATAAGCAGCATGTATATAGGCCAGAATTGCATCAAGATAGTTCTATAAGTGACTTTACGAAGAATACATTTTCAAGGTTGTTATCTGAGTATGTTAGAACAATGGATGCTAGTGATTGCTACGTGTGTGTACAATTACCTATATCTGATTCTGAGGGGGTGACCTATCATCACCTACCGCTTACATATGGAGTTACGTGTAGTGTGATTGCAAGCTTGTTCTATCAAACAGGCAAGTTAGAGTACCAATATTCTAATTCGGATAAAGTGTTCGCGAAGTTGAAAATAGATAATGCACTGAATAAGAAAAAGCCTGCCACAGTTATGGGAGAATATTTTTTAGAATTAGATGAGTTAAGTCCTGATTATGCGTTTAAAAACAATTTAACATGTTAACTGAGAGTAGAAGAGAAGGCATTCTTAAATAAGGTCGAAGAAAGCGAATTGCCTATAAATGTAAAGAAAAGGTAAAGCATGAGAAATCAAAATATTGGCCATTTAACGATGAAAATATTGATGAAAGGAATGTGAATGTAGCAATAAATATAGACACTCCATTGTTAGGGAAATTCTGTATTAGGAGAGACAACACCATGTACGATAATTATTTTTTGGGAGCCTTCAATGTAAAGATACTTATTGAATCCAAGGGGGTAGGAGATTTAAAGGAGGAAATGATCCTGTTTTTCCAGGTGTTTATTTAAGAAAAAGATGGAATGTTAGAAAGTCATTAAAGAAGATGATCCAAGAGAGACGAGAAAGAGAAAGAGAAAAAGGTGATATAGAAATGGAAGAATTTAAAGACATTTTTTTTCAGGAGACAGGAGAAAAGGATACTAAAGTATAGATAAACTAATCTGAAGAATTTGAAACATGTTCTGAATAAAAATGTTGCTAAATTTTGGGAGGTAATTGGTGATAAATCACCAAAGGGGGGAGTTGATGGAGCGAGATGGAGAAGTAAAATTTTGTGTACCCCTTGCAAAGTCACACTTCCATAACCATAATTTGTACTAATGGAATGATATTCATGACTGAACAACTTAGAATAAGAAATGCACCTACACAAATAGACGTGGGAACTAATTTTGCTTGTGTTGCAATCATAATTGACTAATTATGTGATTTTGTCATGTCCTAAACTAATGAGCAGCTTTAAGGTAACGGAATGCAGTATAAATGTGCTTTTGTTTACGTATTGTTGTGGCAAAACGCGAGGATAAGTAAGTATATCACGCTTAAATGTGGCTATTTGCTAGGTAATTACTAATAGGGAAAAACTTAGAAAGGGGGGCGGTAAACAGAAGGGTTAAATTACCTAAAATTATTGTTCATTTGTGTTTGTTTCTATGATGGTTCCATTTTTTACTTGTGAGGCCTAAAAGAAAATGGAGTCACTCGATTACTGTAGTCACAAAAGAAATACGCATGCGCAAGCCAAGTACAAGTCTGAATGCGAGCTGCTTGTGCCTAGAGTGACTACGGTTCAAGGACATAATGGCCTGGAAGTATAGATGGCTGCCAAAATGATGAGTAAGCATGGGCGAATTTTGCGAATTCGCGATTCGCGAATTTGCGTATTCACGAATTCGCAATCCGCAAAATCCGTGAACTTTCACAAATTTGCGGATTTCTTCTTTTTTTGTGTTCACAAGGGTTTCTGCCAGTTTGCAAGGGTTTTTTACCAGTTCCCAAACGCGAACGTACTTGTGGGGTCGCAACGGTCGCGACCATGTTGTTTCTACGTCTGGCTCATCACAGCACCCTCTGTTTCACCACTGCCACCCTCTGGTTCACCCATGCCACCCTCTGATAGATCACTGCCAACCTCTGATTCATCACTGTAGATTATGGGGGGAAAAGCACACCTGCCCTGCTTCAACTGACATGAATTAATTTGGAGCTGATTTATGTGTCACTGAATTTGAGCTGGCACCTGCTTCCTTAGCTGTAACTGCTTCCTGATTAATAATGAGCTTGAACTTTTGCACCTGCTAAGTGCTTTCAGTTTTGCAAAATTCGTTAGCACACCTGCCCTGCCTCAACTGACATGAATGAATTAGGGGTTGATTAATGTGTCACTGAATTTGAACTTCCAGTCTGGCACCTGCTTCCTTATCTGTAATTGCTTTCTGTTGCAGTGTAATTTTTTTTAACAGGACCTTTGTGGCATACTTGTAGCTATTCTCTGAGCCTGCTGTGAGGGTCAGAGCAGGGTCATAGAATAGTTGCAAGTAAGCAACTGAACTCTGGAGGGGCCCCTCAGGAAGCACTACAGGGAATGGTTACTAATGATGAGCTTGAACTTTTGCACCTGCTGAGTGCTTTCAGTTTTGCAAAAATCGTTTTTCTGCAATTTCGTGGGATGGGCGCGGCCATCTTGTTTGCCTGACGTATTTCAGTTTTCCGGCCGCTATGTGTAATCTTGCAAAGTGTGTGGCTCGCTAGTACAAGTTCGCGTGTGATCCCGGGGGGAAATCTCGTGCGAACTTACCCATGCGGTCGTGAACAGGCGCGGCCCTCTTGTTTTTCATTCATTGCTAGGGCTCTGGGCATGCTTTCTGTATCCTCTCTCAATCTCTGCCATCCTTTGCTTGTCTGAAGTTTTTTTTATCTATTTTACTTATTATCTATCCCTCTATTATTCTAGCTCTATATTTTTCTGTTTTCTGCTACTTTTGGTTAATTGTAAACTACTTTTTTAAACTCTTTTCTTTTCTTCTTCCCTATTCTATTTCTTACTTATTATTTACCTTCCTTTCTGCCCAGACCATGGTAAAGGGAGCCAGGAAGCAGCCCGAGAAGGGGAAGGGTCCCGCACCCCGTGCCCTGCTCCCGTGCGGGCGTTTGAGGGGGGAGCTAGTGATACCACGGGAGATCTTTAGCACGGAGGAGGTGGCCACACTAGTGTTTTATGTACAGCGCCGCCTCCCCAGGATCATCATGGCAGGCGGCAAGATCGCAAGTGGCTACGGGCTCCGGGAGCGCCGAAAGCGGTGGGAGAAGTTGTGCCGGGCCATGTATTCTCACCCTCGTGTCCAGCGCACCTACAACCAGGCCACTCTCTGTTGGACAGATCTCCTGGACCGGGAACGCGACTTTCTCGTCCTGCTCAGCGTCGAGATCCCCGGGCTTGATGAGTAGTAGTAGCTATTTCATCACTACTCTGTTTTCTATTGCTCTGTGTGTTATTATATTGCAAATTTTTGTTTTTTACCAAGAGCAATAATACTGCCGATTACATTGTAGGTAAATTATATTTCAAAATCTTCTGTGCATTTCAGGTGCACTGCTCTCCTTCTCAGTAGCGTTGCTACTATGCTTATTTGTTTTCGATTTTGTGTTCATTTCATTGGCCTGAGAAATTATGTATGAGTGTAGTTTACAGAACTGCGTAATGCTAGACACTAAGGGGCAGATTTGCAATTACAGGCACATCCCTGCAAAGTAGCAGGGATGCGCCAGTAATTGTGCGCCGCGCCACCACCACCCATGGTGCGCCGTATTTACAATGCGGCGCACCATGGGCCCAAATCATCACTGAAGCATTACGCATCTGTGCCGTAAAGGTGGCGCATTGCTGGAGTTGCGTCGCAACAATGGCGCAGCTCCAGCAATGCTCTCGGGTGCCCTATCTCCCCAATGCTGCGTCAAGCCGTACGTCTGCTTCAAGCAGGCGCAGGGTTTGAGTGACGCATCATTGTCCTAAAAGTGACTGATTGAAATCTGGTAGATTTCCCTCAGCCACTTTTAGGATGCTTTCCTGCGCAGGAACACCCTCCCTTGCGCCGGACCTCCCCCTGATGCCGCAGGGCTTTACAACGTGATGCATCTCCCATATGCGTCATGTTGTTAATACACGCCGCACCATGGCGCCTCTTTTGTTCTGCCGCTGCATCACAAACGTCACGCAACAAGGGAGCAAAAGAGCCGCAAGGGGCTTGTAAATCTGTCCCTACAGACTCAAGTCCAGTCCTTCCGTTGTACACCTGCCAATAAGAAGAAATAGTGGTGGTGGATTGATAGTTTGAGTATTTTAATGACAGGTTAATGTAGTAGGAAACTTTTTAGTGTTGTCACTGATCTGCAATCACAATGGAGTTTGTCTGTCACTTCGCGTGCTGCGGACTGCTGCCTGCCAGTCCTAGGTTAACCTTTTTAGTAGTTTGTTTAGTGAGTTACATAACTTTCCAAGTTGACGTTCCGCAAATCAAGCAATACTAATATCGTAGTAGACCACATAAGATAGGTCAATATATCCCGTGGAATAGTTGTCTATTTGCTATTTCGCCAAAATATTTTGTTATTGTTCTTTTGAAATGTTTGATTTGGTTGACAACAATCATCCATGTTTTCGGGTCTTTCTTTCTTTCATGTTGTACATCAGCTCCCCCAAGGGCAAGAGGACAGAGGAGGAGGTGGTATCGGCTGCTGCTGCTGTTGAAGGCCAGGATCGGTCAGGCGAGGGCTCCTTTGCTGGCCCCGGTAAGTTTTAATTTTAATATAGAGTACCTATTTTTTCCTAGCGTTCCTCATTCGATTTTTTCTAAATCGTCTTTGATCTTCTTGTAGACTGTACCTAAATTCTTATCCTGCCTCTACTATGACTCCCTGTGGTATTACTAGATTATTCTTATTAGTCTGTCTGTGTAGCTAATTAAGATTGCACATTTGGCAAAAGGTGTTAAATGAAACTCCCATTCTAGTCAGCAATAGCTCTATGCACTGAGTGCAGTCCTCTGGGATTGTCCATAATGTCTTTTCAAGTCTTCTAAATGTTTATGCTTTGACAATTCCCAACAATAAAATGTGAATGACCACCAAGAAAGAATAAGATACTACTTTACTTTTGGTTTGCATAGGAAGACAATCCATACTACTACTGCTGCAGGGACAAATCTGCACAAACAGAACTATGGACACTAAATAGTGCATTGTTTATTAATTATAATAGGCGCAGGTAGACTTTCCACATACCTCAGTGATATCAGACTTTGAAGAACCCCCAATCTCCTTACTGACTAGATAGTGTGGCAGAGTCATTTAGCTCCCGAATTCATCGATGATTGATCCCCAATGATGATTATCCAACACAGGACAAGAGTACGGAGTCAGAGTCCAGAAGTGTCAGAGGCATGGACTCATGCTTGCAAATTGCAAAACCTTTTGCTCAGTCACTCTTGACCAAAAACCACAGAGTCTATTTAAGTTTTAAAGCTTTATTAAAAGTAAAAACATTTATTAAAATCAAGCTTGTCATAAAACATAAACGGTTGATTAAAAATGGAAAAGTGCTTAGTGATTTATTTCACACATTTATTGTGGGTGAGCCAAGCCCTCACCTGGTTTGAACTTTAATTTTTCTTTTTGGTGCTGAATCGTTCGTCACTCCGTCCTAGTGATGATGATCTGATCTTGCTCTTGTTCTTAGAAGTGAAGCTTCTGTCTGTTATGAGAAAAATGGTGCGTGTTAAAAGCAAGCATTCATCAGTTGTGCCAAAAACTGCGGCAAGACAACACCCTTCCCTGGAAAAAGGGACATTTTTACTTTAGAGTCGACAGTCACAAATTATTAGATTGGTTTCTGTATTCACATTTCTTCATTCCTAGACAAAATACTAGTGAGTGGTGTATGATTATGACATCTAACATTCTTAAATGTACTTTGTAGGTGGAACATCTGGTGCCGGGCCCAGCGCGGAGGTGGAGGAGGACACTTCTGGGGAGGAGACGGTGCAAGTGCCGGAGGAAACTGCTGTGAGGGTTGCCACGGTAGTGGCGGGCAGTGGTAAGCTCTTATATTCCTTACTTATTGAGATTGCAGACTGCAGAGTGTGCTCTCTGCACTGGTGTAGTATATATTTTCTAAGGTTAAGTTACTATACTGTTAAGAAGACTTTCAAATTTAGAACAAAGTTTGTATCAACCAGGTAGTAGCCTCCTCTAAATTTACTTCAACTCAGCGGTGATTTTTTTTTCGAGAATCCAAATCAGATCTGAGATGACCTTGATGGATGGGATGAACGAAAAGTGAAAGAAGGGTGTAAGTAAGTGTGGAAGGACGAGCAAGTTAAAAGTAATGATAACTGACAAAGAAGAATAATATGTGTTTGATTGGTGCCTGAGGTGGCTGGGAAGCAATATGATGCATGGCTGGGTGAAGGATGAAGCAAGGATGGGTGGAAGGAGAACAGCCTGGGTGGGTGAAACAGAAACTGTATGTGTGTGCAATATATCCTTAAGTTGAAATTCAAATGCAAGTCAAGCACGGATGTATGGCTAGCGGTTTCCCAAATAAAATGAAAAGGTTGGTTTCCCGTGAGAAAAAGTAAGGTTTGTCAAGATGAGAGACATGAAGAAGAATGATTGACATATAGTTTGAATGGATAGATGCCTGGATCATGGTACTATCTGACTCTTAGATAGCATATGTGTATCTAGAGAGAGTAGACGGTCACTGGATGAACTAAGTGTTACTTTGAAGAGCATGTAACACCGCACCTGCACGTCCGTCCCAGTGTAGGAAAGGCAAGGAAAAGACGTTTTAATTTTGTTCGAATACTACCATGAATAGTAGCAGTAGTTTGTATTGCAAGCACAGCATATACCCAGCTATTACGATGGCCACTCACTACCTCTGTTACTAAGTTTAGTAGAACTCAGTGATTCATGTATGGATGTATCACTGTTCACTCAATAAAAAGCAAAGCACCTAAAGTCATCCCATATGTAAGCAAATACATACCAGGTGCAGTGATAGATAATCAGATTATTTATCTTCTTCATTTTCCTTTTCTATTATTCATTGGCACTGTAGGGTGAACGTTAAATTAATTTAGCAGTAGCCCTTGTAACAGAGTATTCTCAGTGCCACCCGTAATAGAAAAGTAAAAGCATCACCACCTGCATGTACTGGACTGGTACAGTAACGCAAGTCTGTCTCACTCACCATGGCGGGCGTCTGTTTTTCTTGGGTGCAAGTTGACTGTGCTGGCATTATGCCGGCTTGCAGAAGTTAACGTACCAATTTTGCTAAACAAGAGAGATGAAGAAGAATAAGACTGGTGTACTGTCATAGTCGACTCTAATGGAGTGAGTCCATAGTGCTCGTAGAATTGATTCCTTAAACTCCCGCTAATGTTAGAGCAAGGATGAAGAAGTGGGAGGTTAGATAGATACTGGCCACAATAGTTAAGTACTGCACTTGCAAGTTGCTAGTTCTACTGTGACACAACTTTCTGCTGAATCATTTTGTGTTAATCTTAAAGAGCATTGGTTACAGACTATGTCTTTCTTTCTTCATAGATGCTCCTTCCAAACCAACACGGAAGGAGCTGGCTAAAAGGGCCCGGCAACGGAGGCTGGAGGCGACTGTTGCCGAATATCGGCGGCTGGTGGCCCAGGAGGAGGGGGACACGCAGTCGACCACAACACCGACTGGGACAGCTGCATCCTCTTCCGCGCTCCCTGGGTCACCCAGTCAGCGCAGCAGGTCTCCAGTGGTACGGAGCCGGGGTACCGCAGCCACTGCCGAGCAGCAAACAAATCAGCTGCCCCCCACAGCAGTACCAACAAAAGTTTGCACCGCCTTTCACTCAGGGTGTCCTACCTCGAGCAGGAGCTGTTAAACACCAAAACCCTGCTCGAGACCCTCCGCAAGGAGCATGCCGACCTGGCCCGAAAAGTGAACAGCAGCCAGGAGTAGGAGGAGACTGTCCCTTGCCCCTTTTTTAAAGACTTCTGGGGGTGGGAATTGGGAGTTTGGTTTTTTGGACTTTTCCCGGACATTCGTTGGGGTTAGGGAGTGCGGGTGGGTTGGGTCTTGCGGGAGATTATTTATGTTAGGGATATAAATATACTTTAAACTTTATCTTAGCATACGGGTTTTTTACTGCTTTTGAGGCTGGTGGGTGGGGGTTTAATAGTAAGTTTGTTTTCCTGAAACTTAAGTGGCATCTTGAAGTTGTGTAAGTAATTGCCCAAATGTTTTCAAAACTAAGTGCCACTCACAGAGTAAGTGAATTCAATAGTCCTAGGACTTTACCAATACTACCGTCAGTCTCTCGTCTCTCCTAATACTCCATTATACTACCTCCCCCCAAACGCTTATCTTACCTGTAATTTGTTGCCTCAGCTGGTCTTGGGCTCAAAAATTCCACTGACTCGATAATTCTCGCTTCGGTGCCTTCTCGACTCACGGGTTCACACTCTGCGACTCTGGGCAATAGCTTGCTTAATCTCCACAACGGCCCCTCGCGGCGGGATGCCTGGCTTTCACCTTGTGGATACCCTGCCGGGGTTATCTCACAGGGGAATACCAGGACGGGTTCCCTAAGCAAGCGCCGGGAAACCCTTTGTGGGTAGCTGTGCGCTATATAAGCTCAAATACATTTACATTTTTGGAAATAGGGCTAGGCACAGGGCTGGCTGCACGGGAAATGGTGATTAAGGTTGGCAATCCTGGGCGGATGAAATGTCATGATTGCGGTGGTACTAGTGGTGTTACACAGTGGCAGTTGCAGCACATGAAAAAAAAGAAAATGAAACCTTGTTTGTCCTTACCGTAGCATTAGAACGGTACAATAGAGAATATAGCAGGTGACAGTACACTAGAACAGTGCCACAATGTAGCCTAACAAATGGTAAAGTATTGAAAGTATAACTACTACTTGCGTTGAATTTCTTTGACATTGGCTACTACTACAAGAAATAGTACTGAAGGTGAAGGACACAGCAGCGTAATCATTTGCCACGTCTAGGAGGAGGATGTTCTTGATAATCAATCAAGTTGATAGCGCACATGAAAATCTGCTTTCATTTGCCAATAGTCATGGGTCTGTGTCAAGCTGAGTAAGAATATATCCTCGGATTCCTTCACCAGCCTGTTGCTATGACCTTATCCTCCCCAGAAAGTGTGTGGAATTATTGCTGTCATTTAGTCACACATCAATCAAAACCACACAGTCCGGGGGAAGAGGGTTAGGGTTTGGAAAATGGATGGGAATGGGAGTTTTTGGGAAAGTTTTGTTGAGAGAAGAAAAAAAAAGCGCAGCATGGACAAACAATAATTGAAGATAAACAAATCGTTGGGTACAAAGCTATCCATAAATCTTTTAAGTTACATAAAGGAAGTGAAAAGTAAGTAGTACTTTTGACAACCGTGAATGAAAGATTGCGACAGTACATGGCTGCAGTAATAATTATGCGTTTTCACTTGCCTATCTCTGCACTCATAGAAACACTTTGTACATTAAATTAGGTTTGAAAAATAGCAGAAGTAAAACCTATACAATGGCTGTAGGGATGAATTTAGGAGCAGAGATCAAAGAAATGCAGAGTCACACTCATAGAAGTTCACAGCAATAACATTACTTAAAAGATAATTAGAAAAGAACGGATACTGTATCTGTATGGTATTGTAGTTGTTCTGTTGAAATTGGGAAGTTGCAAGCATGCAACCATTCCTCTTATTAGCGGGAATCCTCCATTCCATCTGACGCTCCATCCATCAATGTTGGTGACCAGAAGACATCCTGTCCACTGCCTGCCTGGCGGATGCTGGATTGCAGCTCGCTAATGTGAAGCCTGACTTCATCCTTTTTTTCCCATTGCACAGGCTGAAACCTGGCCTGTAATTATTGATGGAAAAACAGGAATTGATATTAGAACACCACTGACAAATAAATATAAGGTATGTACGCTGTATAGTGCAAAAAGTCACACTTTGAGTTTCCTAATAGACAGTACAATATTTTCGAAAGTGCGTACTCTGTCTGAGTCTCCTTTTGAAGGATAAATAAGTATGGGCGAATTTATTTAGCGGATCTTTCCCCTCAAGCTAGGTGTACTGTAAACTGTGTTTTAGAACAAAATTAGACCTTCCCAGCAGTGCTCCCAGACCCTTACTAAACCCAGTCGCAAAAATGTAGAAGACTCCCAATCAGATCTCAAAAGACGAGGCCTAGTAGAAAATGGTGACAAAACTTACTTTGAAAGTAAAGTAGGCCCGAATCCCCCTTACCCACCATGGATTGTATTCAAACCACTTGCAAGCAAGCAAAAGTATCCATACCCAGCATTGCTCCAAGACTCGCAAACCCCCCACAAACACCAGGAACCCCCACAAACAGCCCCCCGAAAACGGTAGAGTGAGCGAAATCTCAGAAAATACAAAAACTACTTTTTCCCCAGGGATTGTCTCCAAAACACTTTCTTTCGGGTATTAGACCTTCCCAGCAATGGCCCCAGAACTGTCAACCCGGGAGAAAACAAGTTTAACACCCCCAACAAGCCAAAAGGCAAAACCCGGGAAAAGCCACACTTCGAAAACTTTGGGCCTACCTGGAATTCAGTCCAAATGCGCTTTGCAGCTAGGCCCCAACTCCCCTTTACCACCATGGATTTCCTGTAAAACACATGCAATCAACATTAGAATGTGCCAGCAGTGCTCCCAGACCCCAAAACCCACCCCAACAACCTAAAAGCCCCCCAAACAGCACCCCAAAGACAGGCAAGTGATCAAAAGCGCAAAAAAATTTTCTGCTCCGATTTTCTCCAAACCAATTTTAGCCAATATTACACCTTCCAAGCATGGCCCCCAGACCCGTGAACCCGGTCAAAAACAAGTTTTACCCCCCCCCCAAAAAGCCGAAAAGCAAAACCGGGAAAAGCCACACTTAGGAAACTTTGGGCCTACCTGGAATGCAGTCCAAATGAGCTCTGCAGCTATGCCCTAACTCCCCTTTTCCACCACAGATTTTCTGAAAAACAAATGCAATCAACATTAGACTGTGCCAGCAGTGCACTCAGACCCCAAAATCCACCCATAAAAACCTGGAAGCCCCCCAAACAGCACCCCAAAGACAGGCAAGTGAGCAAAAACGCAAAAACATTTTCACCATGGATTTGGTCCAAAACACTTGATTCCGATATTAGACCTTCCGAGCTATGCCCCCAGACCCCTGCAGCCACCCTCAAAAAAGCAGAACACCCCCAAACAGGCAAAAAGCAAAAATGGGCCTACCTTCAATTCTGTCCAAATGCGCTGTGCAGCTAGGCCCTAACTCCCCTTTTCCACCATAGATTTCCTGAAAAACAAATGCAATCATCATTAGACTGTGCCAGCAGTGCTCCCAGACCCCAAAACCCACCCACAAAAACTTGGAAGCCCCCCAAACAGCACCCCAAAGAAAGGCACATGAGCAAAAATGCAAAAACTTTTTCACCATGGATTTGGTCCAAAACACTTGAATCCGATATTAGCCTTCCGAGCTATGCCCCCAGACCCCTGCAGCCACCCGCCAAAAAGCAAAACACCCCCAAACAGGCAAAAAGCAAAAATGGGCCTACCTTCAATACTGTCCAAAGGCGCTGTGCAGCTAGGCCCTAACTCCCCTTTTCAACCATGGATTTCCTGAAAAACAAATGCAATCCACATTAGACTGTGCCAGCAGTGCTCCCAGACCCCAAAACCAACCCACAAAAACCTGGAAGCCCCCCAAACAGCACCCCAAAGACAGGCAAGTGAGCAAAAGCGCAAACTCTTTTTCTGCTCCAATTTTCTCCAAACCACTTTTATCCGGTATTAGACCTTCACAGCAATGCCCCAGACCCGTTAACTCACCTGCAAAGAAGTAGAACACCCCCACAAGTGCAGAGTCTTTCTTCATTGGGCGTAATCCAGCCATCTGCTTTGAGGGAAATAGGAGTCTGGAGGAGGAGGATAGAGGAGCATGTTCTTGTGAACTTGTGAACCTGAGGAATGCAGACTGCGGCACCTTCAAATCAATAAGCAAATAAGTAAAGACAGTTCTGCTGATGGGCTTGTTTTTGTGATTAGGTGATTAAAGTTTTTATTTATATAGAGTTTGCAAAACAAAGAAAGACAGACACACAGGAATAAAAGTGAATAAGGACGAAAAAGAAAGTTAGTGATTCATTGACTCATTTTCAGGGCTCGGTGTCAGGGAAGAAGAGCTCGTCCTCAAACT